>NW_027192686.1:985500-1314000 GCF_949987515.2 Delphinus delphis | reverse complement strand
TACTCGGGTGCAACATTCCAGACGCTTTACTAACACTCTCCCCACTTGGAGAGTCAGCGCCTTTAACCTCCTGTTTGGCCCAGTTTGCAATTTCTGCGGAAGATGAACAGAAATAGCGAGAACCAATGAGAGACTAGCTGGAGGTGTCTGGACGGGCAAATTTAACTCTCATTTCCCACCAGGAAGAGGAAATAACCAAAGGCTCAGCGTGCCGTCCCGGAACCAGATTAGGGCCTGAAGCCATCCTGCGGTGTTGCGGCCAGGTCACAAGAAAGCGAGTTGAAGAAAGGAGCTCAGGGGCACTGTAATTCACAAACCTGCAGAGTTATAAATGACAGCTATCGTCCAAAAATAGACTGAAGTAAGGCTGCCAAGAGGACTTGAAAGCGGGGCAGAATTGCACGAAACCGATTTCAGGAGGTAGACTGGAATTGCATTGAAAGCATAGGAAAAGAGGCAGAACGTCCACAATGATGCACTTGGCCAATAAGGGCATATGCGTTTTTTCCTGAATATATTCAGGAAAAAACGCATACGCCCTTTTTGGCCAACCAAGCAAGCTTGCAAAGGAAATCTGCACTACAATGAAGTCTCACTTCCCCCCGGTCAAAAGGGCCATCTGAAAAAAGTGTAAAATCCAGAAAGGCAGGACAGGCCATGGAGAACTGGGAGCCTTGTTATGCTGATGGGCGGGATGTAAATTGCCAACAACCACTTGGGAGAAGTGTATGGTGTTTCCTGAAACATCTAAAAAACAAAGCAACAGAACCTAGGGCACTTCCACTTATGGTCCTATAGCTTAGGGAAATTAAAATCAAAAAGACACAGCCACCCCAAAGTTTGGAACGGCTCTGTTTACAAGAACCTCGTTTACAGTACAAGTTCAACATCGCAGAAAGTGAAAAATGGATAAAGAAGTTGTGGTATTTACTTACAAAGCAATATCACTCAGCAATGAAATCTGTGTCATCAGGCCCTTAGCAGCACAATGAGTGGATTCAGGTATGATGATTCTAACTGAAGTAAGTCACACAGAAAAAGAAACATCATAAGATATCAGTAATACACGGAATGTAAACTTGGCTACACAGGAACTGAATTACAGAACAGAACAGGGTCTCAAATTTAGAAAACCAACTTATGCTTGCTTAAGGGTAAAGGTGAGTTGGGGTGCTGCATAAAACCAGAGATTGAAATGAGCACAGATAAAGTTCCTTAAGTCAAATATGGAATAGACAAGAGCTACTCCTTGCTCAACGAAATGGACTCAACACCACATATTAAACGCCTAAGAATGTACCTGACTAGTAAATATCTTAAAACCTATGGATTGCTATGTCTCCGAAAGAGAATCAAGCATGTGTACAGGGGCATAAACGCAGCAGTGATAGGATTGGAGAGGTTCGGTGAGCAAATGAAGACCCTTTGAAGTCATATTGCATGGTACCCATTACACGGGTCTTAACTCTCCAGGTTTAAGGTATTCTTCCTTCAGCTAAAACATGCATGTGGAACCCAAGTATGATCAACCATGTGAACGGGAGACGTGTTCAAATATGTCTCAGTTTTCCTCCCCTGGTACTCGGGTGCAACATTCCAGACGCTTTACTAACACTCTCCCCACTTGGAGAGTCAGCGCCTTTAACCTCCTGTTTGGCCCAGTTTGCAATTTCTGCGGAAGATGAACAGAAATAGCGAGAACCAATGAGAGACTAGCTGGAGGTGTCTGGACGGGCAAATTTAACTCTCATTTCCCACCAGGAAGAGGAAATAACCAAAGGCTCAGCGTGCCGTCCCGGAACCAGATTAGGGCCTGAAGCCATCCTGCGGTGTTGCGGCCAGGTCACAAGAAAGCGAGTTGAAGAAAGGAGCTCAGGGGCACTGTAATTCACAAACCTGCAGAGTTATAAATGACAGCTATCGTCCAAAAATAGACTGAAGTAAGGCTGCCAAGAGGACTTGAAAGCGGGGCAGAATTGCAGGAAACCGATTTCAGGAGGTAGACTGGAATTGCATTGAAAGCATAGGAAAAGAGGCAGAACGTCCACAATGATGCACTTGGCCAAAAAGGGCGTATGCGTTTTTTCCTGAATATATTCAGGAAAAAACGCATACGCCCTTTTTGGCCAACCAAGTAAGCTTGCAAAGGAAATCTGCACTACAATGAAGTCTCACTTCACCCCGGTCAAAAGGGCCATCTGAAAAAAGTGTAAAATCCAGAAAGGCAGGACAGGCCATGGAGAACTGGGAGCCTTGTTATGCTGATGGGCGGGATGTAAATTGCCAACAACCACTTGGGAGAAGTGTATGGTGTTTCCTGAAACATCTAAAAAACAAAGCAACAGAACCTAGGGCACTTCCACTTATGGTCCTATAGCTTAGGGAAATTAAAATCAAAAAGACACAGCCACCCCAAAGTTTGGAACGGCTCTGTTTACAAGAACCTCGTTTACAGTACAAGTTCAACATCGCAGAAAGTGAAAAATGGAGAAAGAAGTTGTGGTATTTACTTACAAAGCAATATCACTCAGCAATGAAATCTGTGTCATCAGGCCCTTAGCAGCACAATGAGTGGATTCAGGTATGATGATTCTAACTGAAGTAAGTCACACAGAAAAAGAAACATCATAAGATATCAGTAATACACGGAATGTAAACTTGGCTACACAGGAACTGAATTACAGAACAGAACAGGGTCTCAAATTTAGAAAACCAACTTATACTTGCTTAAGGGTAAAGGTGAGTTGGGGTGCTGCATAAAACCAGAGATTGAAATGAGCACAGATAAAGTTCCTTAAGTCAAATATGGAATAGACAAGAGCTACTCCTTGCTCAACGAAATGGACTCAACACCGCATATTAAACGCCTAAGAATGTACCTGACTAGTAGGTATCGTAAAACCTATGGATTGCTATGTCTCCAAAAGAGGATCAAGCATGTGTACAGGGGCATAAACGCAGCAGTGATAGGATTGGAGAGGTTCGGTGAGCAAATGAAGACCCTTTGAAGTCATATTGCATGGTACCCATTACACGGGTCTCAACTACCCAGGTTTAAGGTATTCTTCTATCAGCGAAAACATGCATGTGGAACCTAGAGTATGATCAACCATGTGATCGGGAGACGTGTTCAAATATGTCTCAGTTTTCCTCCCCTGGTACTCGGGTGCAACATTCCAGACGCTTTACTAACACTCTCCCCACTTGGAGAGTCAGTCCCTTTAACCTCCTGTTTGGCCCAGTTTGCAATTTCTGCGGAAGATGAACAGGAATAGCGAGAACCAATGAGAGGCTAGCTGGAGGTGTCTGGACGGGCAAATTTAACTCTCATTTCCCACCAGGAAGAGGAATTAACCAAAGGCTCAGCGTGCCGTACCGGAGCCAGATTAGGGCCTGAAGCCATCCTGCGGTGTTGCGGCCAGCTCACAAGAAAGCGAGTTGAAGAAAGGAGCTCAGGGGCACTGTAATTCACAAACCTGCAGACTTATAAATGAGAGCTATCGTCCAAAAATAGACTGAAGTAAGGCTGCCAAGAGGACTTGAAAGCGGGGCAGAATTGCAGGAAACCGATTTCAGGAGGTAGACTGGAATTGCATTGAAAGCATAGGAAAAGAGGCAGAACGTCCACAATGATGCACTTGGCCAAAAAGGGCGTATGCGTTTTTTCCTGAATATATTCAGGAAAAAACGCATACGCCCTTTTTGGCCAACCAAGCAAGCTTGCAAAGGAAATCTGCACTACAATGAAGTCTCACTTCCCCCCGGTCAAAAGGGCCATCTGAAAAAAGTGTAAAATCCAGAAAGGCAGGACAGGCCATGGAGAACTGGGAGCCTTGTTATGCTGATGGGCGGGATGTAAATTGCCAACAGACACTGGGGAGAAGTGTATGGTGTTTCCTGAAACATCTAAAAAACAAAGCAACAGAGCCTAGGGCACTGCCACTTATAGTCCTATAGCTTAGGGAAACTAAAATCAAAAAGACACAGCCACCCCAAAGTTTGGGACGCCTCTGTTTACAAGAACCTCGTTTACAGTACAAGTTCAACATCGCAGAAAGTGAAAAATGGATAAAGAAGTTGTGGTATTTACTTACAAAGCAATATCACTCAGCAATGAAATCTATGTCATCAGGCCCTTAGCATCACAATGAGTGGATTCAGGTATGATGATTCTAACTGAAATAAGTCACACAGAAAAAGAAACATCATAAGATATCAGTAATACACGGAATGTAAACTTGGCTACACAGGAACTGAATTACAGAACAGAACAGGGTCTCAAATTTAGAAAACCAACTTATGCTTGCTTAAGGGTAAAGGTGAGTTGGGGTGCTGCATAAAACCAGAGATTGAAATGAGCACAGATAAAGTTCCTTAAGTCAAATATGGAATAGACAAGAGCTACTCCTTGCTCAACGAAATGGACTCAACACCGCATATTAAACGCCTAAGAATGTACCTGACTAGTAAGTATCGTAAAACCTATGGATTGCTATGTCTCCAAAAGAGAATCAAGCATGTGTACAGGGGCATAAACGCAGCAGTGATAGGATTGGAGAGGTTCGGTGAGCAAATGAAGACCCTTTGAAGTCATATTGCATGGTACCCATTACACTGGTCTCAACTCTCCAGGTTTAAGGTATTCTTCCTTCAGCTAAAACATGCATGTGGAACCCAAGTATGATCAACCATGTGAACGGGAGACGTGTTCAAATATGTCTCAGTTTTCCTCCCCTGGTACTCGGGTGCAACATTCCAGACGCTTTACTAACACTCTCCCCACTTGGAGAGTCAGCGCCTTTAACCTCCTGTTTGGCCCAGTTTGCAATTTCTGCGGAAGATGAACAGAAATAGCGAGAACCAATGAGAGACTAGCTGGAGGTGTCTGAACGGGCAAATTTAACTCTCATTTCCCACCAGGAAGAGGAAATAACCAAAGGCTCAGCGTGCCGTCCCGGAACCAGATTAGGGCCTGAAGCCATCCTGCGGTGTTGCGGCCAGGTCACAAGAAAGCGAGTTGAAGAAAGGAGCTCAGGGGCACTGTAATTCACAAACCTGCAGAGTTATAAATGACAGCTATCGTCCAAAAATAGACTGAAGTAAGGCTGCCAAGAGGACTTGAAAGCGGGGCAGAATTGCAGGAAACCGATTTCAGGAGGTAGACTGGAATTGCATTGAAAGCATAGGAAAAGAGGCAGAACGTCCACAATGATGCACTTGGCCAATAAGGGCATATGCGTTTTTTCCTGAATATATTCAGGAAAAAACGCATACGCCCTTTTTGGCCAACCAAGCAAGCTTGCAAAGGAAATCTGCACTACAATGAAGTCTCACTTCCCCCCGGTCAAAAGGGCCATCTGAAAAAAGTGTAAAATCCAGAAAGGCAGGACAGGCCATGGAGAACTGGGAGCCTTGTTATGCTGATGGGCGGGATGTAAATTGCCAACAACCACTTGGGAGAAGTGTATGGTGTTTCCTGAAACATCTAAAAAACAAAGCAACAGAACCTAGGGCACTTCCACTTATGGTCCTATAGCTTAGGGAAATTAAAATCAAAAAGACACAGCCACCCCAAAGTTTGGAACGGCTCTGTTTACAAGAACCTCGTTTACAGTACAAGTTCAACATCGCAGAAAGTGAAAAATGGATAAAGAAGTTGTGGTATTTACTTACAAAGCAATATCACTCAGCAATGAAATCTGTGTCATCAGGCCCTTAGCAGCACAATGAGTGGATTCAGGTATGATGATTCTAACTGAAGTAAGTCACACAGAAAAAGAAACATCATAAGATATCAGTAATACACGGAATGTAAACTTGGCTACACAGGAACTGAATTACAGAACAGAACAGGGTCTCAAATTTAGAAAACCAACTTATGCTTGCTTAAGGGTAAAGGTGAGTTGGGGTGCTGCATAAAACCAGAGATTGAAATGAGCACAGATAAAGTTCCTTAAGTCAAATATGGAATAGACAAGAGCTACTCCTTGCTCAACGAAATGGACTCAACACCACATATTAAACGCCTAAGAATGTACCTGACTAGTAAATATCTTAAAACCTATGGATTGCTATGTCTCCGAAAGAGAATCAAGCATGTGTACAGGGGCATAAACGCAGCAGTGATAGGATTGGAGAGGTTCGGTGAGCAAATGAAGACCCTTTGAAGTCATATTGCATGGTACCCATTACACGGGTCTTAACTCTCCAGGTTTAAGGTATTCTTCCTTCAGCTAAAACATGCATGTGGAACCCAAGTATGATCAACCATGTGAACGGGAGACGTGTTCAAATATGTCTCAGTTTTCCTCCCCTGGTACTCGGGTGCAACATTCCAGACGCTTTACTAACACTCTCCCCACTTGGAGAGTCAGCGCCTTTAACCTCCTGTTTGGCCCAGTTTGCAATTTCTGCGGAAGATGAACAGAAATAGCGAGAACCAATGAGAGACTAGCTGGAGGTGTCTGGACGGGCAAATTTAACTCTCATTTCCCACCAGGAAGAGGAAATAACCAAAGGCTCAGCGTGCCGTCCCGGAACCAGATTAGGGCCTGAAGCCATCCTGCGGTGTTGCGGCCAGGTCACAAGAAAGCGAGTTGAAGAAAGGAGCTCAGGGGCACTGTAATTCACAAACCTGCAGAGTTATAAATGACAGCTATCGTCCAAAAATAGACTGAAGTAAGGCTGCCAAGAGGACTTGAAAGCGGGGCAGAATTGCAGGAAACCGATTTCAGGAGGTAGACTGGAATTGCATTGAAAGCATAGGAAAAGAGGCAGAACGTCCACAATGATGCACTTGGCCAAAAAGGGCGTATGCGTTTTTTCCTGAATATATTCAGGAAAAAACGCATACGCCCTTTTTGGCCAACCAAGTAAGCTTGCAAAGGAAATCTGCACTACAATGAAGTCTCACTTCACCCCGGTCAAAAGGGCCATCTGAAAAAAGTGTAAAATCCAGAAAGGCAGGACAGGCCATGGAGAACTGGGAGCCTTGTTATGCTGATGGGCGGGATGTAAATTGCCAACAACCACTTGGGAGAAGTGTATGGTGTTTCCTGAAACATCTAAAAAACAAAGCAACAGAACCTAGGGCACTTCCACTTATGGTCCTATAGCTTAGGGAAATTAAAATCAAAAAGACACAGCCACCCCAAAGTTTGGAACGGCTCTGTTTACAAGAACCTCGTTTACAGTACAAGTTCAACATCGCAGAAAGTGAAAAATGGAGAAAGAAGTTGTGGTATTTACTTACAAAGCAATATCACTCAGCAATGAAATCTGTGTCATCAGGCCCTTAGCAGCACAATGAGTGGATTCAGGTATGATGATTCTAACTGAAGTAAGTCACACAGAAAAAGAAACATCATAAGATATCAGTAATACACGGAATGTAAACTTGGCTACACAGGAACTGAATTACAGAACAGAACAGGGTCTCAAATTTAGAAAACCAACTTATTCTTGCTTAAGGGTAAAGGTGAGTTGGGGTGCTGCATAAAACCAGAGATTGAAATGAGCACAGATAAAGTTCCTTAAGTCAAATATGGAATAGACAAGAGCTACTCCTTGCTCAACGAAATGGACTCAACACCGCATATTAAACGCCTAAGAATGTACCTGACTAGTAGGTATCGTAAAACCTATGGATTGCTATGTCTCCAAAAGAGGATCAAGCATGTGTACAGGGGCATAAACGCAGCAGTGATAGGATTGGAGAGGTTCGGTGAGCAAATGAAGACCCTTTGAAGTCATATTGCATGGTACCCATTACACGGGTCTCAACTCTCCAGGTTGAAGGTATTCTTCCTTCAGCTAAAACATGCATGTGGAACCCAAGTATGATCAACCATGTGAACGGGAGACGTGTTCAAATATGTCTCAGTTTTCCTCCCCTGGTACTCGGGTGCAACATTCCAGACGCTTTACTAACACTCTCCCCACTTGGAGAGTCAGCGCCTTTAAACTCCTGTTTGGCCCAGTTTGCAATTTCTGCGGAAGATGAACAGGAATAGCGAGAACCAATGAGAGGCTAGCTGGAGGTGTCTGGACGGGCAAATTTAACTCTCATTTCCCACCAGGAAGAGGAAATAACCAAAGGCTCAGCGTGCCGTACCGGAGCCAGATTAGGGCCTGAAGCCATCCTGCGGTGTTGCGGCCAGCTCAAAAGAAAGCGAGTTGAAGAAAGGAGCTCAGGGGCACTGTAATTCACAAACCTGCAGAGTTATAAATGACAGCTATCGTCCAAAAATAGACTGAAGTAAGGCTGCCAAGAGGACTTGAAAGCGGGGCAGAATTGCAGGAAACCGATTTCAGGAGGTAGACTGGAATTGCATTGAAAGCATAGGAAAAGAGGCAGAACGTCCACAATGATGCACTTGGCCAAAAAGGGCGTATGCGTTTTTTCCTGAATATATTCAGGAAAAAACGCATACGCCCTTTTTGGCCAACCAAGCAAGCTTGCAAAGGAAATCTGCACTACAATGAAGTCTCACTTCCCCCCGGTCAAAAGGGCCATCTGAAAAAAGTGTAAAATCCAGAAAGGCAGGACAGGCCATGGAGAACTGGGAGCCTTGTTATGCTGATGGGCGGGATGTAAATTGGCAACAACCACTCGGGAGAAGTGTATGGTGTTTCCTGAAACATCTAAAAAACAAAGCAACAGAACCTAGGGCACTTCCACTTATGGTCCTATAGATTAGGGAAATTAAAATCAAAAAGACACAGCCACCCCAAAGTTTGGAACGGCTCTGTTTACAAGAACCTCATTTACAGTACAAGTTCAACATCGCAGAAAGTGAAAAATGGATAAAGAAGTTGTGGTATTTACTTACAAAGCAATATCACTCAGCAATGAAATCTGTGTCATCAGGCCCTTAGCAGCACAATGAGTGGATTCAGGTATGATGATTCTAACTGAAGTAAGTCACACAGAAAAAGAAACATCATAAGATATCAGTAATACACGGAATGTAAACTTGGCTACACAGGAACTGAATTACAGAACAGAACAGGGTCTCAAATTTAGAAAACCAACTTATGCTTGCTTAAGGGTAAAGGTGAGTTGGGGTGCTGCATAAAACCAGAGATTGAAATGAGCACAGATAAAGTTCCTTAAGTCAAATATGGAATAGACAAGAGCTACTCCTTGCTCAACGAAATGGACTCAACACCACATATTAAACGCCTAAGAATGTACCTGACTAGTAAATATCTTAAAACCTATGGATTGCTATGTCTCCGAAAGAGAATCAAGCATGTGTACAGGGGCATAAACGCAGCAGTGATAGGATTGGAGAGGTTCGGTGAGCAAATGAAGACCCTTTGAAGTCATATTGCATGGTACCCATTACACGGGTCTTAACTCTCCAGGTTTAAGGTATTCTTCCTTCAGCTAAAACATGCATGTGGAACCCAAGTATGATCAACCATGTGAACGGGAGACGTGTTCAAATATGTCTCAGTTTTCGTCCCCTGGTACTCGGGTGCAACATTCCAGACGCTTTACTAACACTCTCCCCACTTGGAGAGTCAGCGCCTTTAACCTCCTGTTTGGCCCAGTTTGCAATTTCTGCGGAAGATGAACAGAAATAGCGAGAACCAATGAGAGACTAGCTGGAGGTGTCTGGACGGGCAAATTTAACTCTCATTTCCCACCAGGAAGAGGAAATAACCAAAGGCTCAGCGTGCCGTACCGGAACCAGATTAGGGCCTGAAGCCATCCTGCGGTGTTGCGGCCAGGTCACAAGAAAGCGAGTTGAAGAAAGGAGCTCAGGGGCACTGTAATTCACAAACCTGCAGAGTTATAAATGACAGCTATCGTCCAAAAATAGACTGAAGTAAGGCTGCCAAGAGGACTTGAAAGCGGGGCAGAATTGCAGGAAACCGATTTCAGGAGGTAGACTGGAATTGCATTGAAAGCATAGGAAAAGAGGCAGAACGTCCACAATGATGCACTTGGCCAAAAAGGGCGTATGCGTTTTTTCCTGAATATATTCAGGAAAAAACGCATACGCCCTTTTTGGCCAACCAAGCAAGCTTGCAAAGGAAATCTGCACTACAATGAAGTCTCACTTCCCCCCGGTCAAAAGGGCCATCTGAAAAATGTGTAAAATCCAGAAAGGCAGGACAGGCCATGGAGAACTGGGAGCCTTGTTATGCTGATGGGCGGGATGTAAATTGCCAACAATCACTCGGGAGAAGTGTATGGTGTTTCCTGAAACATCTAAAAAACAAAGCAACAGAGCCTAGGGCACTTCCACTTATGGTCCTATAGCTTAGGGAAATTAAAATCAAAAAGACACAGCCACCCCAAAGTTTGGGACGCCTCCGTTTACAAGAACCTCGTTTACCGTACAAGTTCAATATCACAGAAAGTGAAAAATGGATAAAGAACTTGTGGTACTTACGTACAATGCAGTATCACTCAGCAATGAAATCTATGTCATCAGGCCCATAGCAGCATAATGAGTGGATTCAGGTACGATGATTCTAACTGAAATAAGTCACACAGAAAAAGAAACATCATAAGATATCACTAATACACGGAATGTAAACTTGGCTACACAGGAACTGCATTCCAAAACAGAACAGGGTCTCAAATTTAGAAAACCAACTTATTCTTGCTTAAGGGTAAAGGTGAGTTGGGGTGCTGCATAAAACCAGAGATTGAAATGAGCACAGATAAAGTTCCTTAAGCCAAATACGGAATAGACAAGAGCTACTCCTTGCTCAACGAAATGGACTCAACACCCCATATTAAAGGCCTAAGAATGTACCTGACTAGTAAGTATCTTAAAACCTATGGATTGCTATGTCTCCGAAAGAGAATCAAGCATGTGTACAGGGACATAAACGCAGCAGTGATAGGATTGGAGAGGTTCGGTGAGCAAATGAAGACCCTTTGAAGTCATATTGCATGGTACCCATTCCACGGGTTTCAACTACCCAGGTTTAAGGTATTCTTCCTTCAGCTAAAACATGCATGTGGAACCTAGAGTATGATCAACCATGTGATCGGGAGACGTGTTCAAATATGTCTCAGTTTTCCTCCCCTGGTACTCGGGTGCAACATTCCAGACGCTTTACTAACACTCTCCCCACTTGGAGAGTCAGCGCCTTTAACCTCCTGTTTGGCCCAGTTTGCAATTTCTGCGGAAGATGAACAGGAATAGCGAGAACCAATGAGAGGCTAGCTGGAGGTGTCTGGACGGGCAAATTTAACTCTCATTTCCCACCAGGAGGAGGAAATAACCAAAGGCTCAGGGTGCCGTGCCAGAACCAGATTAGGGCCTGAAGCCATCCTGCGGTGTTGCGGCCAGCTCAAAAGAAAGCGAGTTGAAGAAAGGAGCTCAGGGGCACTGTAATTCACAAACCTGCAGAGTTATAAATGACAGCTACCGTCCAAAAATAGACTGAAGTAAGGCTGCCAAGAGGACTTGAAAGCGGGGCAGAATTGCAGGAAACCGATTTCAGGAGGTAGACTGAAATTGCATTGAAAGCATAGGAAAAGAGGCAGAACGTCCACAATGATGCTCTTGGCCAAAAAGGGCGTATGCGTTTTTTCCTGAATATATTCAGGAAAAAACGCATACGCCCTTTTTGGCCAACCAAGCAAGCTTGCAAAGGAAATCTGCACTGCAATGAAGTCTCACTTCCCCCCGGTCAAAAGGGCCAACTGAAAAAAGTGTAAAATCCAGAAAGGCAGGACAGGCCATGGAGAACTGGGAGCCTTGTTATGCTGATGGGCGGGATGTAAATTGCCAACAGACACTCGGGAGAAATGTATGGTGTTTCCTGAAACATCTAAAAAACAAAGCAACAGAGCCTAGGGCACTGCCACTTATGGTCCTATAGCTTAGGGAAATTAAAATCAAAAAGACACAGCCACCCCAAAGTTTGGGACGCCTCTGTTTACAAGAAAATCGTTTACAGTACAAGTTCAACATCGCAGAAAGTGAAAAATGGATAAAGAAGTTGTGGTATTTACTTACAAAGCAATATCACTCAGCAATGAAATCTATGTCATCAGGCCCTTAGCAGCACAATGAGTGGATTCAGGTATGATGATTCTAACTGAAATAAGTCACACAGAAAAAGAAACATCATAAGATATCAGTAATACACGGAATGTAAACTTGGCTACACAGGAACTGAATTACAGAACAGAACAGGGTCTCAAATTTAGAAAACCAACTTATGCTTGCTTAAGGGGAAAGGTGAGTTGGGGTGCTGCATAAAACCAGAGATTGAAATGAGCACAGATAAAGTCCTTAAGTCAAATATGGAATAGACAAGAGCTACTCCTTGCTCAACGAAATGGACTCAACACCGCATATTAAACGCCTAAGAATGTACCTGACTAGTAAGTATCGTAAAACCTATAGATTGCTATGTCTCCGAAAGAGAATCAAGCATGTGTACAGGGGCATAAACGCAGCAGTGATAGGATTGGAGAGGTTCGGTGAGCAAATGAAGACCCTTTGAAGTCATATTGCATGGTACCCATTACACGGGTCTTAACTCTCCAGGTTTAAGGTATTCTTCCTTCAGCTAAAACATGCATGTGGAACCCAAGTATGATCAACCATGTGAACGGGAGACGTGTTCAAATATGTCTCAGTTTTCCTCCCCTGGTACTCGGGTGCAACATTCCAGACGCTTTACTAACACTCTCCCCACTTGGAGAGTCAGCGCCTTTAACCTCCTGTTTGGCCCAGTTTGCAATTTCTGCGGAAGATGAACAGAAATAGCGAGAACCAATGAGAGACTAGCTGGAGGTGTCTGGACGGGCAAATTTAACTCTCATTTCCCACCAGGAAGAGGAAATAACCAAAGGCTCAGGGTGCCGTCCCGGAACCAGATTAGGGCCTGAAGCCATCCTGCGGTGTTGCGGCCAGGTCACAAGAAAGCGAGTTGAAGAAAGGAGCTCAGGGGCACTTTAATTCACAAACCTGCAGAGTTATAAATGACAGCTATCGTCCAAAAATAGACTGAAGTAAGGCTGCCAAGAGGACTTGAAAGCGGGGCAGAATTGCAGGAAACCGATTTCAGGAGGTAGACTGGAATTGCATTGAAAGCATAGGAAAAGAGGCAGAACGTCCACAATGATGCACTTGGCCAAAAAGGGCGTATGCGTTTTTTCCTGAATATATTCAGGAAAAAACGCATACGCCCTTTTTGGCCAACCAAGCAAGCTTGCAAAGGAAATCTGCACTACAATGAAGTCTCACTTCCCCCCGGTCAAAAGGGCCATCTGAAAAAAGTGTAAAATCCAGAAAGGCAGGACAGGCCATGGAGAACTGGGAGCCTTGTTATGCTGATGGGCGGGATGTAAATTGCCAACAATCACTCGGGAGAAGTGTATGGTGTTTCCTGAAACATCTAAAAAACAAAGCAACAGAGCCTAGGGCACTTCCACTTATGGTCCTATAGCTTAGGGAAATTAAAATCAAAAAGACACAGCCACCCCAAAGTTTGGGACGCCTCCGTTTACAAGAACCTCGTTTACCGTACAAGTTCAATATCACAGAAAGTGAAAAATGGATAAAGAACTTGTGGTACTTACGTACAATGCAGTATCACTCAGCAATGAAATCTATGTCATCAGGCCCATAGCAGCATAATGAGTGGATTCAGGTACGATGATTCTAACTGAAATAAGTCACACAGAAAAAGAAACATCATAAGATATCACTAATACACGGAATGTAAACTTGGCTACACAGGAACTGCATTCCAAAACAGAACAGGGTCTAAAATTTAGAAAACCAACTTATTCTTGCTTAAGGGTAAAGGTGAGTTGGGGTGCTGCATAAAACCAGAGATTGAAATGAGCACAGATAAAGTTCCTTAAGCCAAATACGGAATAGACAAGAGCTACTCCTTGCTCAACGAAATGGACTCAACACCCCATATTAAAGGCCTAAGAATGTACCTGACTAGTAAGTATCTTAAAACCTATGGATTGCTATGTCTCCGAAAGAGAATCAAGCATGTGTACAGGGACATAAACGCAGCAGTGATAGGATTGGAGAGGTTCGGTGAGCAAATGAAGACCCTTTGAAGTCATATTGCATGGTACCCATTCCACGGGTTTCAACTACCCAGGTTTAAGGTATTCTTCCTTCAGCTAAAACATGCATGTGGAACCTAGAGTATGATCAACCATGTGATCGGGAGACGTGTTCAAATATGTCTCAGTTTTCCTCCCCTGGTACTCGGGTGCAACATTCCAGACGCTTTACTAACACTCTCCCCACTTGGAGAGTCAGCGCCTTTAACCTCCTGTTTGGCCCAGTTTGCAATTTCTGCGGAAGATGAACAGGAATAGCGAGAACCAATGAGAGGCTAGCTGGAGGTGTCTGGACGGGCAAATTTAACTCTCATTTCCCACCAGGAGGAGGAAATAACCAAAGGCTCAGGGTGCCGTGCCAGAACCAGATTAGGGCCTGAAGCCATCCTGCGGTGTTGCGGCCAGCTCAAAAGAAAGCGAGTTGAAGAAAGGAGCTCAGGGGCACTGTAATTCACAAACCTGCAGAGTTATAAATGACAGCTACCGTCCAAAAATAGACTGAAGTAAGGCTGCCAAGAGGACTTGAAAGCGGGGCAGAATTGCAGGAAACCGATTTCAGGAGGTAGACTGAAATTGCATTGAAAGCATAGGAAAAGAGGCAGAACGTCCACAATGATGCTCTTGGCCAAAAAGGGCGTATGCGTTTTTTCCTGAATATATTCAGGAAAAAACGCATACGCCCTTTTTGGCCAACCAAGCAAGCTTGCAAAGGAAATCTGCACTGCAATGAAGTCTCACTTCCCCCCGGTCAAAAGGGCCAACTGAAAAAAGTGTAAAATCCAGAAAGGCAGGACAGGCCATGGAGAACTGGGAGCCTTGTTATGCTGATGGGCGGGATGTAAATTGCCAACAGACACTCGGGAGAAATGTATGGTGTTTCCTGAAACATCTAAAAAACAAAGCAACAGAGCCTAGGGCACTGCCACTTATGGTCCTATAGCTTAGGGAAATTAAAATCAAAAAGACACAGCCACCCCAAAGTTTGGGACGCCTCTGTTTACAAGAACCTCGTTTACAGTACAAGTTCAACATCGCAGAAAGTGAAAAATGGATAAAGAAGTTGTGGTATTTACTTACAAAGCAATATCACTCAGCAATGAAATCTATGTCATCAGGCCCTTAGCATCACAATGAGTGGATTCAGGTATGATGATTCTAACTGAAATAAGTCACACAGAAAAAGAAACATCATAAGATATCAGTAATACACGGAATGTAAACTTGGCTACACAGGAACTGAATTACAGAACAGAACAGGGTCTCAAATTTAGAAAACCAACTTATGCTTGCTTAAGGGGAAAGGTGAGTTGGGGTGCTGCATAAAACCAGAGATTGAAATGAGCACAGATAAAGTCCTTAAGTCAAATATGGAATAGACAAGAGCTACTCCTTGCTCAACGAAATGGACTCAACACCGCATATTAAACGCCTAAGAATGTACCTGACTAGTAAGTATCGTAAAACCTATAGATTGCTATGTCTCCGAAAGAGAATCAAGCATGTGTACAGGGGCATAAACGCAGCAGTGATAGGATTGGAGAGGTTCGGTGAGCAAATGAAGACCCTTTGAAGTCATATTGCATGGTACCCATTACACGGGTCTTAACTCTCCAGGTTTAAGGTATTCTTCCTTCAGCTAAAACATGCATGTGGAACCCAAGTATGATCAACCATGTGAACGGGAGACGTGTTCAAATATGTCTCAGTTTTCCTCCCCTGGTACTCGGGTGCAACATTCCAGACGCTTTACTAACACTCTCCCCACTTGGAGAGTCAGCGCCTTTAACCTCCTGTTTGGCCCAGTTTGCAATTTCTGCGGAAGATGAACAGAAATAGCGAGAACCAATGAGAGACTAGCTGGAGGTGTCTGGACGGGCAAATTTAACTCTCATTTCCCACCAGGAAGAGGAAATAACCAAAGGCTCAGGGTGCCGTCCCGGAACCAGATTAGGGCCTGAAGCCATCCTGCGGTGTTGCTGCCAGGTCACAAGAAAGCGAGTTGAAGAAAGGAGCTCAGGGGCACTTTAATTCACAAGCCTGCAGAGTTATAAATGACAGCTATCGTCCAAAAATAGACTGAAGTAAGGCTGCCAAGAGGACTTGAAAGCGGGGCAGAATTGCAGGAAACCTATTTCAGGAGGTAGACTGGAATTGCATTGAAAGCATAGGAAAAGAGGCAGAACGTCCACAATGATGCACTTGGCCAAAAAGGGCGTATGCGTTTTTTCCTGAATATATTCAGGAAAAAACGCATACGCCCTTTTTGGCCAACCAAGCAAGCTTGCAAAGGAAATCTGCACTACAATGAAGTCTCACTTCCCCCCGGTCAAAAGGGCCATCTGAAAAAAGTGTAAAATCCAGAAAGGCAGGACAGGCCATGGAGAACTGGGAGCCTTGTTATGCTGATGGGCGGGATGTAAATTGCCAACAACCACTCGGGAGAAGTGTATGGTGTTTCCTGAAACATCTAAAAAACAAAGCAACAGAGCCTAGGGCACTTCCACTTATGGTCCTATAGCTTAGGGAAATTAAAATCAAAAAGACACAGCCACCCCAAAGTTTGGGACGCCTCCGTTTACAAGAACCTCGTTTACCGTACAAGTTCAATATCACAGAAAGTGAAAAATGGATAAAGAACTTGTGGTACTTACGTACAATGCAGTATCACTCAGCAATGAAATCTATGTCATCAGGCCCATAGCAGCATAATGAGTGGATTCAGGTACGATGATTCTAACTGAAATAAGTCACACAGAAAAAGAAACATCATAAGATATCACTAATACACGGAATGTAAACTTGGCTACACAGGAACTGCATTCCAAAACAGAACAGGGTCTCAAATTTAGAAAACCAACTTATTCTTGCTTAAGGGTAAAGGTGAGTTGGGGTGCTGCATAAAACCAGAGATTGAAATGAGCACAGATAAAGTTCCTTAAGCCAAATACGGAATAGACAAGAGCTACTCCTTGCTCAACGAAATGGACTCAACACCCCATATTAAAGGCCTAAGAATGTACCTGACTAGTAAGTATCTTAAAACCTATGGATTGCTATGTCTCCGAAAGAGAATCAAGCATGTGTACAGGGACATAAACGCAGCAGTGATAGGATTGGAGAGGTTCGGTGAGCAAATGAAGACCCTTTGAAGTCATATTGCATGGTACCCATTCCACGGGTTTCAACTACCCAGGTTTAAGGTATTCTTCCTTCAGGTAAAACATGCATGTGGAACCTAGAGTATGATCAACCATGTGATCGGGAGACGTGTTCAAATATGTCTCAGTTTTCCTCCCCTGGTACTCGGGTGCAACATTCCAGACGCTTTACTAACACTCTCCCCACTTGGAGAGTCAGCGCCTTTAACCTCCTGTTTGGCCCAGTTTGCAATTTCTGCGGAAGATGAACAGGAATAGCGAGAACCAATGAGAGGCTAGCTGGAGGTGTCTGGACGGGCAAATTTAACTCTCATTTCCCACCAGGAGGAGGAAATAACCAAAGGCTCAGGGTGCCGTGCCAGAACCAGATTAGGGCCTGAAGCCATCCTGCGGTGTTGCGGCCAGGTCACAAGAAAGCGAGTTGAAGAAAGGAGCTCAGGGGCACTGTAATTCACAAACCTGCAGAGTTATAAATGACAGCTACCGTCCAAAAATAGACTGAAGTAAGGCTGCCAAGAGGACTTGAAAGCGGGGCAGAATTGCAGGAAACCGATTTCAGGAGGTAGACTGAAATTGCATTGAAAGCATAGGAAAAGAGGCAGAACGTCCACAATGATGCTCTTGGCCAAAAAGGGCGTATGCGTTTTTTCCTGAATATATTCAGGAAAAAACGCATACGCCCTTTTTGGCCAACCAAGCAAGCTTGCAAAGGAAATCTGCACTGCAATGAAGTCTCACTTCCCCCCGGTCAAAAGGGCCAACTGAAAAAAGTGTAAAATCCAGAAAGGCAGGACAGGCCATGGAGAACTGGGAGCCTTGTTATGCTGATGGGCGGGATGTAAATTGCCAACAGACACTCGGGAGAAATGTATGGTGTTTCCTGAAACATCTAAAAAACAAAGCAACAGAGCCTAGGGCACTGCCACTTATGGTCCTATAGCTTAGGGAAATTAAAATCAAAAAGACACAGCCACCCCAAAGTTTGGGACGCCTCTGTTTACAAGAAAATCGTTTACAGTACAAGTTCAACATCGCAGAAAGTGAAAAATGGATAAAGCAGTTGTGGTATTTACTTACAAAGCAATATCACTCAGCAATGAAATCTATGTCATCAGGCCCTTAGCAGCACAATGAGTGGATTCAGGTATGATGATTCTAACTGAAATAAGTCACACAGAAAAAGAAACATCATAAGATATCAGTAATACACGGAATGTAAACTTGGCTACACAGGAACTGAATTACAGAACAGAACAGGGTCTCAAATTTAGAAAACCAACTTATGCTTGCTTAAGGGGAAAGGTGAGTTGGGGTGCTGCATAAAACCAGAGATTGAAATGAGCACAGATAAAGTCCTTAAGTCAAATATGGAATAGACAAGAGCTACTCCTTGCTCAACGAAATGGACTCAACACCGCATATTAAACGCCTAAGAATGTACCTGACTAGTAAGTATCGTAAAACCTATAGATTGCTATGTCTCCGAAAGAGAATCAAGCATGTGTACAGGGGCATAAACGCAGCAGTGATAGGATTGGAGAGGTTCGGTGAGCAAATGAAGACCCTTTGAAGTCATATTGCATGGTACCCATTCCACGGGTTTCAACTACCCAGGTTTTAGGTATTCTTCCTTCAGCTAAAACATGCATGTGGAACCCAGAGTATGATCAACCATGTGATCGGGAGACGTGTTCAAATATGTCTCAGTTTTCGTCCCCTGGTACTCGGGTGCAACATTCCAGACGCTTTACTAACACTCTCCCCACTTGGAGAGTCAGCGCCTTTAACCTCCTGTTTGGCCCAGTTTGCAATTTCTGCGGAAGATGAACAGGAATAGCGAGAACCAATGAGAGGCTAGCTGGAGGTGTCTGGACGGGCAAATTTAACTCTCATTTCCCAAAAGTAGGAGGAAATAACCAAAGGCTCAGGGTGCCGTGCCAGAACCAGATTAGGGCCTGAAGCCATCCTGCGGTGTTGCGGCCAGGTCACAAGAAAGCGAGTTGAAGAAAGGAGCTCAGGGGCACTGTAATTCACAAACCTGCAGAGTTATAAATGACAGCTATCGTCCAAAAATAGACTGAAGTAAGGCTGCCAAGAGGACTTGAAAGCGGGGCAGAATTGCAGGAAACCGATTTCAGGAGGTAGACTGGAATTGCATTGAAAGCATAGGAAAAGAGGCAGAACGTCCACAATGATGCACTTGGCCAAAAAGGGCGTATGCGTTTTTTCCTGAATATATTCAGGAAAAAACGCATACGCCCTTTTTGGCCAACCAAGCAAGCTTGCAAAGGAAATCTGCACTGCAATGAAGTCTCACTTCCCCCCGGTCAAAAGGGCCAACTGAAAAAAGTGTAAAATCCAGAAAGGCAGGACAGGCCATGGAGAACTGGGAGCCTTGTTATGCTGATGGGCGGGATGTAAATTGCCAACAGACACTCGGGAGAAATGTATGGTGTTTCCTGAAACATCTAAAAAACAAAGCAACAGAGCCTAGGGCACTGCCACTTATGGTCCTATAGCTTAGGGAAATTAAAATCAAAAAGACACAGCCACCCCAAAGTTTGGGACGCCTCTGTTTACAAGAAAATCGTTTACAGTACAAGTTTAACATCGCAGAAAGTGAAAAATGGATAAAGAAGTTGTGGTATTTACTTACAAAGCAATATCACTCAGCAATGAAATCTATGTCATCAGGCCCTTAGCAGCACAATGAGTGGATTCAGGTATGATGATTCTAACTGAAATAAGTCACACAGAAAAAGAAACATCATAAGATATCAGTAATACACGGAATGTAAACTTGGCTACACAGGAACTGAATTACAGAACAGAACAGGGTCTCAAATTTAGAAAACCAACTTATGCTTGCTTAAGGGGAAAGGTGAGTTAGGGTGCTGCATAAAACCAGAGATTGAAATGAGCACAGATAAAGTCCTTAAGTCAAATATGGAATAGACAAGAGCTACTCCTTGCTCAACGAAATGGACTCAACACCGCATATTAAACGCCTAAGAATGTACCTGACTAGTAAGTATCGTAAAACCTATAGATTGCTATGTCTCCGAAAGAGAATCAAGCATGTGTACAGGGGCATAAACGCAGCAGTGATAGGATTGGAGAGGTTCGGTGAGCAAATGAAGACCCTTTGAAGTCATATTGCATGGTACCCATTACACGGGTCTTAACTCTCCAGGTTTAAGGTATTCTTCCTTCAGCTAAAACATGCATGTGGAACCCAAGTATGATCAACCATGTGAACGGGAGACGTGTTCAAATATGTCTCAGTTTTCGTCCCCTGGTACTCGGGTGCAACATTCCAGACGCTTTACTAACACTCTCCCCACTTGGAGAGTCAGCGCCTTTAACCTCCTGTTTGGCCCAGTTTGCAATTTCTGCGGAAGATGAACAGAAATAGCGAGAACCAATGAGAGACTAGCTGGAGGTGTCTGGACGGGCAAATTTAACTCTCATTTCCCACCAGGAAGAGGAAATAACCAAAGGCTCAGCGTGCCGTACCGGAACCAGATTAGGGCCTGAAGCCATCCTGCGGTGTTGCGGCCAGGTCACAAGAAAGCGAGTTGAAGAAAGGAGCTCAGGGGCACTGTAATTCACAAACCTGCAGAGTTATAAATGACAGCTATCGTCCAAAAATAGACTGAAGTAAGGCTGCCAAGAGGACTTGAAAGCGGGGCAGAATTGCAGGAAACCGATTTCAGGAGGTAGACTGGAATTGCATTGAAAGCATAGGAAAAGAGGCAGAACGTCCACAATGATGCACTTGGCCAAAAAGGGCGTATGCGTTTTTTCCTGAATATATTCAGGAAAAAACGCATACGCCCTTTTTGGCCAACCAAGCAAGCTTGCAAAGGAAATCTGCACTACAATGAAGTCTCACTTCCCCCCGGTCAAAAGGGCCATCTGAAAAATGTGTAAAATCCAGAAAGGCAGGACAGGCCATGGAGAACTGGGAGCCTTGTTATGCTGATGGGCGGGATGTAAATTGCCAACAATCACTCGGGAGAAGTGTATGGTGTTTCCTGAAACATCTAAAAAACAAAGCAACAGAGCCTAGGGCACTTCCACTTATGGTCCTATAGCTTAGGGAAATTAAAATCAAAAAGACACAGCCACCCCAAAGTTTGGGACGCCTCCGTTTACAAGAACCTCGTTTACCGTACAAGTTCAATATCACAGAAAGTGAAAAATGGATAAAGAACTTGTGGTACTTACGTACAATGCAGTATCACTCAGCAATGAAATCTATGTCATCAGGCCCATAGCAGCATAATGAGTGGATTCAGGTACGATGATTCTAACTGAAATAAGTCACACAGAAAAAGAAACATCATAAGATATCACTAATACACGGAATGTAAACTTGGCTACACAGGAACTGCATTCCAAAACAGAACAGGGTCTCAAATTTAGAAAACCAACTTATTCTTGCTTAAGGGTAAAGGTGAGTTGGGGTGCTGCATAAAACCAGAGATTGAAATGAGCACAGATAAAATTCCTTAAGCCAAATACGGAATAGACAAGAGCTACTCCTTGCTCAACGAAATGGACTCAACACCCCATATTAAAGGCCTAAGAATGTACCTGACTAGTAAGTATCTTAAAACCTATGGATTGCTATGTCTCCGAAAGAGAATCAAGCATGTGTACAGGGACATAAACGCAGCAGTGATAGGATTGGAGAGGTTCGGTGAGCAAATGAAGACCCTTTGAAGTCATATTGCATGGTACCCATTCCACGGGTTTCAACTACCCAGGTTTAAGGTATTCTTCCTTCAGCTAAAACATGCATGTGGAACCTAGAGTATGATCAACCATGTGATCGGGAGACGTGTTCAAATATGTCTCAGTTTTCCTCCCCTGGTACTCGGGTGCAACATTCCAGACGCTTTACTAACACTCTCCCGACTTGGAGAGTCAGTCCCTTTAACCTCCTGTTTGGCCCAGTTTGCAATTTCTTGGAAGATGAACAGGAATAGCGAGAACCAATGAGAGACTAGCTGGAGGTGTCTGGACGGGCAAATTTAACTCTCATTTCCCACCAGGAGGAGGAAATAACCAAAGGCTCAGGGTGCCGTGCCAGAACCAGATTAGGGCCTGAAGCCATCCTGCGGTGTTGCGGCCAGCTCAAAAGAAAGCGAGTTGAAGAAAGGAGCTCAGGGGCACTGTAATTCACAAACCTGCAGAGTTATAAATGACAGCTACCGTCCAAAAATAGACTGAAGTAAGGCTGCCAAGAGGACTTGAAAGCGGGGCAGAATTGCAGGAAACCGATTTCAGGAGGTAGACTGAAATTGCATTGAAAGCATAGGAAAAGAGGCAGAACGTCCACAATGATGCTCTTGGCCAAAAAGGGCGTATGCGTTTTTTCCTGAATATATTCAGGAAAAAACGCATACGCCCTTTTTGGCCAACCAAGCAAGCTTGCAAAGGAAATCTGCACTGCAATGAAGTCTCACTTCCCCCCGGTCAAAAGGGCCAACTGAAAAAAGTGTAAAATCCAGAAAGGCAGGACAGGCCATGGAGAACTGGGAGCCTTGTTATGCTGATGGGCGGGATGTAAATTGCCAACAGACACTCGGGAGAAATGTATGGTGTTTCCTGAAACATCTAAAAAACAAAGCAACAGAGCCTAGGGCACTGCCACTTATGGTCCTATAGCTTAGGGAAATTAAAATCAAAAAGACACAGCCACCCCAAAGTTTGGGACGCCTCTGTTTACAAGAAAATCGTTTACAGTACAAGTTCAACATCGCAGAAAGTGAAAAATGGATAAAGAAGTTGTGGTATTTACTTACAAAGCAATATCACTCAGCAATGAAATCTATGTCATCAGGCCCTTAGCAGCACAATGAGTGGATTCAGGTATGATGATTCTAACTGAAATAAGTCACACAGAAAAAGAAACATCATAAGATATCAGTAATACACGGAATGTAAACTTGGCTACACAGGAACTGAATTACAGAACAGAACAGGGTCTCAAATTTAGAAAACCAACTTATGCTTGCTTAAGGGGAAAGGTGAGTTGGGGTGCTGCATAAAACCAGAGATTGAAATGAGCACAGATAAAGTCCTTAAGTCAAATATGGAATAGACAAGAGCTACTCCTTGCTCAACGAAATGGACTCAACACCGCATATTAAACGCCTAAGAATGTACCTGACTAGTAAGTATCGTAAAACCTATAGATTGCTATGTCTCCGAAAGAGAATCAAGCATGTGTACAGGGGCATAAACGTAGCAGTGATAGGATTGGAGAGGTTCGGTGAGCAAATGAAGACCCTTTGAAGTCATATTGCATGGTACCCATTCCACGGGTTTCAACTACCCAGGTTTTAGGTATTCTTCCTTCAGCTAAAACATGCATGTGGAACCCAGAGTATGATCAACCATGTGATCGGGAGACGTGTTCAAATATGTCTCAGTTTTCCTCCCCTGGTACTCGGGTGCAACATTCCAGACGCTTTACTAACACTCTCCCCACTTGGAGAGTCAGCGCCTTTAACCTCCTGTTTGGCCCAGTTTGCAATTTCTGCGGAAGATGAACAGGAATAGCGAGAACCAATGAGAGGCTAGCTGGAGGTGTCTGGACGGGCAAATTTAACTCTCATTTCCCAAAAGTAGGAGGAAATAACCAAAGGCTCAGGGTGCCGTGCCAGAACCAGATTAGGGCCTGAAGCCATCCTGCGGTGTTGCGGCCAGGTCACAAGAAAGCGAGTTGAAGAAAGGAGCTCAGGGGCACTGTAATTCACAAACCTGCAGAGTTATAAATGACAGCTATCGTCCAAAAATAGACTGAAGTAAGGCTGCCAAGAGGACTTGAAAGCGGGGCAGAATTGCAGGAAACCGATTTCTGGAGGTAGACTGGAATTGCATTGAAAGCATAGGAAAAGAGGCAGAACGTCCACAATGATGCACTTGGCCAAAAAGGGCGTATGCGTTTTTTCCTGAATATATTCAGGAAAAAACGCATACGCCCTTTTTGGCCAACCAAGCAAGCTTGCAAAGGAAATCTGCACTGCAATGAAGTCTCACTTCCCCCCGGTCAAAAGGGCCAACTGAAAAAAGTGTAAAATCCAGAAAGGCAGGACAGGCCATGGAGAACTGGGAGCCTTGTTATGCTGATGGGCGGGATGTAAATTGCCAACAGACACTCGGGAGAAATGTATGGTGTTTCCTGAAACATCTAAAAAACAAAGCAACAGAGCCTAGGGCACTGCCACTTATGGTCCTATAGCTTAGGGAAATTAAAATCAAAAAGACACAGCCACCCCAAAGTTTGGGACGCCTCTGTTTACAAGAACCTCGTTTACCGTACAAGTTCAATATCACAGAAAGTGAAAAATGGATAAAGAAGTTGTGGTACTTACGTACAATGCACTATCACTCAGCAATGAAATCTATGTCATCAGGCACGTAGCAGCATAAAGAGTGGATTCAGGTACGATGATTCTAACTGAAATAAGTCACACAGAAAAAGAAACATCATAAGATATCACTAATACACGGAATGTAAACTTGGCTACACCGGAACTGCATTCCAAAACAGAACAGGGTCTCAAATTTAGAAAACCAACTTATGCTTGCTTAAGGGGAAAGGTGAGTTGGGGTGCTGCATAAAACCAGAGATTGAAATGAGCACAGATAAAGTTCCTTAAGCCAAATATGGAATAGACAAGAGCTACTCCTTGCTCAACGAAATGGACTCAACACCGCATATTAAACGCCTAAGAATGTACCTGACTAGTAAGTATCTTAAAACCTATGGATTGCTATGTCTCCGAAAGAGAATCAAGCATGTGTACAGGGGCATAAACGCAGCAGTGATAGGATTGGAGAGGTTCGGTGAGCAAATGAAGACCCTTTGAAGTCATATTGCATGGTACCCATTCCACGGGTTTCAACTACCGAGGTTTTAGGTATTCTTCCTTCAGCTAAAATATGCATGTGGAACCCAGAGTATGATCAACCATGTGATCGGGAGACGTGTTCAAATATGTCTCAGTTTTCCTCCCCTGGTACTCGGGTGCAACATTCCAGACGCTTTACTAACACTCTCCCCACTTGGAAAGTCAGCGCCTTTAAACTCCTGTTTGGCCCAGTTTGCAATTTCTGCGGAAGATGAACAGGAATAGCGAGAACCAATGAGAGGCTAGCTGGAGGTGTCTGGACGGGCAAATTTAACTCTCATTTCCCACCAGGAAGAGGAAATAACCAAAGGCTCAGCGTGCCGTACCGGAACCAGATTAAGGCCTGAAGCCATCCTGCGGTGTTGCGGCCAGCTCAAAAGAAAGCGTGTTGAAGAAAGGAGCTCAGGGGCACTATAATTCACAAACCTGCAGAGTTATAAATGACAGCTATCGTCCAAAAATAGACTGAAGTAAGGCTGCCAAGAGGACTTGAAAGCGGGGCAGAATTGCAGGAAACCGATTTCAGGAGGTAGACTGGAATTGCATTGAAAGCATAGGAAAAGAGGCAGAACGTCCACAATGATGCACTTGGCCAAAAAGGGCGTATGCGTTTTTTCCTGAATATATTCAGGAAAAAACGCATACGCCCTTTTTGGCCAACCAAGCAAGCTTGCAAAGGAAATGTGCACTACAATGAAGTCTCACTTCCCCCCGGTCAAAAGGGCCATCTGAAAAAAGTGTAAAATCCAGAAAGGCAGGACAGGCCATGGAGAACTGGGAGCCTTGTTATGCTGATGGGCGGGATGTAAATTGCCAACAACCACTCGGGAGAAGTGTATGGTGTTTCCTGAAACATCTAAAAAACAAAGCAACAGAACCTAGGGCACTTCCACTTATGGTCCTATAGCTTAGGGAAATTAAAATCAAAAAGACACAGCCACCCCAAAGTTTGGAACGGCTCTGTTTACAAGAACCTCGTTTACAGTACAAGTTCAACATCGCAGAAAGTGAAAAATGGATAAAGAAGTTGTGGTATTTACTTACAAAGCAATATCACTCAGCAATGAAATCTGTGTCATCAGGCCCTTAGCAGAACAATGAGTGGATTCACGTATGATGATTCTAACTGAAATAAGTCACACAGAAAAAGAAACATCATAAGATATCAGTAATACACGGAATGTAAACTTGGCTACACAGGAACTGAATTACAGAACAGAACAGGGTCTCAAATTTAGAAAACCAACTTATGCTTGCTTAAGGGTAAAGGTGAGTTGGGGTGCTGCATAAAACCAGAGATTGAAATGAGCACAGATAAAGTTCCTTAAGTCAAATATGGAATAGACAAGAGCTACTCCTTGCTCAACGAAATGGACTCAACACCGCATATTAAACGCCTAAGAATGTACCTGACTTGTAAGTATCGTAAAACCTATGGATTGCTATGTCTCCAAAAGAGAATCAAGAATGTGTACAGGGGCATAAACGCAGCAGTGATAGGATTGGAGAGGTTCGGTGAGCAAATGAAGACCCTTTGAAGTCATATTGCATGGTACCCATTACACGGGTCTCAACTCTCCAGGTTTAAGGTATTCTTCCTTCAGCTAAAACATGCATGTGGAACCCAGAGTATGATCAACCATGTGAACGGGAGACGTGTTCAAATATGTCTCAGTTTTCCTCCCCTGGTACTCGGGTGCAACATTCCAGACGCTTTACTAACACTCTCCCCACTTGGAGAGTCAGCGCCTTTAACCTCCTGTTTGGCCCAGTTTGCAATTTCTGCGGAAGATGAACAGGAATAGCGAGAACCAATGAGAGGCTAGCTGGAGGTGTCTGGACGGGCAAATTTAACTCTCATTTCCCACCAGGAAGAGGAAATAACCAAAGGCTCAACGTGCCGTACCGGAGCCAGATTAGGGCCTGAAGCCATCCTGCGGTGTTGCGGCCAGCTCACAAGAAAGCGAGTTGAAGAAAGGAGCTCAGGGGCACTGTAATTCACAAACCTGCAGAGTTATAAATGACAGCTATCGTCCAAAAATAGACTGAAGTAAGGCTGCCAAGAGGACTTGAAAGCGGGGCAGAATTGCAGGAAACCGATTTTAGGAGGTAGACTGGAATTGCATTGAATGCATAGGAAAAGAGGCAGAACGTCCACAATGATGCACTTGGCCAAAAAGGGCGTATGCGTTTTTCCCTGAATATATTCAGGAAAAAACGTATACGCCCTTTTTGGCCAACCAAGCAAGCTTGCAAAGGAAATCTGCACTACAATGAAGTCTCACTTCCCCCCGGTCAAAAGGGCCATCTGAAAAAAGTGTAAAATCCAGACAGACAGGACAGGCCATGGAGAACTGGGAGCCTTGTTATGCTGATGGGCGGGATGTAAATTGCCAACAACCACTCGGGAGAAGTGTATGGTGTTTCCTGAAACATCTAAAAACAAAGCAACAGAGCCTAGGGCACTTCCACTTATGGTCCTATAGCTTAGGGAATTTAAAATAAAAAAGACACAGCCACCCCAAAGTTTGGAACGGCTCTGTTTACAAGAACCTCGTTTACAGTACAAGTTCAACATCGCAGAAAGTGAAAAATGGATAAAGAAGTTGTGGTATTTACTTACAAAGCAATATCACTCAGCAATGAAATCTGTGTCATCAGGCCCTTAGCAGCACAATGAGTGGATTCAGGTATGATGATTCTAACTGAAATAAGTCACACAGAAAAAGAAACATCATAAGATATCAGTAATACACGGAATGTAAACTTGGCTACACAGGAACTGAATTACAGAACAGAACAGGGTCTCAAATTTAGAAAACCAACTTATGCTTGCTTAAGGGGAAAGGTGAGTTGGGGTGCTGCATAAAACCAGAGATTGAAATGAGCACAGATAAAGTTCCTTAAGCCAAATATGGAATAGACAAGAGCTACTCCTTGCTCAACGAAATGGACTCAACACCGCATATTAAACGCCTAAGAATGTACCTGACTAGTAAGTATCTTAAAACCTATGGATTGCTATGTCTCCGAAAGAGAATCAAGCATGTGTACAGGGGCATAAACGCAGCAGTGATAGGATTGGAGAGGTTCGGTGAGCAAACGAAGACCCTTTGAAGTCATATTGCATGGTACCCATTCCACGGGTTTCAACTACCCAGGTTTTAGGTATTCTTCCTTCAGCTAAAACATGCATATGGAACCCAAGTATGATCAACCATGTGAACGGGAGACGTGTTCAAATATGTCTCAGTTTTACTCCCCTGGTACTCGGGTGCAACATTCCAGACGCTTTACTAACACTCTCCCCACTTGGAGAGTCAGTCCCTTTAACCTCCTGTTTGGCCCAGTTTGCAATTTCTGCGGAAGATGAACAGGAATAGCGAGAACCAATGAGAGGCTAGCTGGAGGTGTCTGGACGGGCAAATTTAACTCTCATTTCCCACCAGGAAGAGGAAATAACCAAAGGCTCAGTGTGCCGTGCCGGAACCAGATTAGGGCCTGAAGCCATCCTGCGGTGTTGCGGCCAGCTCACAAGAAAGCGAGTTGAAGAAAGGAGCTCAGAGGCACTGTAATTCACAAACCTGCAGAGTTATAAATGACAGCTATCGTCCAAAAATAGACTGAAGTAAGGCTGCTAAGAGGACTTGAAAGCGGGGCAGAATTGCAGGAAACCGATTTTAGGAGGTAGACTGGAATTGCATTGAATGCATAGGAAAAGAGGCAGAACGTCCACAATGATGCACTTGGCCAAAAAGGGCGTATGCGTTTTTTCCTGAATATATTCAGGAAAAAACGCATACGACCTTTTTGGCCAACCAAGCAAGCTTGCAAAGGAAATGTGCACTACAATGAAGTCTCACTTCCCCCCGGTCAAAAGGGCCATCTGAAAAAAGTGTAAAATCCAGAAAGGCAGGACAGGCCATGGAGAACTGGGAGCCTTGTTATGCTGATGGGCGGGATGTAAATTGCCAACAACCACTCGGGAGAAGTGTATGGTGTTTCCTGAAACATCTAAAAAACAAAGCAACAGAGCCTAGGGCACTTCCACTTATGGTCCTATAGCTTAGGGAATTTAAAATCAAAAAGACACAGCCACCCCAAAGTTTGGAACGGCTCTGTTTACAAGAACCTCGTTTACAGTACAAGTTCAACATCGCAGAAAGTGAAAAATGGATAAAGAAGTTGTGGTATTTACTTACAAAGCAATATCACTCAGCAATGAAATCTGTGTCATCAGGCCCTTAGCAGCACAATGAGTGGATTCAGGTATGATGATTCTAACTGAAATAAGTCACACAGAAAAAGAAACATCATAAGATATCAGTAATACACGGAATGTAAACTTGGCTACACAGGAACTGAATTACAGAACAGAACAGGGTCTCAAATTTCGAAAACCAACTTATGCTTGCTTAAGGGGAAAGGTGAGTTGGGGTGCTGCATAAAACCAGAGATTGAAATGAGCACAGATAAAGTTCCTTAAGCCAAATATGGAATAGACAAGAGCTACTCCTTGCTCAACGAAATGGACTCAACACCGCATATTAAACGCCTAAGAATGTACCTGACTTGTAAGTATCTTAAAACCTATGGATTGCTATGTCTCCGAAAGAGAATCAAGCATGTGTACAGGGGCATAAACGCAGCAGTGATAGGATTGGAGAGGTTCGGTGAGCAAATGAAGACCCTTTGAAGTCATATTGCATGGTACCCATTCCACGGGTTTCAACTACCCAGGTTTTAGGTATTCTTCCTTCAGCTAAAACATGCATGTGGAACCCAAGTATGATCAACCGTGTGAACGGGAGACGTGTTCAAATATGTCTCAGTTTTCCTCCCCTGGTACTCGGGTGCAACATTCCAGACGCTTTACTAACACTCTCCCCACTTGGAGAGTCAGTCCCTTTAACCTCCTGTTTGGCCCAGTTTGCAATTTCTGTGGAAGATGAACAGGAATAGCGAGAACCAATGAGAGGCTAGCTGGAGGTGTCTGGACGGGCAAATTTAACTCTCATTTCCCACCAGGAAGAGGAAATAACCAAAGGCTCAGTGTGCCGTGCCGGAACCAGATTAGGGCCTCAAGCCATCCTGCGGTGTTGCGGCCAGGTCACAAGAAAGCGAGTTGAAGAAAGGAGCTCAGGGGCACTATAATTCACAAGCCTGCAGAGTTATAAATGACAGCTATCGTCCAAAAATAGACTGAAGTAAGGCTGCCAAGAGGACTTGAAAGCGGGGCAGAATTGCAGGAAACCGATTTCAGGAGGTAGACTGGAATTGCATTGAAAGCATAGGAAAAGAGGCAGAACGTACACAATGATGCACTTGGCCAAAAAGGGCGTATGCGTTTTTTCCTGAATATATTCAGGAAAAAACGCATACGCCCTTTTTGGCCAACCAAGCAAGCTTGCAAAGGAAATCTGCACTACAATGAAGTCTCACTTCCCCCCGGTCAAAAGGGCCATCTGAAAAAAGTGTAAAATCCAGAAAGGCAGGACAGGCCATGGAGAACTGGGAGCCTTGTTATGCTGATGGGCGGGATGTAAATTGCCAACAACCACTCGGGAGAAGTGTATGGTGTTTCCTGAAACATCTAAAAAACAAAGCAACAGAACATATGGCACTTCCACTTATGGTCCTATAGCTTAGGGAAATTAAAATCAAAAAGACACAGCCACCCCAAAGTTTGGAACGGCTCTGTTTACAAGAACCTCGTTTACAGTACAAGTTCAACATCGCAGAAAGTGAAAAATGGATAAAGAAGATGTGGTATTTACTTACAAAGCAATATCACTCAGCAATGAAATCTGTGTCATCAGGCCCTTAGCAGCACAATGAGTGGATTCAGGTACGATGATTCTAACTGAAATAAGTCACACAGAAAAAGAAACATCATAAGATATCACTAATACACGGAATGTAAACCTGGCTACACAGGAACTGAATTCCAAAACAGAACAGGGTCGCAAATTTAGAAAACCAACTTATGCTTGCTTAAGGGGAAAGGTGAGTTGGGGTGCTGCATAAAACCAGAGATTGAAATGAGCACAGATAAAGTTCCTTAAGCCAAATATGGAATAGACAAGAGCTACTCCTTGCTCAACGAAATGGACTCAACACCCCATATTAAACGCCTAAGAATGTACCTGACTAGTAAGTATCTTAAAACCTATGGATTGCTATGTCTCCGAAAGAGAATCAAGCATGTGTACAGGGGCATAAACGCAGCAGTGATAGGATTGGAGATGTTCGGTGAGCAAATGAAGACCCTTTGAAGTCATATTGCATGGTACCCATTCCACGGGTCTCAACTCTCCAGGTTTAAGGTATTCTTCCTTCAGCTAAAACATGCATGTGGAACCCAGAGTATGATCAACCGTGTGAACGGGAGACGTGTTCAAATATGTCTCAGTTTTCCTCCCCTGGTACTCGGGTGCAACATTCCAGACGCTTTACTAACACTCTCCCCACTTGGAGAGTTAGCGCCTTTAACCTCCTGTTTGGCCCAGTTTGCAATTTCTGCGGAAGATGAACAGGAATAGCGAGAACCAATGAGAGACTAGCTGGAGGTGTCTGGACGGGCAAATTTAACTCTCATTTCCCACCAGGAAGAGGAAATAACCAAAGGCTCAGCATGCCGTGCCGGAACCAGATTAGGGCCTGAAGCCATCCTGCGGTGTTGCGGCCAGCTCACAAGAAAGCGAGTTGAAGAAAGGAGCTCAGGGACACTGTAATTCACAAACCTGCAGAGTTATAAATGACAGCTATCGTCCAAAAATAGACTGAAGTAAGGCTGCCAAGAGGACTTGAAAGCAGGGCAGAATTGCAGGAAACCGATTTCAGGAGGTAGACTGGAATTGCATTGAAAGCATAGGAAAAGAGGCAGAACGTCCACAATGATGCACTTGGCCAAAAAGGGCGTATGCGTTTTTTCCTGAATATATTCAGGAAAAAACGCATACGCCCTTTTTGGCCAACCAAGCAAGCTTGCAAAGGAAATCTGCACTACAATGAAGTCTCACTTCCCCCCGGTCAAAAGGGCCATCTGAAAAAAGTGTAAAATCCAGAAAGGCAGGACAGGCCATGGAGAACTGGGAGCCTTGTTATGCTGATGGGCGGGATGTAAATTGCCAACAACCACTCGGGAGAAGTGTATGGTGTTTCCTGAAACATCTAAAAAACAAATCAACAGAGCCTAGGGCACTTCCACTTATGGTCCTATAGCTTAGGAAAATTAAAATCAAAAAGACACAGCCACCCCAAAGTTTGGAACGGCTCTGTTTACAAGAACCTCGTTTACAGTACAAGTTCAACATCGCAGAAAGTGAAAAATGGATAAAGAAGTTGTGGTATTCACTTACAAAGCAATATCACTCAGCAATGAAATCTATGTCATCAGGCCCTTAGCAGCACAATGAGTGGATTCAGGTATGATGATTCTAACTGAAATAAGTCACACAGAAAAAGAAACATCATAAGATATCAGTAATACACGGAATGGAACCTTGGCTACACAGGAACTGAATTACAGAACAGAACAGGGTCTCAAATTTAGAAAAACAACTTATGCTTGCTTAAGGGTAAAGGTGAGTTGGGGTGCTGCATAAAACCAGAGATTGAAATGAGCACAGATAAAGTTCCTTAAGCCAAATATGGAATAGACAAGAGCTACTCCTTGCTCAACGAAATGGACTCAACACCGCATATTAAACGCCTAAGAATGTAACTGACTTGAAAGTATCTTAAAACCTATGGATTGCTATGTCTCCGAAAGAGAATCAAGCATGTGTACAGGGGCATAAACGCAGCAGTGATAGGATTGGAGAGGTTCGGTGAGCAAATGAAGACCCTTTGAAGTCATATTGCATGGTACCCATTCCACGGGTTTCAACTACCCAGGTTTAAGGTATTCTTCCTTCAGCTAAAACATGCATGTGGAACCTAGAGTATGATCAACCATGTGATCGGGAGACGTATTCAAATATGTCTCAGTTTTCCTCCCCTGGTACTCGGGTGCAACATTCCAGATGCTTTACTAACACTCTCCCGACTTGGAGAGTCAGTCCCTTTAACCTCCTGTTTGGCCCAGTTTGCAATTTCTGTGGAAGATGAACAGGAATAGCGAGAACCAATGAGAGGCTAGCTGGAGGTGTCTGGACGGGCAAATTTAACTCTCATTTCCCACCAGGAAGAGGAATTAACCAAAGGCTCAGCCTGCCGGGCCGGAACCAGATTAGGGCCTGAAGCCATCCTGCGGTGTTGCGGCCAGGTCACAAGAAAGCGAGTTGAAGAAAGGAGCTCAGGGGCACTGTAATTCACAAACCTGCAGAGTTATAAATGACAGCTATCGTCCAAAAATAGACTGAAGTAAGGCTGCCAAGAGGACTTGAAAGCGGGGCAGAATTGCAGGAAACCGATTTCAGGAGGTAGACTGGAATTGCATTGAAAGCATAGGAAAAGAGGCAGAACGTACACAATGATGCACTTGGCCAAAAAGGGCATATGCGTTTTTTCCTGAATATATTCAGGAAAAAACGCATACGCCCTTTTTGGCCAACCAAGCAAGCTTGCAAAGGAAATCTGCACTACAATGAAGTCTCACTTCCCCCCGGTCAAAAGGGCCATCTGAAAAAAGTGTAAAATCCAGAAAGGCAGGACAGGCCATGGAGAACTGGGAGCCTTGTTATGCTGAAGGGCGGGATGTAAATTGCCAACAACCACTCGGGAGAAGTGTATGGTGTTTCCTGAAACATCTAAAAAACAAAGCAACAGAGCCTAGGGCAGTTCCACTTATGGTCCTATAGCTTAGGGAAATTAAAATCAAAAAGACACAGCCACCCCAAAGTTTGGAACGGCTCTGTTTACAAGAACCTCGTTTACAGTACAAGTTCAACATCACAGAAAGTGAAAAATGGATAAAGAAGTTGTGGTATTTACTTACAAAGCAATATCACTCAGCAATGTAATCTGTGTCATCAGGCCCTTAGCAGCACAATGAGTGGATTCAGGTATGATGATTCTAACTGAAATAAGTCACACAGAAAAAGAAACATCATAAGATATCAGTAGGGCGGAGGTCGGGGCTGCGTAGTGGGAGGCGGACTGGCGAGGGGCGCCGGAAGAGCTGCAGGTGCGGCCCAGCGGCCGATTCCGCGGGCCCGCCGAGCCAGGAGGTACTGAGCCGCCGCCGCCGCCGCCGCCGCCCTCGGCCCGGCCTGCAGCGGGGTATGGGGGCGGTGCGGCCCCTCGGCCCCCTCCCCCTCTCTCCCTCCTCTCCACCCCTCCCCTTCCCGTGGTCCCGGGCTCCCGGACCCTCCCCCAGGGCCGCATTCTCCTCTCCCCGTCTTCCTGTCCTCTTCCGCTGTCCTCTCGTTCCCCACCCCCAAGCATAAACACCCCTCCGCGTCCCAGGCGTCTCCCGTCGCCCCTCCCCCCTCCCCGGGGGTCCGCCCTCCAGCGTTCCGGGGGTTCCCGAGGTCTCTCCAGCGGCAGCTTTCTGTAAGCGCGGTCCCGAAGATGGGAGGCGCGGTGAGTGCTGGTGAAGACAACGACGAGCTGATAGACCATCTGAAGGCGGCGCAGTACATCCGCTCCGAGCTGGTGGAGCAGGCCTTCCGAGCTGTTGACCGCGCCGACTATTACCTCGAGGAGTTTAAGGAGAACGCGTACAAGGACCTGGCGTGGAAGCACGGGAACATCCACCTCTCTGCTCCGTGCATCTATTCGGAGGTGATGGAGGCCCTGGACCTGCAGCCTGGCCTTTCTTTCCTGAACCTGGGCAGCGGCACCGGCTACCTCAGCTCCATGGTGGGGCTCATCCTCGGTCCTTTTGGTGTGAACCACGGGGTGGAACTCCATTCAGATGTGACAGAGTATGCGAAGCAGAAGCTGGACTTTTTCATCAGGACGAGTGACAGCTTCGACAAGTTTGACTTCTGCGAGCCCTCCTTCGTCATCGGCAATTGCCTGGAGATCTCTCCAGGCTGCTCTCAGTATGACCGGGTGTACTGCGGGGCAGGCGTGCAGAAGCAGCACGAGGGGTACATGAAGAGCCTCCTCAAAGTCGGGGGCGTCCTGGTCATGCCGCTGGAAGAGAAGTTGACTAAGATAACTCGGACGGGTCCTTCCGCCTGGGAAACCAAAAAGATTCTGGCTGTGTCTTTTGCTCCACTCGTCCAGCCCTGCCAGTCGGAGTCAGGAGAATCACGACTTGTCCACACCCCTGGCGGTTCGCAGCCTCCAGGACCTGGCGCGCATTGTCATCCGGGGCACCATTAAGAAGGTCATCCACCAGGAAGCTGTGAACAAAAACGGGAACGGACTGAAGAACACTCCCAGGTTTAAACGGAGGAGAGTTCGCCGCCGCCGAATGGAAACGATTGTCTTTTTGGACAAAGAGGTGTTTGCCAGTCGGCTCTCCAACCCCTCTGATGACACCAGCTGCGGAGACCTGGAAGACGAGCGGCAAGAAGAAGAGGTGACAACCCCGCCGGACACCAAGCCCGAGCCCCCGGTGAACTTCCTGCGTGAGAAGGTCCTGAGCCTCCCTCTGCCAGATCCCCTGAAGTACTACCTGCTTTATTACAGAGAAAAGTAAGTCTGTGGTCCAGGGGAGGAGGCCAAGCCTTCCTGGAGGGCTGCCCGCAGCAGGTGCACTGGAGGAGGAAGGGGCTCCCGCTCTGCATCTCGTCTTCTCGTCTGTCCTTGACTGTCCTGTAGAGTTTTCATCCAGTCATCTGATTTCTGTAAACATAGTCTGACAAACATAAGGTGCAAGGGGGAATGTCTCAAAAGGGCGAGAGTCTCCTGGAGGAGGGGTTGACTTCACACTCTCAGGAAATGCTGAGGTCTACACGTGGAGGTGGCCTGGAGACCGTTTCTTACACAAGGTACACGTGTCTGCATCAGAAAGGAAAACTGAAGTTGAAATTAATCTGTGTTTCTTATAAAAGGTGAGACAAAAAGCACAAGTTGCTAAGTGTATGAAATCTTTTCTGAGTGGGACACGCCTATGTGCAAGTTTGAATTTTACGGAATCAACCTCTTAATTACTGGCACCGAGTAATTAAAGATTTATTAAAAGATTAATTTAAAAGATTTAACTAAATGTTTTAGTTATTTGGAACGTGGATACTTGATTGAAAAGCCCTCTCTTATTTTAAGTAAATTAATTACATCTTACGTGAGTTGTCGATTGTAATTTTAAAAAACAAAAATTGTGATGGGGAGAGGAATGAACGTATCAGATTGCCAGGTGTCTTTGTGGAATTGCAAAAGAATTCCAAGGCATTTTTTTCTGACACCTTTTGTTACCTTTAAAGTAACCAACATTGAGTAATCCCGTCAAAGAAAGTCCTGAAGAATGAAACAAGTGTTGTGTGTAAGTAATGAGCTGCATTACTTTTGCCCCAGAGACAGAGAGTACTGTTGACTCAACTTTAAATACAGTCAACGGTGTCTAAGGCTCAGTCCTCAGAGCAGGTGGGAAGTGCTGGCTGCAGGAAATGGATTGGGGACGGTGTAGACGGCCTGTGGGTTGGTGTTTTGTTTTTTTTTTCAGTTGGCTATTGTTCTGTAATCACATAACAGTACTGATTCATAGATTTTATCTTTTATAATTCTGGAGAAAAATATTTGTTAGTTTTGTAATTTTTCCTAAGAACAAACGCGTGTTTGGTACATTGCATTAGAACAGTTTCACTCAAGTTTGACTTGTGGAATCCATCTTCTCCAGCGCTGTGTGTTGAGAGCTTCCTGTCTTATTAAGTCGTGGGTCTAGAAGAAGAGGCCGTCCTTTTAGTTAGGTGGCAGGATGTTTACAAGTGACACTGCTTCTTCCAAAACATTGGTTCTTTTCAGACTTTTCAGTTTTAACCAAAGTTAAACCCCAAATCAGAGTCATCCAGATTTTATGATTCATTTGATCTCTTAGCCTCTCAGGAGTTGCTGGATTTCAGTGTCTTTGTGGTTTTACCAGCTTCACGGAGTTCTGGTTATTTTGTTTTGCCATTTATGCTTTTTTAAAGTAACTGAGTCATTTTATCACAGAACACTGCGTGCACACATAGCTGGGAAAGCGGGTGTATTGCCCTAAATGGGTACCGTTAAGCTGTTGTAAAGAAGGGTTTCTTCATAGTCGTGTTTACCTGCCTTTAACTGAACGTCAAGCCTCATTGTCTCAGAGAGAAAAGCATGAGTCACGTTTACTTGCTAAGACTTCGGTTTGCAGATCTTTTGACGTCATTCTAATTGATTTGTAGAGACCTCTGCAACACGTGGACGTTTTTGGACATGATATCTGAAATATTTTATATTAGGTGGCTTGACTAAATGTTTTTCTGTAATTGTATATGGATTTCCTTTTTTTTCAACCACATTTGCCTTTATGCTAGATTGTAGAAAGTCTTTGCGAGGCATAAGACATGTTTTCCCCTATGTATGTTAAACCTTTCCTAACATTTTGTATTTACATGTTGGTTTGTGACTTTTAAACCAGAATTTGGTTACAAGATATATATATATAGATATTGAATATAATATATGTGAAATAATTTGGTATTGATCTATCTAATAAACATAAAGGAGAATCATCAGTGAGTTTCCCTGTGTGTCAGCACCTTTCTCCGGAGTCAGTCTGAGACACTACTTTCTGTTTTCAGACAGATGACTTATATATATACTCTGTGTTGTCTGCAAGCTCTGTATTGTAAACCACATTCTAGACAATGGCTGACTTTTGTGTTTCGATTAGTCTGTATTTTTATATGTGACTTTCGTCTTGCAAGTAGTGCAGCCATAGACATGTGCAAAACAAGCAACAAATGTATAATATTAAGCACATAAGACAGAAGCCAGCTGCGTATTTAAAAGTATTTTTGCCCATCTGGAACTTTCAGGGGATTAAGGCGAGAAATATGAAACAAAGGTTTTGATGAACTGATACACAAGCGATACCAATAAAGGTAGTTACGGCAAAAAAAAAAAAAAAAGATATCAGTAATACACGGAATGTAAACTTGGCTACACAGGAACTGAATTACAGAACAGAACAGGGTCTCAAATTTAGAAAACCAACTTATGCTTGCTTAAGGGTAAAGGTGAGTTGGGGTGCTGCATAAAACCAGACTGAAATGAGCACAGATAAAGTTCCTTAAGCCAAATATGGAATAGACAACAGCTACTCCTTGCTCAATGAAATGGACTCAACACCGCATATTAAACGCCTAAGAATGTACCTGACTAGTAAGTATCTTAAAACCTATGGATTGCTATGTCTCCGAAAGAGAATCAAGCATGTGTACAGGGGCATAAACGCAGCAGTGATAGGATTGGAGAGGTTCGGTGAGCAAATGAAGACCCTTTGAAGTCATATTGCATGGTACCCATTCCACGGGTTTCAACTACCCAGGTTTAAGGTATTCTTCCTTCAGCTAAAACATGCATGTGGAACCTAGAGTATGATCAACCATGTGATCGGGAGACGTGTTCAAATATGTCTCAGTTTTCGTACCCTGGTACTCGAGTGCAACATTCCAGACGCTTTACTAACACTCTCCCGACTTGGAGAGTCAGTCCCTTTAACCTCCTGTTTGGCCCAGTTTGCAATTTCTGCGGAAGATGAACAGGAATAGCGAGAACCAATGAGAGACTAGCTGGAGGTGTCTGGACGGGCAAATTTAACTCTCATTTCCCACCAGGAAGAGGAATTAACCAAAGGCTCAGCGTGCCGTGCCGGAACCAGATTAGGGCCTGAAGCCATCCTGCGGTGTTGCGGCCAGCTCAAAAGAAAGCGAGTTGAAGAAAGGAGCTCAGGGGCACTGTAATTCACAAACCTGCAGAGTTATAAATGACAGCTATCGTCCAAAAATAGACTGAAGTAAGGCTGCCAAGAGGACTTGAAAGCGGGGCAGAATTGCAGGAAACCGATTTCAGGAGGTAGACTGGAATTGCATTGAAAGCATAGGAAAAGAGGCAGAACGTACACAATGATGCACTTGGCCAAAAAGGGCGTATGCGTTTTTTCCTGAATATATTCAGGAAAAAACGCATACGCCCTTTTTGGCCAACCAAGCAAGCTTGCAAAGGAAATCTGCACTACAATGAAGTCTCACTTCCCCCCGGTCAAAAGGGCCATCTGAAAAAAGTGTAAAATCCAGAAAGGCAGGACAGGCCATGGAGAACTGGGAGCCTTGTTATGCTGATGGGCGGGATGTAAATTGCCAACAACCACTCGGGAGAAGTGTATGGTGTCTCCTGAAACATCTAAAAAACAAAGCAACAGAACCTAGGACACTTCCACTTATGGTCCTATAGCTTAGGGAAATTAAAATCAAAAAGACACAGCCACCCCAAAGTTTGGAACGGCTCTGTTTACAAGAACCTCGTTTACAGTACAAGTTCAACATCGCAGAAAGTGAAAAATGGATAAAAAAGTTGTGGTATTTACTTACAAAGCAATATCACTCAGCAATGAAATCTGTGTCATCAGGCCCTTAGCAGCACAATGAGTGGATTCAGGTATGATGATTCTAACTGAAATAAGTCACACAGAAAAAGAAACATCATAAGATATCAGTAATACACGGAATGTAAACTTGGCTACACAGGAACTGAATTACAGAACAGAACAGGGTCTCAAATTTAGAAAACCAACTTATGCTTGCTTAAGGGTAAAGGTGAGTTGGGGTGATGCATAAAACCAGAGATTGAAATGAGCACAGATAAAGTTCCTTAAGCCAAATATGGAATAGACAAGAGCTATTCCTTGCTCAACGAAATGGACTCAACACCCCATATTAAACGCCTAAGAATGTTCCTGACTAGTAAGTATCTTAAAACCTATGGATTGCTATGTCTCCGAAAGAGAATCAAGCATGTGTACAGGGGCATAAACGCAGCAGTGATAGGATTGGAGAGGTTCGTGAGCAAATGAAGACCCTTTGAAGTCATATTGCATGGTACCCATTCCACGGGTTTCAACTACCCAAGTTTAAGGTATTCTTCCTTCAGCTAAAACATGCATGTGGAACCTAGAGTATGATCAACCATGTGATTGGGAGACGTGTTCAAATATGTCTCAGTTTTCGTACGCTGGTACTCGGGTGCAACATTCCAGACGCTTTACTAACACTCTCCCCACTTGGAGAGTCAGTCCCTTTAACCTCCTGTTTGGCCCAGTTTGCAATTTCTGTGGAAGATGAACAGGAATAGCGAGAACCAATGAGAGACTAGGTGGAGGTGTCTGGATGGGCAAATTTAACTCTCATTTCCCACCAGGAAGAGGAATTAACCAAAGGCTCAGCGTGCCGTGCCAGAACCAGATTAGGGCCTGAAGACATCCTGCGGTGTTGCGGCCAGGTCACAAGAAAGCGAGTTGAAGAAAGGAGCTCAGGGGCACTGTAATTCACAAACCTGCAGAGTTATAAATGACAGCTATCGTCCAAAAATAGACTGAAGTAAGGCTGCCAAGAGGACTTGAAAGCGGGGCAGAATTGCAGGAAACCGATTTCAGGAGGTAGACTGGAATTGCATTGAAAGCATAGGAAAAGAGGCAGAACGTCCACAATGATGCACTTGGCCAAAAAGGGCGTATGCGTTTTTTCCTGAATATATTCAGGAAAAAACGCATACGCCCTTTTTGGCCAACCAAGCAAGCTTGCAAAGGAAATCTGCACTACAATGAAGTCTCACTTCCCCCCGGTCAAAAGGGCCATCTGAAAAAAGTGTAAAATCCAGAAAGGCAGGACAGGCCATGGAGAACTGGGAGCCTTGTTATGCTGAAGGACGGGATGTAAATTGCCAACAACCACTCGGGAGAAGTGTATGTTGTTTCCTGAAACATCTAAAAAACAAAGCAACAGAGCCTAGGGCAGTTCCACTTATGGTCCTATAGCTTAGGGAATTTAAAATCAAAAAGACACAGCCACCCCAAAGTTTGGAACGGCTCTGTTTACAAGAACCTCGTTTACAGTACAAGTTCAACATCACAGAAAGTGAAAAATGGATAAAAAAGTTGTGGTATTTACTTACAAAGCAATATCACTCAGCAATGAAATCTGTGTCATCAGGCCCTTAGCAGCACAATGAGTGGATTCAGGTATGATGATTCTAACTGAAATAAGTCACACAGAAAAAGAAACATCATAAGATATCAGTAATACACGGAATGTAAACTTGGCTACACAGGAACTGAATTACAGAACAGAACAGGGTCTCAAATTTAGAAAACCAACTTATGCTTGCTTAAGGGGAAAGGTGAGTTGGGGTGCTGCATAAAACCAGAGATTGAAATGAGCACAGATAAAGTTCCTTAAGCCAAATATGGAATAGACAAGAGCTACTCCTTGCTCAACGAAATGGACTCAACACCCCATATTAAACGCCTAAGAATGTTCCTGACTAGTAAGTATCTTAAAACCTATGGATTGCTATGTCTCCGAAAGAGAATCAAGCATGTGTACAGGGGCATAAACGCAGCAGTGATAGGATTGGAGAGGTTCGTGAGCAAATGAAGACCCTTTGAAGTCATATTGCATGGTACCCATTCCATGGGTTTCAACTACCCAGGTTTAAGGTATTCTTCCTTCAGCTAAAACATGCATGTGGAACCCAGAGTATGATCAACCATGTGATCGGGAGACGTGTTCAAATATATCTCAGTTTTCGTACCCTGGTACTCGGGTGCAACATTCCAGATGCTTTACTAACACTCTCCCGACTTGGAGAGTCAGTCCCTTTAACCTCCTGTTTGGCCCAGTTTGCAATTTCTGCGGAAGATGAACAGGAATAGCGAGAACCAATGAGAGACTAGATGGAGGTGTCTGGACGGGCAAATTTAACTCTCATTTCCCACCAGGAAGAGGAATTAACCAAAGGCTCAGCGTGCCGTGCCGGAACCAGATTAGGGCCTGAAGCCATCCTGCGGTGTTGCGGCCAGGTCACAAGAAAGCCAGTTGAAGAAAGGAGCTCAGGGGCACTGTAATTCACAAACCTGCAGAGTTATAAATGACAGCTATCGTCCAAAAATAGACTGAAGTAAGGCTGCCAAGAGGACTTGAAAGCGGGGCAGAATTGCAGGAAACCGATTTCACGAGGTAGACTGGAATTGCATTGAAAGCATAGGAAAAGAGGCAGAACGTCCACAATGATGCACTTGGCCAAAAAGGGCGTATGCGTTTTTTCCTGAATATATTCAGGAAAAAACGCATACGCCCTTTTTGGCCAACCAAGCAAGCTTGCAAAGGAAATCTTCACTACAATGAAGTCTCACTTCCCCCCGGTCAAAAGGGCCATCTGAAAAAAGTGTAAAATCCAGAAAGGCAGGACAGGCCATGGAGAACTGGGAGCCTTGTTATGCTGATGGGTGGGATGTAAATTACCAACAGACACTCGGGAGAAGTGTATGGTGTTTCCTGAAACATCTAAAAAACAAAGCAACAGAGCCTAGGGCACTTCCACTTATGGTCCTATAGTTTAGGGAAATTAAAATCAAAAAGACACAGCCACCCCAAAGTTTGGAACGCCTCTGTTTACAAGAACCTCGTTTACCGTACAAGTTCAATATCACAGAAAGTGAAAAATGGATAAAGAACTTGTGGTACTTACGTACAATGCAGTATCACTCAGCAATGAAATCTATGTCATCAGTCCCGTAGCAGCATCATGAGTGGATTCAGGTACGATGATTCTAACTGAAATAAGTCACACAGAAAAAGAAACATCATAAGATATCAGTAATACACGGAATGTAAACTTGGCTACACAGGAACTGAATTACAGAACAGAACAGGGTCTCAAATTTAGAAAACCAACTTATGCTTGCTTAAGAGGAAAGGTGAGTTGGGGTGCTGCATAAAACCAGAGATTGAAATGAGCACAGATAAAGTTCCTTAAGCCAAATATAGAATAGACAAGAGCTACTCCTTGCTCAACGAAATGGACTCAACACCGCATATTAAACGCCTAAGAATGTACCTGACTAGTAAGTATCTTAAAACCTATGGATTGCTATGTCTCCGAAAGAGAATCAAGCGTGTGTACAGGGGCATAAACGCAGCAGTGATAGGATTGGAGAGGTTCGGTGAGCAAATGAAGACCCTTTGAAATCATATTGCATGGTACCCATTACACGGGTCTCAACTCTCCAGGTTTAAGGTATTCTTCCTTCAGCTAAAACATGCATGTGGAACCCAAGTATGATCAACCATGTGAACGGGAGACGTGTTCAAATATGTCTCAGTTTTCCTCCCCTGGTACTCGGGTGCAACATTCCAGACGCTTTACTAACACTCTCCCCACTTGGAGAGTCAGTCCCTTTAACCTCCTGTTTGGCCCAGTTTGCAATTTCTGCGGAAGATGAACAGGAATAGCGAGAACCAATGAGAGGCTAGCTGGAGGTGTCTGGACGGGCAAATTTAACTCTCATTTCCCACCAGCAAGAGGAAATAACCAAAGGCTCAGCGTGCCGTGCCAGAAACAGATTAGGGCCTGAAGCCATCCTGCGGTGTTGCGGCCAGCTCACAAGAAAGCGAGTTGAAGAAAGGCGCTCAGGGGCACTGTAATTCACAAACCTGCAGAGTTATAAATGACAGCTATCGTCCAAAAATAGACTGAAGTAAGGCTGCCAAGAGGACTTGAAAGCGGGGCAGAATTGCAGGAAACCGATTTCAGGAGGTAGACTGGAATTGCATTGAAAGCATAGGAAAAGAGGCAGAACGTCCACAATGATGCACTTGGCCAAAAAGGGCGTATGCGTTTTTTCCTGAATATATTCAGGAAAAAACGCATACGCCCTTTTTGGCCAACCAAGCAAACTTGCAAAGGAAATCTGCACTACAATGAAGTCTCACTTCCCCCCGGTCAAAAGGGCCATCTGAAAAAAGTGTAAAATCCAGAAAGGCAGGACAGGCCATGGAGAACTGGGAGCCTTGTTATGCTGATGGGCGGGATGTAAATTGCCAACAGACACTCGGGAGAAGTGTATGGTGTTTCCTGAAACATCTAAAAAACAAAGCAACAGAGCCTAGGGCACTTCCACTTATGGTCCTATAGCTTAGAGAAATTAAAATCAAAAAGACACAGCCACCCCAAAGTTTGGGACGCCTCTGTTTACAAGAACCTCGTTTACCGTACAAGTTCAATATCACAGAAAGTGAAAAATGGATAAAGAACTTGTGGTACTTACGTACAATGCAGTATCACTCAGCAATGAAATCTATGTCATCAGGCCCGTAGCAGCATAATGAGTAGATTCAGGTACGATGATTCTAACTGAAAAAAGTCACACAGAAAAAGAAACATCATAAGATATCACTAATACACGGAATGTAAACTTGGCTACACAGGAACTGAATTACAGAACAGAACAGGGTCTCAAATTTAGAAAACCAACTTATGCTTGCTTAAGGGGAAAGGTGAGTTGGGGTGCTGCATAAAACCAGAGATTGAAATGAGCACAGATAAAGTTCCTTAAGCCAAATATGGAATAGACAAGAGCTACTCCTTGCTCAACGAAATGGACTCAACACCGCATATTAAACGCCTAAGAATGTACCTGACTAGTAAGTATCTTAAAACCTATAGATTGCTATGTCTCCGAAAGAGAATCAAGCATGTGTACAGGGGCATAAACGCAGCAGTGATAGGATTGGAGAGGTTCGGTGAGCAAATGAAGACCCTTTGAAGTCTTATTGCATGGTACCCATTCCACGGGTTTCAACTACCCAGGTTTTAGGTATTCTTCCTTCAGCTAAAACATGCATGTGGAACCCAGAGTATGATCAACCATGTGATCGGGAGACGTGTTCAAATATGTCTCAGTTTTCTTCCCCTGGTACTCGGGTGCAACATTCCAGACGCTTTACTAACACTCTCCCCACTTGGAGAGTCAGCGCCTTTAACGTCCTGTTTGGCCCAGTTTGCAATTTCTGCGGAAGATGAACAGGAATAGCGAGAACCAATGAGAGGCTAGCTGCAGGTGTCTGGACGGGCAAATTTAACTCTCATTTCCCACCAGGAAGAGGAATTAACCAAAGGCTCAGCATGCCGTGCCGGAACCAGATTAGGGCCTGAAGACATCCTGCGGTGTTGCGGCCAGGTCACAAGAAAGCGAGTTGAAGAAAGGAGCTCAGGGGCACTGTAATTCACAAACCTGCAGAGTTATAAATGACAGCTATCGTCCAAAAATAGACTGAAGTAAGGCTGCCAAGAGGACTTGAAAGCGGGGCAGAATTGCAGGGAACCCATTTCAGGAGGTAGACTGGAATTGCATTGAAAGCATAGGAAAAGAGGCAGAACGTCCACAATGATGCACTTGGCCAAAAAGGGCGTATGCGTTTTTTCCTGAATATATTCAGGAAAAAACGCATACGCCCTTTTTGGCCAACCAAGCAAGCTTGCAAAGGAAATCTGCACTACAATGAAGTCTCACTTCCCCCCGGTCAAAAGGGCCATCTGAAAAAAGTGTAAAATCCAGAAAGGCAGGACAGGCCATGGAGAACAGGGAGCCTTGTTATGCTGATGGGCGGGATGTAAATTGCCAACAACCACTCGGGAGAAGTGTATGGTGTTTCCTGAAACATCTAAAAAACAAAGCAACAGAGCCTAGGGCACTTCCACTTATGGTCCTATAGCTTAGGGAATTTAAAATCAAAAAGACACAGCCACCCCAAAGTTTGGAACGGCTCTGTTTACAAGAACCTCGTTTACAGTACAAGTTCAACATCGCAGAAAGTGAAAAATGGATAAAAAAGTTGTGGTATTTACTTACAAAGCAATATCACTCAGCAATGAAATCTGTGTCATCAGGCCCTTAGCAGCACAATGAGTGGATTCAGGTATGATGATTCTAACTGAAATAAGTGACACAGAAAAAGAAACATCATAAGATATCAGTAATACACGGAATGTAAACTTGGCTACACAGGAACTGAATTACAGAACAGAACAGGGTCTCAAATTTAGAAAACCAACTTATGCTTGCTTAAGGGGAAAGGTGAGTTGGGGTGCTGCATAAAACCAGAGATTGAAATGAGCACAGATAAAGTTCCTTAAGCCAAATATGGAATAGACAAGAGCTACTCCTTGCTCAAAGAAATGGACTCAACACCGCATATTAAACGCCTAAGAATGTACCTGACTAGTAAGTATCTAAAACCTATGGATTGCTATGTCTCCGAAAGAGAATCAAGCATGTTTACAGGGGCATAAACGCAGCAGTGATAGGATTGGAGAGGTTCGGTGAGCAAATGAAGACCCTTTGAAGTCATATTGCATGGTACCCATTCCACGGGTTTCAACTACCCAGGTTTTAGGTATTCTTCCTTCAGCTAAAACATGCATGTGGAACCCAGAGTATGATCAACCATGTGATCGGGAGACGTGTTCAAATATGTCTCAGTTTTCCTCCCCTGATACTCGGGTGCAACCTTCCAGACGCTTTACTAACACTCTCCCCACTTGGAGAGTCAGCGCCTTTAACCTCCTGTTTGGCCCAGTTTGCAATTTCTGCGGAAGATGAACAGGAATAGCGAGAACCAATGAGAGACTAGCTGGAGGTGTCTGGACGGGCAAATTTAACTCTCATTTCCCACCAGGAAGAGGAAATAACCAGAGGCTCAGCGTGCCGTGCCGGAACCAGATTAGGGCCTGAAGCCATCCTGCGGTGTTGCGGCCAGCTCAAAAGAAAGCGAGTTGAAGAAAGGAGCTCAAGGACACTGTAATTCACAAACCTGCAGAGTTATAAATGACAGCTATCGTCCAAAAATAGACTGAAGTAAGGCTGCCAAGAGGACTTGAAAGCGGGGCAGAATTGCAGGAAACCGATTTCAGGAGGTAGACTGGAATTGCATTGAAAGCATAGGAAAAGAGGCAGAACGTCCACAATGATGCACTTGGCCAAAAAGGGCGTATGCGTTTTTTCCTGAATATATTCAGGAAAAAACGCATACGCCCTTTTTGGCCAACCAAGCAAGCTTGCAAAGGAAATCTGCACTACAATGAAGTCTCACTTCCCCCCGGTCAAAAGGGCCATCTGAAAAAAGTGTAAAATCCAGAAAGGCAGGACAGGCCATGGAGAACTGGGAGCCTTGTTATGCTGATGGGGGGGATGTAAATTACCAACAGACACTCGGGAGAAGTGTATGGTGCTTCCTGAAACATCTAAAAAACAAAGCAACAGAGCCTAGGGCACTTCCACTTATGGTCCTATAGCTTAGGGAAAATAAAATCAAAAAGACACAGCCACCCAAAAGTTTGGGACGCCTCTGTTTACAAGAACCTCGTTTACAGTAAAAGTTCAACATCGCAGAAAGTGAAAAATGGATAAAGAAGTTGTGGTATTTACTTACAAAGCAATATCACTCAGCAATGAAATCTATGTCATCAGGCCTTTAGCAGCACAATGAGTGGATTCAGGTATGATGATTCTAACTGAAATAAGTCACACAGAAAAAGAAACATCATAAGATATCAGTAATACACGGAATGTAAACTTGGCTACACAGGAACTGAATTACAGAACAGAACAGGGTCTCAAATTTAGAAAACCAACTTATGCTTGCTTAAGGGGAAAGGTGAGTTGGGGTGCTGCATAAAACCAGAGATTGAAATGAGCACAGATAAAGTTCCTTAAGCCAAATATGGAATAGACAAGAGCTACTCCTTGCTCAACGAAATGGACTCAACACCCCATATTAAATGCCTAAGAATGTACCTGACTAGTAAGTATCTTAAAACCTATAGATTGTTATGTCTCCGAAAGAGAATCAAGCATGTGTACAGGGGCATAAACGCAGCAGTGATAGGATTGGAGAGGTTCGGTGAGCAAATGAAGACCCTTTGAAGTCATATTGCATGGTACCCATTCCACGGGTTTCAACTACCCAGGTTTTAGGTATTCTTCCTTCAGCTAAAACATGCATGTGGAACCCAGAGTATGATCAACCATGTGATCGGGAGACGTGTTCAAATATGTCTCAGTTTTCCTCCCCTGGTACTCGGGTGCAACATTCCAGACGCTTTACTAACACTCTCCCCACTTGGAGAGTCAGCGCCTTTAACGTCCTGTTTGGCCCAGTTTGCAATTTCTGCGGAAGATGAACAGGAATAGCGAGAACAAATGAGAGGCTAGCTGCAGGTGTCTGGACGGGCAAATTTAACTCTCATTTCCCACCAGGAAGAGGAATTAACCAAAGGCTCAGCATGCCGGGCCGGAACCAGATTAGGGCCTGAAGCCATCCTGCGGTGTTGCGGCCAGGTCACAAGAAAGCGAGTTGAAGAAAGGAGCTCAGGGGCACTGTAATTCACAAACCTGCAGAGTTATAAATGACAGCTATCGTCCAAAAATAGACTGAAGTAAGGCTGCCAAGAGGACTTGAAAGCGGGGCAGAATTGCAGGGAACCCATTTCAGGAGGTAGACTGGAATTGCATTGAAAGCATAGGAAAAGAGGCAGAACGTCCACAATGATGAACTTGGCCAAAAAGGGCGTATGCGTTTTTTCCTGAATATATTCAGGAAAAAACGCATACGCACTTTTTGGCCAACCAAGCAAGCTTGCAAAGGAAATCTGCACTACAATGAAGTCTCACTTCCCCCCGGTCAAAAGGGCCATCTGAAAAAAGTGTAAAATCCAGAAAGGCAGAACAGGCCATGGAGAACTGGGAGCCTTGTTATGCTGATGGGCGGGATGTAAATTGCCAACAGACACTCGGGAGAAGTGTATGGTGTTTCCTGAAACATCTAAAAAACAAAACAACAGAGCCTAGGGCACTTCCACTTATGGTCCTATAGCATAGGGAAATTAAAATCAAAAAGACACAACCACCCCAAAGTTTGGGACGCCTCTGTTTACAAGAACCTCGTTTACCGTACAAGTTCAATATCACAGAAAGTGAAAAATGGATAAAGAACTTGTGGTACTTACGTACAATGCAGTATCACTCAGCAATGAAATCTATGTCATCAGGCCCGTAGCAGCATCATGAGTGGATTCAGGTACGATGATTCTAACTGAAATAAGTCACACAGAAAAAGAAACATCATAAGATATCAGTAATACACGGAATGTAAACTTGGCTACACAGGAACTGAATTACAGAACAGAACAGGGTCTCAAATTTAGAAAACCAACTTATGCTTGCTTAAGGGGAAAGGTGAGTTGGGGTGTTGCATAAAACCAGAGATTGAAATGAGCACAGATAAAGTTCCTTAAGCCAAATATGGAATAGACAAGAGCTACTCCTTGCTCAACGAAATGGACTCAACACCACATATTAAACGCCTAAGAATGTACCTGACTAGTAAGTATCTTAAAACTTATGGATTGCTATGTCTCCGAAAGAGAATCAAGCATGTGTACAGGTGCATAAATGCAGAAGTGATAGGATTGGAGATGTTCGGTGAGCAAATGAAGACCCTTTGAAGTCATATTGCATGGTACCCATTCCACGGGTTTCAACTACCCAGGTTTAAGGTATTCTTCCTTCAGCTAAAACATGCATGTGGAACCCACAGTATGATCAACCATGTGATCGGGAGACGTGTTCAAATATGTCTCAGTTTTCGTACCCTGGTACTCGGGTGCAACATTCCAGACGCTTTACTAACACTCTCCCAACTTGGAGAGTCAGTCTCTTTAACCTCCTGTTTGGCCCAGTTTGCAATTTCTGTGGAAGACGAACAGGAATAGCGAGAACCAATGAGAGACTAGCTGGAGGTGTCTGGATGGGCAAATTTAACTCTCATTTCCCACCAGGAAGAGGAATTAACCAAAGGCTCAGCGTGCCGTGCCAGAACCAGATTAGGGCCTGAAGACATCCTGCGGTGTTGCGGCCAGGTCACAAGAAAGCCAGTTGAAGAAAGGAGCTCAGGGGCACTGTAATTCACAAACCTGCAGAGTTATAAATGACAGCTATCGTCCAAAAATAGACTGAAGTAAGGCTGCCAAGAGGACTTGAAAGCGGGGCAGAATTGCAGGAAACCGATTTCACGAGGTAGACTGGAATTGCATTGAAAGCATAGGAAAAGAGGCAGAACGTCCACAATGATGCACTTGGCCAAAAAGGGCGTATGCGTTTTTTCCTGAATATATTCAGGAAAAAACGCATACGCACTTTTTGGCCAACCAAGCAAGCTTGCAAAGGAAATCTGCACTACAATGAAGTCTCACTTCCCCCCGGTCAAAAGGGCCATCTGAAAAAAGTGTAAAATCCAGAAAGGCAGGACAGGCCATGGACAACTGGGAGCCTTGTTATGCTGATGGGCGGGATGTAAATTGCCAACAGACACTGGGGAGAAGTGTATGGTGTTTCCTGAAACATCTAAAAAACAAAGCAACAGAGCCTAGGGCACTTCCACTTATGGTCCTATAGCTTAGGGAAATTAAAGTCAAAAAGACACAGCCACCCCAAAGTTTGGAACGGCTCTGTTTACAAGAACCTCGTTTACAGTACAAGTTCAACATCACAGAAAGTGAAAAATGGATAAAGAAGTTGTGGTATTCACTTACAAAGCAATATCACTCAGCAATGAAATCTATGTCATCAGGCCCTTAGCAGCACAATGAGTGGATTCAGGTATGATGATTCTAACTGAAATAAGTCACACAGAAAAAGAAACATCATAAGATATCAGTAATACACGGAATGGAAACTTGGCTACACAGGAACTGAATTACAGAACAGAACAGGGTCTCAAATTTAGAAAACCAACTTATGCTTGCTTAAGGGGAAAGGTGAGTTGGGGTGCTGCATAAAACCAGAGATTGAAATGAGCACAGATAAAGTTCCTTAAGCCAAATATGGAATAGACAAGAGCTACTCCTTGCTCAACGAAATGGACTCAACACCGCATATTAAACGCCTAAGAATGTACCTGGCTAGTAAGTATCTTAAAACCTATGGATTCCTATGTCTCCGAAAGAGAATCAAGCATGTGTACAGGGGCATAAACGCAGCAGTGATAGGATTGGAGAGGTTCGGTGAGCAAATGAAGACCCTTTGAAGTCATATTGCATGGTACCCATTACACGGGTCTTAACTCTCCAGGTTTAAGGTATTCTTCCTTCAGCTAAAACATGCATGTGGAACCCAAGTATGATCAACCATGTGAACGGGAGACGTGTTCAAATATGTCTCAGTTTTCCTCCCCTGGTACTCGGGTGCAACATTCCAGACGCTTTACTAACACTCTCCCCACTTGGAGAGTCAGCACCTTTAACCTCCTGTTTGGCCCAGTTTGCAATTTCTGCGGAAGATGAACAGGAATAGCGAGAACCAATGAGAGACTAGCTGGAGGTGTCTGGACGGGCAAATTTAACTCTCATTTCCCACCAGGAAGAGGAAATAACCAAAGGCTCAGCGTGCCGTGCCGGAACCAGATTAGGGCCTGAAGCCATCCTGCGGTGTTGTGGCCAGCTCAAAAGAAAGCGAGTTGAAGAAAGGAGCTCAGGGGCACTGTAATTCACAAACCTGCAGAGTTATAAATGACAGCTATCGTCCAAAAATAGACTGAAGTAAGGCTGCCAAGAGGACTTGAAAGCGGGGCAGAATTGCAGGAAACCGATTTCAGGAGGTAGACTGGAATTGCATTGAAAGCATAGGAAAAGAGGCAGAACGTCCACAATGATGCACTTGGCCAAAAAGGGCGTATGCGTTTTTTCCTGAATATATTCAGGAAAAAACGCATACACCCTTTTTGGCCAACCAAGCAAACTTGCAAAGGAAATCTGCACTACAATGAAGTCTCACTTCCCCCCGGTCAAAAGGGCCATCTGAAAAAAGTGTAAAATCCAGAAAGGCAGGACAGGCCATGGAGAACTGGGAGCCTTGTTATGCTGATGGGCGGGATGTAAATTGCCAACAGACACTCGGGAGAAGTGTATGGTGTTTCCTGAAACATCTAAAAAACAAAACAACAGAGCCTAGGGCACTTCCACTTATGGTCCTATAGCTTAGGGAAATTAAAATCAAAAAGACACAGCCACCCCCAAGTTTGGGACGCCTCTGTTTACAAGAACCTCGTTTACCGTACAAGTTCAATATCACAGAAAGTGAAAAATGGATAAAGAACTTGTGGTACTTACGTACAATGCAGTATCACTCAGCAATGAAATCTATGTCATCAGGCCCGTAGCAGGATCATGAGTGGATTCAGGTACGATGATTCTAACTGAAATAAGTCACACAGAAAAAGAAACATCATAAGATATCACTAATACACGGAATGTAAACTTGGCTACACAGGAACTGAATTACAGAAGAGAACAGGGTCTCAAATTTAGAAAACCAACTTATGCTTGCTTAAGGGGAAAGGTGAGTTGGGGTGCTGCATAAAACCAGAGATTGAAATGAGCACAGATAAAGTTCCTTAAGCCAAATATGGAATAGACAAGAGCTACTCCTTGCTCAACGAAATGGACTCAACACCGCATATTAAACGCCTAAGAATGTACCTGACTAGTAAGTATCTTAAAACCTATGGATTGCTATGTCTCTGAAAGAGAATCAAGCATGTGTACAGGGGCATAAACGCAGCAGTGATAGGATTGGAGAGGTTTGGTGAGCAAATGAAGACCCTTTGAAGTCATATTGCATGGTACCCATTACACGGGTCTTAACTCTCCAGGTTTAAGGTATTCTTCCTTCAGCTAAAACATGCATGTGGAACCCAAGTATGATCAACCATGTGAACGGGAGACGTGTTCAAATATGTCTCAGTTTTCCTCCCCTGGTACTCGGGTGCAACATTCCAGACGCTTTACTAACACTCTCCCCACTTGGAGAGTCAGCGCCTTTAACCTCCTGTTTGGCCCAGTTTGCAATTTCTGCGGAAGATGAACAGGAATAGCGAGAACCAATGAGAGACTAGCTGGAGGTGTCTGGACGGGCAAATTTAACTCTCATTTCCCACCAGGAAGAGGAAATAACCAAAGGCTCAGCGTGCCGTGCCGGAACCAGATTAGGGCCTGAAGCCATCCTGCGGTGTTGTGGCCAGCTCAAAAGAAAGCGAGTTGAAGAAAGGAGCTCAGGGGCACTGTAATTCACAAACCTGCAGAGTTATAAATGACAGCTATCGTCCAAAAATAGACTGAAGTAAGGCTGCCAAGAGGACTTGAAAGCGGGGCAGAATTGCAGGAAACCGATTTCAGGAGGTAGACTGGAATTGCATTGAAAGCATAGGAAAAGAGGCAGAACGTCCACAATGATGCACTTGGCCAAAAAGGGCGTATGCGTTTTTTCCTGAATATATTCAGGAAAAAACGCATACGCCCTTTTTGGCCAACCAAGCAAACTTGCAAAGGAAATCTGCACTACAATGAAGTCTCACTTCCCCCCGGTCAAAAGGGCCATCTGAAAAAAGTGTAAAATCCAGAAAGGCAGGACAGGCCATGGAGAACTGGGAGCCTTGTTATGCTGATGGGCGGGATGTAAATTGCCAACAGACACTCGGGAGAAGTGTATGGTGTTTCCTGAAACATCTAAAAAACAAAACAACAGAGCCTAGGGCACTTCCACTTATGGTCCTATAGCTTAGGGAAATTAAAATCAAAAAGACACAGCCACCCCCAAGTTTGGGACGCCTCTGTTTACAAGAACCTCGTTTACCGTACAAGTTCAATATCACAGAAAGTGAAAAATGGATAAAGAACTTGTGGTACTTACGTACAATGCAGTATCACTCAGCAATGAAATCTATGTCATCAGGCCCGTAGCAGGATCATGAGTGGATTCAGGTACGATGATTCTAACTGAAATAAGTAACACAGAAAAAGAAAAATCATAAGATATCAGTAATACACGGAATGTAAACTTGGCTACACAGGAACTGAATTACAGAACAGAACAGGTTCTCAAATTTAGAAAAGCAACTTATGCTTGCTTAAGGGGAAAGGTGAGTTGGGGTGCTGCATAAAACCAGAGATTGAAATGAGCACAGATAAAGTTCCTTAAGCCAAATATGGAATAGACAAGAGCTACTCCTTGCTCAACGAAATGGACTCAACACCGCATATTAAACGCCTAAGAATGTACCTGACTAGTAAGTATCTTAAAACCTATGGATTGCTATGTCTCCGAAAGAGAATCAAGCATGTGTACAGGGGCATAAACACAGCAGTGATAGGATTGGAGATGTTCGGTGAGCAAATGAAAACCCTTTGAAGTCATATTGCATGGTACCCATTCCACGGGTTTCAACTACCCAGGTTTTAGGTATTCTTCCTTCAGCTAAAACATGCATGTGGAACCCAGAGTATGATCAACCATGTGATCGGGAGACGTGTTCAAATATGTCTCAGTTTTCGTACCCTGGTACTCGGGTGCAACATTCCAGACGCTTTACTAACACTCTCCCGACTTGGAGAGTCAGTCCCTTTAACCTCCTGTTTGGCCCAGTTTGCAATTTCTGTGGAAGATGAACAGGAATAGCGAGAACCAATGAGAGACTAGCTGGAGGTGTCTGGATGGGCAAATTTAACTCTCATTTCCCACCAGGAAGAGGAATTAACCAAAGGCTCAGCGTGCCATGCCAGAACCAGATTAGGGCCTGAAGACATCCTGCGGTGTTGCGGCCAGGTCACAAGAAAGCAAGTTGAAGAAAGGAGCTCAGGGGCACTGAAATTCACAAACCTGCAGAGTTATAAATGACAGCTATCGTCCAAAAATAGACTGAAGTAAGGCTGCCAAGAGGACTTGAAAGCGGGGCAGAATTGCAGGAAACCGATTTCAGGAGGTAGACTGGAATTGCATTGAAAGCATAGGAAAAGAGGCAGAACGTCCACAATGATGCACTTGGCCAAAAAGGGCGTATGCGTTTTTTCCTGAATATATTCAGGAAAAAACGCATACGCCCTTTTTGGCCAACCAAGCAAGCTTGCAAAGGAAATCTGCACTACAATGAAGTCTCACATCCCCCCGGTCAAAAGGGCCATCTGAAAAAAGTGTAAAATCCAGAAAGGCAGGACAGGCCATGGACAACTGGGAGCCTTGTTATGCTGATGGGCGGGATGTAAATTGCCAACAACCACTCGGGAGAAGTGTATGGTGTTTCCTGAAACATCTAAAAAACAAAGCAACAGAGCCTAGGGCACTTCCACTTATGGTCCTATAGCTTAGGGAAATTAAAATCAAAAAGACACAGCCACCCCAAAGTTTGGAACGGCTCTGTTTACAAGAACCTCGTTTACAGTACAAGTTCAACATCACAGAAAGTGAAAAATGGATAAAGAAGTTGTGGTATTCACTTACAAAGCAATATCACTCAGCAATGAAATCTATGTCATCAGGCCCGTAGCAGCATAATGAGTGGATTCAGGTACGATGATTCTAACTGAAATAAGTCACACAGAAAAAGAAACATCATAAGATATCAGTAATGCACGGAATGTAAACTTGGCTACACAGGAACTGAATTACAGAACAGAACAGGGTCTCAAATTTAGAAAACCAACTTATGCTTGCTTAAGGGGAAAGGTGAGTTGGGGTGCTGCATAAAACCAGAGATTGAAATGAGCACAGATAAAGTTCCTTAAGCCAAATATGGAATAGACAAGAGCTACTCCTTGCTCAACGAAATGGACTCAACACCGCATATTAAACGCCTAAGAATGTACCTGACTAGTAAGTATCTTAAAACCTATGGATTGCTATGTCTCCAAAAGAGAATCAAGCGTGTGTACAGGGGCATAAACGCAGTAGTGATAGGATTGGAGAGGATCGGTGAGCAAATGAAGACCCTTTGAAGTCATATTGCATGGTACCCATTCCACGGGTCTCAACTCTCCAGGTTTAAGGTATTCTTCCTTCAGCTAAAACATGCATGTGGAACCCAGAGTATGATCAACCATGTGAACGGGAGACGTGTTCAAATATGTCTCAGTTTTCCTACCCTGGTACTCGGGTGCAACATTCCAGACGCTTTACTAACACTCTCCCGACTTGGAGAGTCAGTCCCTTTAACCTCCTGTTTGGCCCAGTTTGCAATTTCTGTGGAAGATGAACAGGAATAGCGAGAACCAATGAGAGGCTAGCTGGAGGTGTCTGGACGGGCAAATTTAACTCTCATTTCTCACCAGGAAGAGGAATTAACCAAAGGCTCAGCATGCCGGGCCGGAACCAGATTAGGGCCTGAAGCCATCCTGCGGTGTTGCGGCCAGCTCACAAGAAAGCGAGTTGAAGAAAGGAGCTCAGGGGCACTGTAATTCACAAACCTGCAGAGTTATAAATGACAGTTATCGTCCAAAAATAGACTGAAGTAAGGCTGCCAAGAGGACTTGAAAGCGGGGCAGAATTGCAGGAAACCGATTTCAGGAGGTAGACTGGAATTGCATTGAAAGCATAGGAAAAGAGGCAGAACGTCCACAATGATGCACTTGGCCAAAAAGGGCGTATGCGTTTTTTCCTGAATATATTCAGGAAAAAACGCATACGCCCTTTTTGGCCAACCAAGCAAGCTTGCAAAGGAAATCTGCACTACAATGAAGTCTCACTTCCCCCCCGGTAAAAAGGGCCATCTGAAAAAAGTGTAAAATCCAGAAAGGCAGGACAGGCCATGGAGAACTGGGAGCCTTGTTATGCTGATGGGCGGGATGTAAATTGCCAACAGACACTTGGGAGAAGTGTATGGTGTTTCCTGAAACATCTAAAAAACAAAGCAACAGAGCCTAGGGAACTTCCACTTATGGTCCTATAGCTTAGGGAAATTAAAATCAAAAAGACACAGCCACCCCAAAGTTTGGAACGGCTCTGTTTACAAGAACCTCGTTTACAGTACAAGTTCAACATCGCAGAAAGTGAAAAATGGATAAAGAAGTTGTGGTATTCACTTACAAAGCAATATCACTCAGCAATGAAATCTATGTCATCAGGCCCTTAGAAGCACGATGAGTGGATTCAGGTATGATGATTCTAACTGAAATAAGTCACACAGAAAAAGAAACATCATAAGATATCAGTAATACATGGAATGGAAACTTGGCTACACAGGAACTGAATTACAGAACAGAACAGGGTCTCAAATTTAGAAAACCAACTTATGCTTGCTTAAGGGTAAAGATGAGTTGGGGTGCTGCATAAAACCAGAGATTGAAATGAGCACAGATAAAGTTGCTTAAGCCAAATATGGAATAGACAAGAGCTACTCCTTGCTCAACGAAATGGACTCAACACCGCATATTAAACGCCTAAGAATGTACCTGACTAGTAAGTATCTTAAAACCTATGGATTGCTATGTCTCCGAAAGAGAATCAAGCATGTGTACAGGGACATAAACGCAGCAGTGATAGGATTGGAGAGGTTCGGTGAGCAAATGAAGACCCTTTGAAGTCATATAGCATGGTACCCATAACATGGGTCTTAACTCTCCAGGTTTAAGGTATTCTTCCTTCAGCTAAAACATGCATGTGGAACCCAAGTATGATCAACCATGTGAACGGGAGACGTGTTCAAATATGTCTCAGTTTTACTCCCCTGGTACTCGGGTGCAACATTCCAGACGCTTTACTAACACTCTCCCCACTTGGAGAGTCAGCGCCTTTAACCTCCTGTTTGGCCCAGTTTGCAATTTCTGCGGAAGATGAACAAGAATAGCGAGAACCAATGAGAGACTAGCTGGAGGTGTCTGGACGGGCAAATTTAACTCTCATTTCCCACCAGGAAGAGGAAATAACCAAAGGCTCAGGGTGCCGTCCCGGAACCAGATTAGGGCCTGAAGCCATCCTGCGGTGTTGCAGCCAGGTCACAAGAAAGCGAGTTGAAGAAAGGAGCTCAGGGGCACTGTAATTCACAAACCTGCAGAGTTATAAATGACAGCTATCGTCCAAAAATAGACTGAAGTAAGGCTGCCAAGAGGACTTGAAAGCGGGGCAGAATTGCAGGAAACTGATTTCAGGAGGTAGACTGGAATTGCATTGAAAGCATAGGAAAAGAGGCAGAACGTCCACAATGATGCACTTGGCCAAAAAGAGCGTATGCGTTCTTTCCTGAATATATTCAGGAAAAAACGCATACGCCCTTTTTGGCCAACCAAGCAAGCTTGCAAAGGAAATCTGCACTACAATGAAGTCTCACTTCCCCCCGGTCAAAAGGGCCATCTGAAAAAAGTGTAAAATCCAGAAAGGCAGGACAGGCCATGGAGAACTGGGAGCCTTGTTATGCTGATGGGCGGGATGTAAATTGCCAACAGACACTGGGGAGAAGTGTATGGTGTTTCCTGAAACATCTAAAAAACAAAGCAACAGAGCCTAGGGCACTTCCACTTATGGTCCTATAGCTTAGGGAAATTAAAATCAAAAAGACACAGCCACCCCAAAGTTTGGGACGCCTCCGTTTACAAGAACCTCGTTTACCGTACAAGTTCAATATCACAGAAAGTGAAAAATGGATAAAGAACTTGTGATACTTACGTACAATGCAGTATCACTCAGCAATGAAATCTATGTCATCAGGCCCGTAGCAGCATAATGAGTGGATTCAGGTACGATGATTCTAACTGAAATAAGTCACACAGAAAAAGAAACATCATAAGATATCACTAATACACGGAATGTAAACTTGGCTACACAGGAACTGAATTACAGAAGAGAACAGGGTCTCAAATTTAGAAAACCAACTTATGCTTGCTTAAGGGGAAAGGTGAGTTGGGGTGCTGCATAAAACCAGAGATTGAAATGAGCACAGATAAAGTTCCTTAAGCCAAATATGGAATAGACAAGAGCTACTCCTTGCTCAACGAAATGGACTCAACACCGCATATTAAACGCCTAAGAATGTACCTGACTAGTAAGTATCTTAAAACCTATGGATTGCTATGTCTCCGAAAGAGAATCAAGCATGTGTACAGGGGCATAAACGCAGCAGTGATAGGATTGGAGAGGTTCGGTGAGCAAATGAAGACCCTTTGAAGTCATATTGCATGGTACCCATTCCACGGGTTTCAACTACCCAGGTTTTAGGTATTCTTCCTTCAGCTAAAACATGCATGTGGAACCCAGAGTATGATCAACCATGTGATCGGGAGACGTGTTCAAATATGTCTCAGTTTTCATACCCTGGTACTCGGGTGCAACATTCCAGACGCTTTACTAACACTCTCCCCACTTGGAGAGTCAGCGCCTTTAACCTCCTGTTTGGCACAGTTTGCAATTTCTGCGGAAGATGAACAGGAATAGCGGGAACCAATGAGAGGGTAGCTGGAGGTGTCTGGACGGGCAAATTTAACTCTCATTTCCCACCAGGAAGAGGAAATAACCAAAGGCTCAGCATGCCGTACCGGAACCAGACTAGGGCCTGAAGCCATCCTGAGGTGTTGCGGCCAGCTCAAAAGAAAGCGAGTTGAAGAAAGGAGCTCAGGGGCACTGTAATTCACAAACCTGCAGAGTTATAAATGACAGCTATCGTCCAAAAATAGACTGAAGTAAGGCTGCCAAGAGGACTTGAAAGCGGGGCAGAATTGCAGGAAACCGATTTCAGGAGGTAGACTGGAATTGCATTGAAAGCATAGGAAAAGAGGCAGAACGTCCACAATGATGCACTTGGCCAAAAAGGGCGTATGCGTTTTTTCCTGAATATATTCAGGAAAAAACGCATACGCCCTTTTTGGCCAACCAAGCAAGCTTGCAAAGGAAATCTGCACTACAATGAAGTCTCACTTCCCCCCGGTCAAAAGGGACATCTGAAAAAAGTATAAAATCCAGAAAGGCAGGACAGGCCATGGAGAACTGGGAGCCTTGTTATGCTGATGGGCGGGATGTAAATTGCCAACAGACACTCGGGAGAAGTGTATGGTGTTTCCTGAAACATCTAAAAAACAAAGCAACAGAGCCTAGGGCACTTCCACTTATGGTCCTATAGCTTAGGGAAATTAAAATCAAAAAGACACAGCCACCCCAAAGTTTGGGACGCCTCCGTTTACAAGAACCTCGTTTACCGTACAAGTTCAATATCACGGAAAGTGAAAAATGGATAAAGAACTTGTGATACTTACGTACAATGCAGTATCACTCAGCAATGAAATCTATGTCATCAGGCCCGTAGCAGCATAATGAGTGGATTCAGGTACGATGATTCTAACTGAAATAAGTCACACAGAAAAAGAAACATCATAAGATATCACTAATACACGGAATGTAAACTTGGCTACACAGGAACTGAATTACAGAAGAGAACAGGGTCTCAAATTTAGAAAACCAACTTATGCTTGCTTAAGGGGAAAGGTGAGTTGGGGTGCTGCATAAAACCAGAGATTGAAATGAGCACAGATAAAGTTCCTTAAGCCAAATATGGAATAGACAAGAGCTACTCCTTGCTCAACGAAATGGACTCAACACCGCATATTAAACGCCTAAGAATGTACCTGACTAGTAAGTATCTTAAAACCTATGGATTGCTATGTCTCCGAAAGAGAATCAAGCATGTGTACAGGGGCATAAACGCAGCAGTGATAGGATTGGAGAGGTTCGGTGAGCATATGAAGACCCTTTGAAGTCATATTGCATGGTACCCATTCCACGGGTCTCAACTCTCCAGGTTTAAGGTATTCTTCCTTCAGCTAAAACATGCATGTGGAACCCAGAGTATGATCAACCATGTGAACGGGAGACGTGTTCAAATATGTCTCAGTTTTCCTCCCCTGGTACTCGGGTGCAACATTCCAGACGCTTTACTAACACTCTCCCGACTTGGAGAGTCAGTCCCTTTAACCTCCTGTTTGGCCCAGTTTGCAATTTCTGCGGAAGATGAACAGGAATAGTGAGAACCAATGAGAGGCTAGCTGGAGGTGTCTGGACGGGCAAATTTAACTCTCATTTCCCACCAGGAAGAGGAATTAACCAAAGGCTCAGCATGCCGGGCCGGAACCAGATTAGGGCCTGAAGCCATCCTGCGGTGTTGTGGCCAGGTCACAAGAAAGTGAGTTGAAGAAAGGAGCTCAGGGGCACTGTAATTCACAAACCTGCAGAGTTATAAATGACAGCTATCGTCCAAAAATAGACTGAAGTAAGGCTGCCAAGAGGACTTGAAAGCGGGGCAGAATTGCAGGAAACCGATTTCAGGAGGTAGACTGGAATTGCATTGAAAGCATAGGAAAAGAGGCAGAACGTCCACAATGATGCACTTGGCCAAAAAGGGCGTATGCGTTTTTTCCTGAATATATTCAGGAAAAAACGCATACGCCCTTTTTGGCCAACCAAGCAAGCTTGCAAAGGAAATCTGCACTACAATGAAGTCTCACTTCCCCCCGGTCAAAAGGGCCATCTGAAAAAAGTGTAAAATCCAGAAAGGCAACAGGCCATTGAGAACTGGGAGCCTTGTTATGCTGATGGGCGGGATGTAAATTGCCAACAGACACTGAGGAGAAGTGTATGGTGTTTCCTGAAACATCTAAAAAACAAAGCAACAGAGCCTAGGGCACTTCCACTTATGGTCCTATAGCTTAGGGAAATTAAAATCAAAAAGACACAGCCACCCCAAAGTTTGGGACGCCTCCGTTTACAAGAACCTCGTTTACCGTACAAGTTCAATATCACAGAAAGTGAAAAATGGATAAAGAACTTGTGGTACTTACGTACAATGCAGTATCACTCAGCAATGAAATCTATGTCATCAGGCCCGTAGCAGCATAATGAGAGGATTCAGGTACGATGATTCTAACTGAAATAAGTCACACAGAAAAAGAAACATCATAAGATATCACTAATACACGGAATGTAAACTTGGCTACACAGGAACTGCATTCCAAAACAGAACAGGCTCTCAAATTTAGAAAACCAACTTATGCTTGCTTAAGGGGAAAGGTGAGTTGGGGTGCTGCATAAAACCAGAGATTGAAATGAGCACAAATAAAGTTCCTTAAGCCAAATATGGAATAGACAAGAGCTACTCCTTGCTCAATGAAATGGACTCAACACCCCATATTAAACGCCTAAGAATGTACCTGATTAGTAAGTATCTTAAAACCTATGGATTGCTATGTCTCCAAAAGAGAATCAAGCATGTGTACAGGGGCATAAACGCAGGAGTGATAGGGTTGGAGAGGTTCGGTGAGCAAATGAAGACCCTTTGAAGTCATATTGCATGGTACCTATTCCACGGGTTTCAACTACCCAGGTTTAAGGTATTCTTCCTTCAGCTAAAACATGCATGTGGAACCCAGAGTATGATCAACCATGTGAATGGGAGACGTGTTCAAATATGTCTCAGTTTTCCTCACCTGGTACTCGGGTGCAACATTCCAGACGCTTTACTAACACTCTCCCGACTTGGAGAGTCAGTCCCTTTAACCTCCTGTTTGGCCCAGTTTGCAATTTCTGCGGAAGATGAACAGGAGTAGCGAGAACCAATGAGAGACTAGCTGGAGGTCTCTGAACGGGCAAATTTAACTCTCATTTCCCACCAGGAAGAGGAATTAACCAAAGGCTCAGCATGCCGGGCCGGAACCAGATTAGGGCCTGAAGCCATCCTGCGGTGTTGCGGCCAGGTCACAAGAAAGCGAGTTGAAGAAAGGAGCTCAGGGGCACTGTAATTCACAAACCTGCAGAGTTATAAATGACAGCTATCGTCCAAAAATAGACTGAAGTAAGGCTGCCAAGAGGACTTGAAAGCGGGGCAGAATTGCAGGAAACCGATTTCAGGAGGTAGACTGGAATTGCATTGAAAGCATAGGAAAAGAGGCAGAACGTCCACAATGATGCACTTGGCCAAAAAGGGCGTATGCGTTTTTTCCTGAATATATTCAGGAAAAAACGCATACGCACTTTTTGGCCAACCAAGCAAGCTTGCAAAGGAAATCTGCACTACAATGAAGTCTCACTTCCCCCCGGTCAAAAGGGCCATCTGAAAAAAGTGTAAAATCCAGAAAGGCAGGACAGGCCATGGAGAACTGGGAGCCTTGTTATGCTGATGGGCGGGATGTAAATTGCCAACAACCACTCGGGAGAAGTGTATGGTGTTTCCTGAAACATCTAAAAAACAAAGCAACAGAGCCTAGGGCACTTCCACTTATGGTCCTATAGCTTAGGGAAATTAATATCAAAAAGACACAGCCACCCCAAAGTTTGGGACGCCTCCGTTTACAAGAACCTCGTTTACCGTACAAGTTCAATATCACAGAAAGTGAAAAATGGATAAAGAACTTGTGGTACTTACGTACAATGCAGTATCACTCAGCAATGAAATCTATGTCATCAGGCCCGTAGCAGCATAATGAGTGGATTTAGGTACGATGATTCTAACTGAAATAAGTCACACAGAAAAAGAAACATCATACGATATCACTAATACACGGAATGTAAACTTGGCTACAGAGGAACTGCATTCCAAAACAGAACAGGGTCTCAAATTTAGAAAACCAACTTATGCTTGCTTAAGGGGAAAGGTGAGTTGGGGTGCTGCATAAAACCAGAGATTGAAATGAGCACAGATAAAGTTCCTTAAGCCAAATATGGAATAGACAAGAGCTACTCCTTGCTCAATGAAATGGACTCAACACCCCATATTAAACGCCTAAGAATGTACCTGACTAGTAAGTATCTTAAAACCTATGGATTGCTATGTCTCCAAAAGAGAATCAAGCGTGTGTACAGGGGCATAAACGCAGCAGTGATAGGGTTGGAGAGGTTTGGTGAGCAAATGAAGACCCTTTGAAGTCATATTGCATGGTACCCATTCCACGGGTTTCAACTACCCAGGTTTAAGGTATTCTTCCTTCAGCTAAAACATGCATGTGGAACCCAGAGTATGATCAACCATGTGAACGGGAGACGTGTTCAAATATGTCTCAGTTTTCCTCACCTGGTACTCGGGTGCAACATTCCAGACGCTTTACTAACACTCTCCCGACTTGGAGAGTCAGTCCCTTTAACCTCCTGTTCGGCCCAGTTTGCAATTTCTGCGGAAGATGAACAGGAATAGCGAGAACCAATGAGAGACTAGCTGGAGGTGTCTGGACGGGCAAATTTAACTCTCATTTCCCACCAGGAAGAGGAATTAAACAAAGGCTCAGCGTGCCGTGCCGGAACCAGATTAGGGCCTGAAGCCATCCTGCGGTGTTGCGGCCAGCTCACAAGAAAGCGAGTTGAAGAAAGGAGCTCAGGGGCACTGTAATTCACAAACCTGCAGAGTTATAAATGACAGCTATCGTCCAAAAATAGACTGAAGTAAGGCTGCCAAGAGAACTAGAAAGCGGGGCAGAATTGCAGGAAACCGATTTCAGGAGGTAGACTGGAAATGCATTTCAAGCATAGGAAAAGAGGCAGAACGTCCACAATGATGCACTTGGCCAAAAAGGGCGTATGCGTTTTTTCCTGAATATATTCAGGAAAAAACGCATACGCCCTTTTTGGCCAACCAAGCAAACTTGCAAAGGTAATCTGCACTACAATGAAGTCTCACTTCCCCCCGGTCAAAAGGACCATCTGAAAAAAGTGTAATATCCAGAAAGGCAGGACAGGCCATGGAGAACTGGGAGCCTTGTTATGCTGATGTGCGGGATGTAAATTGCCAACAGACACTTGGGAGAAGTGTATGGTGTTTCCTGAAACATCTAAAAAACAAAGCAACAGAGCCTAGGGCACTTCCACTTATGGTCCTATAGCTTAGGGAAATTAAAATCAAAAAGACACAGCCACCCCAAAGTTTGGGACGCCTCTGTTTACAACAACCTCGTTTACAGTACAAGTTCAATATCACAGAAAGTGAAAAATGGATAAAGAAGTTGTGGTACTCACGTACAATGCAATATCACTCAGGAATGAAATCTATGTCACCAGGCCCGTAGCAGCACAATGAGTGGATTCGGGTATGGTGATTCTAACTGAAATAAGTCACACAGAAAAAGAAACATCAAAAAATATCACTAACACATGGAATGTAAACTTGGCTACAGAGGAACTGAATTACAGAACAGAACAGTGTCTCAAATTTAGAAAACCAACTTATGCTTGCTTAAGTGGAAAGGTGAGTTGGGGTGCTGCATAAAACCAGAGGTTGAAATGAGCACAGATAAAGTTCCTTAAGCCAAATATGGAATAGACAAGAGCTACTCCTTGCTCAATGAAATGGACTCCACACCCCATATTAAACGCCTAAGAATATACCTGACTAGTAAGTATCTTAAAACCTATGGATTGCTATGTCTCCAAAAGAGAATCAAGCGTGTGTACAAGGGTCATAAACGCAGCAGTGATAGGATTGGAGAGATTCGGTGAGCAAATGAAGACCCTTTGAAGTCATATTGCATGGTACCCATTCCACGGGTCTCAACTCTCCAGGTTTAAGGTATTCTTTCTTCAGCTAAAACATGCATGTGGAACCCAGAGTATGATCAACCGTGTGATCGGGAGACGTGTTCAAATATGTCTCAGTTTTCGTCCCCTGGTACTTCAGTGCAACATTCCAGACGCTTTACTAACACTCTCCCCACTTGGAGAGTCAGTGCCTTTAACCTCCTGTTTGGCCCAGTTTGCAATTTCTGCGGAAGATGTACAGGAATAGGGAGAACCAATGAGAGACAAGCGGGAGGTGTCTGGACGGGCAAATTTAACTCTAATTTCCCACCAGCATGAGGAATTAACCAAAGGCTCAGCGTGCCGTGCCGGAACCAGATTAGGGCCTGAAGCCATCCTGCGGTGTGGCGGCCAGGTCACAAGAAAGCGAGTTGAAGAAAGGAGCTCAGGGGCACTGTAATTCACAAACCTGCAGAGTTATAAATGACAGCTATCGTCCAAAAATAGACTGAAGTAAGGCTGCCAAGAGGACTTGAAAGCGGGGCAGAATTGCAGGAAACCGATTTCAGGAGGTAGACTGGAATTGCATTGAAAGCATAGGAAAAGAGGCAGAACGTCCACAATGATGCACTTGGCCAAAAAGGGCGTATGCGTTTTTTCCTGAATATATTCAGGAAAAAACGCATACGCCCTTTTTGGCCAACCAAGCAAGCTTGCAAAGGAAATCTGCACTACAATGAAGTCTCACTCCCCCCGGTCAAAAGGGCCATCTGAAAAAAGTGTAAAATCCAGAAAGGCAGGACAGGCCATGGAGAACTGGGAGCCTTGTTATGCTGATGGGCAGGATGTAAATTGCCAACAGACACTTAGGAGAAGTGTATGGTGTTTCCTGAAACATCTAAAAAACAAAGCAACAGAGCCTAGGGCACTTCCACTTATGGTCCTATAGCTTAGGGAAATTAATATCAAAAAGACACAGCAACCCCAAAATTTGGGACGGCTCTTTTTACAGGAATCTCTTCTACGGCACAAGTTAAATATCCCAGAGAGCAAATAATGGATAAAGAAGTTGCGGTACTTATGTACAACAGAATACCACTCAGCAATGAAATCTATGTCACCAGGCCCGTACCAGCATAATGAGTGCATTGAGGCACGATGATTCTAAGTGAAATAAGTCACACAGAAAAAGAAACATCATAAGGTATCACTAATACACGGAATGTGAACTTGGCTACACATGAACTGAATTACAAAACAGAACAGGGTCTCAAGTTTAGAAAACCAACTTATGCCTGCTTAAGGGGGAAGGTGAGTTGGGGTGCTGCATAAAAGCAGAGTTTGAAATTAGCACAGATACCGTTCCATAAGCCAAATATGTAATAGACAAGAGCTACCCCTTGCTCAACGAAATGGATTCAACAATGAGGTATCACCTCACACCTGGTAGAATAGGCATCATTGAAAATCTACAAACAAAAAATGCTGGAAAGGGTGTGGAGAAAAGGAACCCTCTTCCACTATTGTTGGGAATATAAATTGATACAGTCATTATGGAGAACAATATGGAATTTCTTAAGAAACTAACAATAGAACTACCATATGATACAGCAATCCCAGTACTGGACATATGCCCAGACAAAACCATAAATCAAAAAGTCATTCACCGCAATGTTCATTGCATCACTATTTACAATATCGAGGTAATGGAAGCAACCTAAATGCCCACAGACAGACGAATGCATAAAGCTGTGGTACATATATAAAATGGAATATTACTAAGCCATGAAAAGGAATGAAATTGGGTCATTTGTAGAGACGTCGATGGATCTAGAGACTGTCATACAGAGTGAAGTAAGTCAGAAAGAGAAAAACAAATCTTGTATATTCATGCATATATGTGGAACCTAGAAAAACTGTACAGATTAACCATTTTGCAAGGCATAAATAGAGCAACAGATGTACACAACAAACGTATGGACAACAAGGGGGGAAAGCTGTTGGGGGGGTGGTGGTGGGAGGAGTTGAGAGACTGGGATTGGCATGTATACATTTATATGTATAAAATAGATAACCAATAAGAACCTGCTGTATAAAAATATAAAATAAAATTCAAAATTAAAAAGAAGTAAAATTTAAAAAATAAAACAGAAAAAACAATTATTCCCTGCACATACATGTATTTATATGAATAAATTATTTCCATGCTTATATCTGTAAATACAAAAAAGAGGAATAAAATCTACCTTGAACCAAAAACGAAAAAGAGAAAAAAAACACAGAACCCACCAGTTACACAGAGGAAAACCGTATCAGGGCACTTGCTCCAGTTGTAAACAATTCTGAAGTTGGTCAGTGGTGGGGAATCGTCTCCCATTCAGCCAGCAGCCCCCACGCAACAAGCGTCCTCATTGCAAAGCTGGGGCACCGTGCCGAGGCATCTGTGAGTAAACGTGAGCTGAGCCCCAGGCCAGTTGCTGCTGAACTATTCCCACCCGTCCCAGGTAAAACACCTGAATATATACAAGGACTTGAAAGCCTAGAGGAAGGGCCATAGAGCCACACGAGTGACAGCATGCCGGCCGACTTGGTGCCTGCAGGCCAGCCAGGATGGTCCTGGCCCTGGGTGCTCTTCTGGAAGATTTCCATTTCCCTGCCTGAGATACCCGTCCTGTCCCTGCCCCCACTGCTTTTTTCCTTCCTCACCTCTGCCCAGGGAGAAATTCCAGCAGCAGGTATGGGTGACACATCCTCTTCTTTAGCAGGTGGCAGCCTGGCAACTGCTGCAGAAAGTCCAGCAGAGCCCCACTCACACTGGGCCACCCACAAAGCCGTGGCCTCTCACTCCCTCCCACCAGCCCAGCCCCGAGACTGCTGACAGGGCAGAGAAAATGGCGTCAGGCACGGCTGCAGGGGCTCTTGCTGCCTGGAGTGGTATTTATATTGATCTCAACCCAGGCACACCTGGGGAGGGCTGGCCGGCACGGTAAGGCTGCCCAGGTCAGCCAATCATCACCCCTCAGGGGCTCACAGTTGCAGAAAATGGAACTTGCTGAACCGGCCAGGTCCAAGGAACAGGTGTGGGCTCCTGAGAGTCAGGATAGACAAGGGGCTGCAGCTTTGGCTTGTTTTCTAATCATTTTATCTGGCCCATGAGTGGGAGACAACTTCAAGAAAACCCTCTCCTAATGAGAGGAACCCAGGAGTCAGGCAGAGGAGGGGTGGGTGGTGGTTGGAGACAGAGGCCTGGTGCCCCGGGTGCAGTGGAAGTCTCTGGAAGACCAGGTGGAGGGAGGCCTCACGGAGTGATGCCCAGGGTCACAGACCTGTCGCAGCTGCTGTTTGTTAGTTCAAGTCCTGCTCTGAGGTGCTCTGTGTCAGCTCTGAGCGACAGGTGAGCTGGGGGTGCTCTGCAATGAGGGCTATGTGCACGGTTCCTGTGTGCCCAGCCCTGCCATGGTACCTGCAAGGGTAGCTCTGTATCCTGGGAGGGGCCTGACCACGAGAGCCCCGTGGGCTGGGGTGGGGGTGGGGTACCTGCCCAGGTGAGCTCCATATTCTGGGATTGGTCTGACCACGAGAGCCCCATGGGCTGCTGGGGACCTGGTAAAGGATGTCAGGACAGTCAGTGAAGCCACCGAGGATATACCTCCAGTTGCTCCTAATTCCTACACCCTGCTGGTCATTCTACCAACCACCAGGACATGGTATTCTGTATTAGTCTTCAATGATGCCTTCTTTTGTATTCCATTAGTCCCAGAGTCACAAGAAATTTTGGCTTGTGAGTGGCAGGACTCAACATACAACTAAAACAATACTTCCGGGCCGTCTGGCCCCAAGGGTGCAAAAATTCCCACACCATCTTTGGGGAAAGCTTAGCTAAAGACCTAAAAGTTCTACCTCTGGAAAAGGAAACCCTCCTTCAATATGCAGACGACATTCTGATCACCAGCCCTACTAAGGAGGCCTCTGAACTACCAAGCCAATAAAGGATAGAAGTTGTCCAAGAAAAAGCTCAAATATCACAGACTGCGGTGACCTGCCTGGGCTTCATTCTCACAGAAGGTCAGAGAAGCCCATCCCAGGAAAGGGAAGAAACCATTTTCAGCCTTACCCCTTTCTAAAACTAGAAGACAGCTTAGGGGTTCCTGGGGAGGCCAGGGTTTGCTGCTTCTGGATCCCTAGCTACAGTCTACTAGCTGGGCCTCTATATGAAACACTGAAAGGAAAAGATGATGATCCTTTTGAATAGAATCCAGAAGTGGCCTTTCAAGAATGGAAAGAGCAGTCAATTCAGACCCTTGCCCTGGAACTCCCTAATTTAGCTAAACCCTTTGACCTTTACATTCCCAGTGAAAGGTGAATCGCCATTGGAGAATTAGTGCAAAAACTGGGACCACTTGAAATGGAACAATGCAAGAATGCCATCCAGGTAGGATAAACTACGGTCACTAAGGGGCTTGGCCCACTGCCACATCTGGCCAAGATACTGGCGGTATCTAAAAACCTGGAAATCAGCAGCCCAAAAGGCCACCTCCCTCCTAAGGGAAAAGGACCCCACGTGGTGATCCTAACCACCAACCATGCCCTGAAGTTGCAGGGTTCGCTCCGTGGGCACACCGACCTCGAGTGAGGAGGCCCTCCAACTCCAACATCCAGAGAGATAACCGGGGGCAACAGGGCACCATGACGACTCGTGTGAACATCACTTGACCTGGAGTTTCTCTCATAAAACAACAAGAGTGTGTCCCAAAAGAGTAGACTACTGCTTGCAGGACTTACTGCACCCAGAGGGGAGCTAATAATCTTGGCGGGGGAACAGTATACCACACTGTCACCATAGAAAAGCCTACAGACACCATGATGATGGTGGCCAATAAGACCGGCTGGACTCCTGTTTACTTCAAAAGGCTGTTGACTCAGTAGCCATCATGGTCCTTGGTCACCACTGACCCTGGACTGTCTGGGAGTTGAGCGGGCAGGGCTCTGACACCTGGTGCTGTTTGTACGTTAATTCAGGGGCCTAACTGAAGAAAGCGCAGACTACTGGTCAGAGCATCTAGGCTGGCAGAGACGGTCAGCCTAAGGTGGCCGAACAAATGTGGGGCGGGGTGAAACCGGCCCCCACAGCGTCTCTGCACATCTCTTTCCTGGACCCTTAAAGGTCATTAGAATCTATAACACTTCCAATGCTGGTGCTCAGGTGGACGAGCAGGGAGGCAGGGGTCCTGGGGACAATCAACGTCACCGGGAGGCTGCTGGGGAGAAGCTCTGACCCTCGCCCCAGGGTATGAGGGCTCCCAACTCAGCACTCAGCAGTTACAGAAGAAGGGTCTGCACCCTCAGCACTCCAAGAATGAGGAACGGGACAAAAGGCAGAGGAGGGGTTTGTCCCCAGCAAAGCCCATTAAAAATCCCTGGGAGATAAAAATAGAATCTGGGCAATAAAGTCAAGTCTAACCTTTTTTATCCTTTGTGCTTTGTCTAATTTCACGTGCTCCTAGGGTCCCGCATGCAGAGGTTCCACACCCGGCACTTCAGACCAGATTTCCTAGTGCAGAATGGCTGGGTCGACACCTCAGCTCCTGGGGCCCAGTGCAGACTCCACGATATAGAGCCTGAGCTACAGCCAACCCGGCCCTCGAGAGCTCCGCCGCCTCCCTCCCTCCCACTGACTCTGACAGGATCTCTACACAGCAGCCCAGCCCACAGCCCACGGGGTAGTGCATGCTCTCACCTCTCCATTCTCTGATCAAAATATAAAGTTTCCTTTGCTTGTGAACCAAACTCAGTCTCGATCTGTTGGCCCCAATGACACTGGGCAGGGGGACACTTGTTGGGGTCCACTCTGGAGGATCAGTAACAGAAATTGAGACTATTGTAACCTCAATGAACAGATGTGTGAGCCAAACTGTAGTTAACATAGAACAGTGTATAAGGCTCGGGTAAAATAAGATGTTTTTAACACTTCCATTTGATATTTCCATCACTTTTTATAAGCAAGTTCAGTGAAAAGGTTTGTCTTATTTGTCAGGTCAATATTAGAGAAACGAAGTGATTTCTTTCCAAGGATGTACAGCTAATAATCTTGGTTAAACCTTCAATCTTGTTTTAAATGCTTTTCCATTGAAAATGATACCTCTCTTTCGGCTCCCCCATTTCTGAGAAGTATAAAATCTTATAATTTATTATTACCAAAGGGGAAAGGTGGGAGGAGGGATAAATTAACAGTTTGGAATGAACACATACACACTGCTATGTATAAAATAGATCATCAACAAGGAACTACTGTATAGCACAGGGAACTACACTCAACATTTTGCAATAACCTATAAGGGGAAATAATCTGAAAAAGAATAGATATTTTTATTGACATCATCTATCAATGACAGTTAAAGTGTAGCCTAAGGGAAGCTGGTGGTGAGTGCTTCTGACCCTGAAGACTTCAATCATCTAAAGTTTGGACTCTGCCTACTTCCCAAGGCCCTTAATGAACATATGTGTAGCCGTAGCTTAAAAAATTCCCCAGTTTGGGTTTCGGGGAGACACTGATTTTGAAAAAGCCCTGGTGTTCTCCTTACATGAATGGGACTCTTCCTACTGCTAAAACATGTCTGTCACACCCAGAGGATGGTATACCATCTGATCGGGAAGAGTTTGGAAAAGGCATCTCATCTCCTCATCTCCTGGTGCTCGGGTTCACCCCTCCAGCGTCTTTACTAACAGTCTCCCCACTTGGAGATGTCAGCACTGTCAACATCCTGTTGCGTACAGTTTGGAATTTGTCCAGAGGATGAAGCGGAAGGATGAGGAACAATGAGAGACAAGTCCTAGGTGTTCAGACAGGCACATGTCACTCTAATTTCCAATCAGGAAGACGAATTGACCAAAGGCTAGGGTTGCCCATGGAAACAGTATAGGGCTTGAGGAAATCCCGCTGCTTTGTGGCCAGTTCCCATAAACACGAGTTGAACAATGGAACTCAGGGGCAGTAAAATTCACAAAACTGCAGAGTTGAAAATATCCATCACTGAAAAATGTCTTGAGGAAAGTCAGAGAAAAGGACTTGTAAGCAAGGGAGAATGGCAGGAAAGGGATTTGAGGAGGTAGAAAGGACTCGCCATTAAGCACAAGAAAAGGAGCTGAACATTGCCAACATTGCAGTTGGCCAAAAAGGGTGTATGCGTTCTTTTCTGTATATATTCAAGAAAAGGGCATACACTTTTTTAGCCAACCAAACAGGTGGGCACTGGAAGTCAATACTACAAAAGATATCACTTCGCATCAGTCAGAAGAGCCATCCTCATAAAGCGTAAACAACAGAAATGCAGGACAGGGCAACGAGAAGAGGGAGCCCTGTGAGACTTATAGTGGAAATGTATATTGCCAACGGCCATTCTGGAGAAGTGTATTGTGTTTACTAAAGCATCTAAAAAATGAGCTACAGAGCATAGGGCACTTGCACTCATGGGCGTATATCTTGGGAAAAACAAAAATCGAGAGGACACAGGCACCCCAATGTTTACCCCCTCTCTGTTTAAAAGATCCTCGACTAGGATATAACTTAAATGTCTCTGGAGGGAAAAAATGGATAGAGATGTGGTACTTAGGTAGAGTGGAATATTATTCAGCCTGGAAATCAATGAAATATGGCCAGTTGTAACAACTCCGGAGGAGTTACGTATGATCATTCTAAGTGACAGAATTCAAAAAGAAAAAGACACATATCATAAGATATCACTTAAAGGTGGAATCCAAAATGGCTACACATGAAATAAATTACAAAACAAAAACATAGTCAAATATGTAGAAAACACGCATAAGGCTGCTAAACGGGAAAGGTGGGGAGGGGTGAGGCATCATCCAGGAGGTTGAAATTAGCAAAGATACCATTCCAAATACCAAACTGATAATCAACAAGGCCTACACGGTAGCTAAAAGAACTGCACTCAGCACACTCAAGTCACCGGAAAAGAATATATACGACTGGTAAGAATCTGAAAAAGAATTTATTGATGTCTCTCTGTACGTGAATCAAGTGGATGTACAGCAGCAAGAAACAGAGCTTTGAAAATCAGCTGTAACCAATATAGTAATAAATTGAAAAAAATAAACGACAGAGAGACAGAGAAAACCTCTTACAACTTTTCCTCAGGGACGGTGATGCAACATGGATTGAACACATCTAGACCCACAGCAGGATGAGACATAAGGCTGGAAACTGTTTGCGCTAAGAGAAATGTGAGGTTGGGTGAGGAAATGCACACCCTTTAAAGTAATACTACCTGGTACCCATTCAATGGGTCCCAAATCTGCAGGTTCAAGGGATCTTCCTACAGCTAAAACATGCATGGAAAACCCAGAGGACTGTACACCATGTGATCGGGAGATGTGTCTAAAATGCACCTCATTTATCCTCTCCTGGTGCTCCTGTTCACCATTCCAGCCACGCTACTTAGAATCTCCCCACTTGGAGAATCAGCACATTTAAACTTCTGTTTCACACATTTTGCAAATTGTGAGGAGGATGAACGGGAAGAGGGGGAACCAATGAGAGAAGAGTTGTAGGGGTTTGGACGGGCACATATCACTCTAATTTCCCATTAAGAATAAGAATTAAAGAAAGGCTCAGCCTGCCTCGCCGGAGCCAAAATAGGGCCTGAAGCAATCCTGCGGGTTTGAGGCCAGCTCACAAAAGAGCAACTTAAAAAATGGAGCTCAGGGTCACTGCAATTCACAAACCTGCAGAGTTATAAATGAAAACTAACGTCCAAAAATATGTTGAGGTAAGGCAAAGAAGAGGATCTGAATGCAAGACAGAATTGCAAGAAACAGATTTCAAGAGATAGATTGGACTCATCTTTAACGCACATGAAAAGCGGCAGAATTTCGACAATGATGCAGTTGGCCCAAAAGGGCGTATGCGTTTTTTCCTGATTATATCCAGGAAAAAACGCATACGCACTTTATGGGCAACGAAGCAAGCAACAATGCAAATGTGCACAACAAAGAAGTCTCACTTCCCACCGGTCAAAAGGGCCATCCTAAAAAATTGTAAAAACCAGAAATGCAGGACAGGCCATGGAGAACAGGGAGCCTTTATACGCTGATGGGCAGTGTGTGAACTGCCGAGAGCCACTCTGGAGAAGTGTATGGTGGTTCCTAAATCATCTAAAAAACAGAGCTACAGAGCATAGGACTCTTCCAATCATGGGAGTATATCTAGGGAAGTCTAAAAATCAACAAGACACAAGCACACCACAGTTTAGGGCTACTCTGTTTACAAGAACCTCAACTTCAGTACACCTTAAATATCCCAGGAAAGAGAACAATGGATAAAGAAGATGTGGTACTTATGTACAATGGAATATCTCTTCACCATGAAATCAATGTAATAAGGCTAGTAGAAGGATAAAGAGTGGATTTAGGTCCGATAATACTACTTGAAATAAGTCAAACAGAAAAAGAAACATATCATAAGATATCACTTATAGAGGGAGGGTAAATATGGCTGCACAAGAAATGAATTACAGAACAGAACAGTGTCTCACATTTAGAAAACACACTTATGTCAGCTTAAGGGGAAAGGAGATGTGGGGTGATGCATAAAACCAGAGTTTGAAATTAGCACAGATACCGTTCAATAAACCAAATAGGTATTAGACAAGATCTACACCTTGCTCAATGAACAGGCCTCAACACACCCTATACACCGCAGAGAAATATATCTGAGGAATAAGAATCTTAAAACCCATGTATTGATATATCTCCATAAGGGAATCAAGTGTGTGCAGAGCGGCACAAACACAGCAGTGAAAAGGAGCTAAACCCCATTATAGAAATAAATTTTAAAAACAAAACGCTGAAACAATGAAAGAGAGAAAAATTCTTACAAAATTCGCTCAGGGGCTGTGATGCAACCTGGATTGACCACATATAAACCCACAGCTGGATAAGACATAAGGCTGGACACTTGGGGCTGACAGGATTGTTGAGCTTTGGTGAGCAACTGCCGAAAGTTTAATGCAATACTTCATGCTACTCAGTCCAAGGGTCCCAACACTCCAGGTTGAAGGGAATCTTCCTACAGCTAAACCATGCTTGGGAAACCCAGCGACTGGTATACCATATGATCGGGAAAGGTTTCTAAAACGCACCTCATTTTTCCTCTCCTGGGGCTCCGGATCGACATTCCAGCCGCTTTACTAACAACATCCCCACATGGAGTCAATGCCTTTAAGTTCTGGTATCGCACAGTCTGCAGTTAGTGCAGAGGATGAATGGGAATAGGGGGAACCAGTGAGAAACTAGCTGTAGCGGTTTCAATGGGCACATGTCACTGTAATATCACATCAGTAAGAAGAATTAACCAAAGGCACAGCAAGGTGCCCCAGAAGAAAAATAGGGCTTCAAGGAATCCTGTGGTTATGGGGCAAGACCACAAAAATAAGAGCTAAAAAATGGAGCTAAGGGCCACTGCAATTCAAAAACCTGCAGAGTTATAAAGGCCAACTACTTTTAAAAAATATATTGAGGTAAGGCTATGAAGAGGCATTGAAAGCAAGGCAGAATTGCAGGAAACCGATTTCAGGAGGTAGACAGGAATTGCATTGAAAGCATATGAAGAGAGTCAGAAACTCGACAATGATGCACTTGGCCAAAAAGGGCGTATGCGTTTTTTCCTGAATATATTCAGGAAAAAACGCATACGCCCTTTTTGGCCAACCAAGCAAGCTTGCAAAGGAAATCTGCACTACAATGAAGTCTCACTTCCCCCCGGTCAAAAGGGCCATCTGAAAAAAGTGTAAAATCCAGAAAGGCACGACAGGCCATGGAGAACTGGGAGCCTTCTTATGCTGATGGGTGGGATGTAAATTGCCAACAGCCACTCTGGAGAAGTGTATGGTGTTTCCTGAAACATCTAAAAAACAAAGCAACAGAGCCTAGGGCACTTCCACTTATGGTCCTATAGCTTAGGGAAATTAAAATCAAAAAGACACAGCCACCCCAAAGTTTGGGACGGCTCTGTTTACAAGAACCTCGTTTACGGTACAAGTTCAATATCGCAGAAAGTGAAAAATGGATAAAGAACTTGTGGTACTTACGTACAATGCAATATCACTCAGCAATGAAATCTATGTAATCAGGCCCGTAGCAGCATAATGAATGGATTCAGGTATGATGATTCGAACTGAATTAAGTCACACAGAAAAGAAACATCATAAGGTATCATTAATACACAGAATGTCGACTTGGCTACACATGAACTGAATTGCAAAACAGAACAGTGTCTCAAGTTTAGAAAACCAACTTATGCTTGCTTAAGGGGAAAGGTGAGTTGGGGTGCTGCATAAAACCAGAGATTGAAATGAGCACAGATAAAGTTCCTTAAGCCAAATATGGAATAGACAAGAGCTACTCCTTGCTCAACGAAATGGACTAAACACCCCATATTAAACGCCTAAGAATGTACCTGACTAGTAAGTATCTTAAAACCTATGGATTGCTATGTCTCCAAAAGAGAATCAAGCATGTGTACACGGGCATAAACGCAGCAGTGATAGGATTGGAGAGGTTCGGTGAGCAAATGAAGACCCTTTGAAGTCATATTGCATGGTACCCATTACACGGGTCTCAACTCTCCAGGTTTAAGGTATTCTTCCTTCAGCTAAAACATGCATGTGGAACCCAGAGTATGATCAACCGTGTGAACGGGAGACGTTTTCAAATATGTCTCAGTTTTCCTCCCCTGGTACTCGGGTGCAACATTCCAGACGCTTTACTAACACTCTCAAGACTTGGAGAGTCAGCGCCTTTAACCTCCTGTTTGGACCAGTTTGCAATTTCTGCGGAAGATGAACAGGAATAGCGAGAACCAATGAGAGACTAGCTGGAGGTGTCTGGACGGGCAAATTTAACTCTCATTTCCCACCAGGAAGAGGAAATAACCAGAGGCTCAGCGTGCCGTGCCGGAACCAGATTAGGGCCTGAAGCCATCCTGCGGTGTTGTGGCCAGGTCACAAGAAAGTGAGTTGAAGAAAGGAGCTCAGGGGCACTGTAATTCACAAACCTGCAGAGTTATAAATGACAGCTATCGTCCAAAAATAGACTGAAGTAAGGCTGCCAAGAGGACTTGAAAGCGGGGCAGCATTGCAGGAAACCGATTTCAGGAGGTAGACTGGAATTGCACTGAAAGCATAGGAAAAGAGGCAGAACGTCCACAATGATGCACTTGGCCAAAAAGGGCGTATGCGTTTTTTCCTGAATATATTCAGGAAAAAACGCATACTCCCTTTTTGGCCAACCAAGCAAACTTGCAAAGGAAATCTGCACTACAATGAAGTCTCACTTCCCCCCGGTCAAAAGGGCCATCTGAAAAAAGTGTAAAATCCAGAAAGGCAGGACAGGCCATGGAGAACTGGGAGCCTTGTTATGCTGATGGGCGGGATGTAAATTGCCAACAGACACTCAGGAGAAGTGTATGGTGTTTCCTGAAACATCTAAAAAACAAAGCAACAGAGCCTAGGGCACTTCCACTTATGGTCCTATAGTTTAGGGAAATTAAAATCAAAAAGACACAGCCACCCCAAAGTTTGGGACGCCTCCGTTTACAAGAACCTCGTTTACCGTACAAGTGCAATATCACAGAAAGTGAAAAATGGATAAAGAACTTGTGGTACTTACGTACAATGCAGTATCACTCAGCAATGAAATCTATGTCATCAGGCCCATAGCAGCATAATGAGTGGATTCAGGTACGATGATTCTAACTGAAATAAGTCACACAGAAAAAGAAACATCATAAGATATCACTAATACACGGAATGTAAACTTGGTTACACAGAAACTGCATTCCAAAACAGAACAGGGTCTCAAATTTAGAAAACCAACTTATGCTTGCTTAAGGGGAAAGGTGAGTTGGGGTGCTGCATAAAACCAGAGATTGAAATGAGCACAGATAAAGTTCCTTAAGCCAAATATGGAATAGACAAGAGCTACTCCTTGCTCAACGAAATGGACTCAACACCCCATATTAAACGCCTAAGAATGTACCTGACTAGTAAGTATCTTAAAACCTATGGATTGCTATGTCTCCAAAAGAGAATCAAGCGTGTGTACAGGGGCATAAACGCAGCAGTGACAGGATTGGAGAGGTTCGGTGAGCAAATGAAGACCCTTTGAAGTCATATTGCATGGTACCCATTACACGGGTCTCAACTCTCCAGGTTTAAGGTATTCTTCCTTCAGCTAAAACATGCATGTGGAACCCAAGTATGATCAACCATGTGAACGGGAGACGTGTTCAAATATGTCTCAGTTTTCCTCCCCTGGTACTCGGGTGCAACATTCCAGACGCTTTACTAACACTCCCGACTTGGAGAGTCAGTGCCTTTAACCTCCTGTTTGGCCCAGTTTGCAATTTCTGCGGAAGATGAACAGGAATAGCGAGAACCAATGAGAGACTAGCTGGAGGTGTCTGGACGGGCAAATTTAACTCTCATTTCCCACCAGGAAGAGGAAATAACCAGAGGCTCAGCGTGCCGTGCCGGAACCAGATTAGGGCCTGAAGCCATCCTGCAGTGTTGCGGCCAGCTCAAAAGAAAGCGAGTTGAAGAAAGGATCTCAGGGGCACTGTAATTCACAAACCTGCAGAGTTATAAATGACAGCTATCGTCCAAAATATACTGAAGTAAGGCTGCCAAGAGGACATGAAAGCGGGGCAGAATTGCAGGAAACCGATTTCAGGAGGTAGACTGGAATTGCATTGAAAGCATAGGAAAAGAGGCAGAACGTCCACAATGATGCACTTGGCCAAAAAGGGCGTATGCGTTTTTTCCTGAATATATTCAGGAAAAAACGCATACGCCCTTTTTGGCCAACCAAGCAAACTTGCAAAGGAAATCTGCACTACAATGAAGTCTCACTTCCCCCCGGTCAAAAGGGCCATCTGAAAAAAGTGTAAAATCCAGAAAGGCAGGACAGGCCATGGAGAACTGGGAGCCTTGTTATGCTGATGGGCGGGATGTAAATTACCAACAGACACTCAGGAGAAGTGTATGGTGTTTCCTGAAACATCTAAAAAACAAAGCAACAGAGCCTAGGGCACTTCCACTTATGGTCCTATAGCTTAGGGAAATTAAAATCAAAAAGACACAGCCACCCCAAAGTTTGGGACGCCTCTGTTTAGAAGAACCTCGTTTACCGTACAAGTTCAATATCACAGAAAGTGAAAAATGGATAAAGAACTTGTGGTACTTACGTACAATGCAGTATCACTCAGCAATGAAATCTATGTCATCAGGCCCGTAGCAGCATCATGAGTGGATTCAGGTACGATAATTCTAACTGAAATAAGTCACACAGAAAAAGAAATATCATAAGATATCACTAATACACGGAATGTAAACTTGGCTACACAGGAACTGAATTACAGAACAGAACAGGGTCTCAAATTTAGAAAACCAACTTATGCTTGCTTAAGGGGAAAGGTGAGTTGGGGTGCTGCATAAAACCAGAGATTGAAATGAGCACAGATAAAGTTCCTTAAGCCAAATATGGAATAGACAAGAGCTACTCCTTGCTCAACGAAATGGACTCAACACCGCATATTAAACGCCTAAGAATGTACCTGACTAGTAAGTATCTTAAAACCTATGGATTGCTATGTCTCCGAAAGAGAATCAAGCATGTGTACAGGGGCATAAACGCAGCAGTGATAGGATTGGAGAGGTTCGGTGAGCAAATAAAGACCCTTTGAAGTCATATTGCATGGTACCCATTCCACGGGTTTCAAATACCAAGGTTTTAGGTATTCTTCCTTCAGCTAAAACATGCATGTGGAACCCAAGTATGATCAACCATGTGAACGGGAGACGTGTTCAAATATGTCTCAGTTTTCCTCCCCTGGTACTCGGGTGCAACATTCCAGACGCTTTACTAACACTCTCCCCACTTGGAGAGTCAGCGCCTTTAACCTCCTGTTTGGCACAGTTTGCAATTTCTGCGGAAGATGAACAGGAATAGCGAGAACCAATGAGAGACTAGCTGGAGGTGTCTAGACGGGCAAATTTAACTCTCATTTCCCACCAGGAAGAGGAAATAACCAAAGGCTCAGCGTGCCGTGCCGGAACCAGATTAGGGCCTGAAGCCATCCTGCGGTGTTGCAGCCAGCTCACAAGAAAGCGAGTTGAAGAAAGGAGCTCAGGGGCACTGTAATTCACAAACCTGCAGAGTTATAAATGACAGCTATCGTCCAAAAATAGACTGAAGTAAGGCTGCCAAGAGGACTTGAAAGCGGGGCAGATTTGCAGGAAACCGATTTCAGGAGGTAGACTGGAATTGCATTGAAAGCATAGGAAAAGAGGCAGAACGTCCACAATGATGCACTTGTCCATAAAGTGCGTATGCGTTTTTTCCTGAATATATTCAGGAAAAAACGCATACGCCCTTTTTGGCCAACCAAGCAAACTTGCAAAGGAAATCTGCACTACAATGAAGTCTCACTTCCCCCCGGTCAAAAGGGCCATCTGAAAAAAGTGTAAAATCCAGAAAGGCAGGACAGGCCATGGAGAACTGGGAGCCTTGTTATGCTGATGGGCGGGATGTAAATTGCCAACAACCACTCGGGAGAAGTGTATGGTGTTTCCTGAAACATCTAAAAAACAAAGCAACAGAACCTAGGGCACTTCCACTTATGGTCCTATAGTTTAGGGAAATTAAAATCAAAAAGACACAGCCACCCCAAAGTTTGGAACGGCTCTGTTTACAAGAACCTCGTTTACAGTACAAGTTCAACATCGCAGAAAGTGAAAAATGGATAAAGAAGTTGTGGTATTTACTTACAAAGCAATATCACTCAGCAATGAAATCTGTGTCATCAGGCCCTTAGCAGCACAATGAGTGGATTCAGGTATGATGATTCCAACTGAAATAAGTCACACAGAAAAAGAAACATCATAAGATATCACTAATACACGGAATGTAAACTTGGCTACACAGGAACTGAATTACAGAACAGAACAGGGTCTCAAATTTAGAAAACCAACTTATGCTTGCTTAAGGGTAAAGGTGAGTTGGGGTGCTGCATAAAACCAGAGATTGAAATGAGCACAGATAAAGTTCCTTAAGCCAAATATGGAATAGACAAGAGCTACTCCTTGCTCAACGAAATGGACTCAACACCCCATATTAAACGCCTAAGAATGTACCTGACTAGTAAGTATCTTAAAACCTATCTATTGCTATGTCTCCGAAAGAGAATCAAGCATGTGTACAGGGGCATAAACGCAGCAGTGATAGGATTGGAGAGGTTCGGTGAGCAAATGAAGACCCTTTGAAGTCATATTGCATGGTACCCATTACACGGGTCTTAACTCTCCAGGTTTAAGGTATTCTTCCTTCAGCTAAAACATGCATGTGGAACCCAAGTATGATCAACCATGTGAACGGGAGACGTGTTCAAATATGTCTCAGTTTTCCTCCCCTGGTACTCGGGTGCAACATTCCAGACGCTTTACTAACACTCTCCCCACTTGGAGAGTCAGCGCCTTTAACCTCCTGTTTGGCACAGTTTGCAATTTCTGCGGAAGATGAACAGGAATAGCGAGAACCAATGAGAGACTAGCTGGAGGTGTCTGGACGGGCAAATTTAACTCTCATTTCCCACCAGGAAGAGGAAATAACCAAAGGCTCAGCGTGCCGTGCCGGAACCAGATTAGGGCCTGAAGCCATCCTGCGGTGTTGCAGCCAGCTCACAAGAAAGCGAGTTGAAGAAAGGATCTCAGGGGCACTGTAATTCACAAACCTGCAGAGTTATAAATGACAGCTATCGTCCAAAAATAGACTGAAGTAAGGCTGCCAAGAGGACTTGAAAGCGGGGCAGATTTGCAGGAAACCGATTTCAGGAGGTAGACTGGAATTGCATTGAAAGCATAGGAAAAGAGGCAGAACGTCCACAATGATGCACTTGTCCATAAAGTGCGTATGCGTTTTTTCCTGAATATATTCAGGAAAAAACGCATACGCCCTTTTTGGCCAACCAAGCAAACTTGCAAAGGAAATCTGCACTACAATGAAGTCTCACTTCCCCCCGGTCAAAAGGGCCATCTGAAAAAAGTGTAAAATCCAGAAAGGCAGGACAGGCCATGGAGAACTGGGAGCCTTGTTATGCTGATGGGCGGGATGTAAATTGCCAACAGACACTCAGGAGAAGTGTATGGTGTTTCCTGAAACATCTAAAAAACAAAGCAACAGAGCATAGGGCACTTCCACTTATGGTCCTATAGCTTAGGGAAATTAAAATCAAAAAGACACAGCCACCCCAAAGTTTGGGACGCCTCCGTTTAAAAGAACCTCGTTTACCGTACAAGTTCAATATCACAGAAAGTGAAAACTGGATAAAGAACTTGTGGTACTTACGTACAATGCAGTATCACTCAGCAATGAAATCTATGTCATCAGGCCCGTAGCAGCATAATGAGTGGATTCAGGTACGATGATTCTAACTGAAATAAGTCACACAGAAAAAGAAACATCATAAGATATCACTAATACACGGAATGTAAACTTGGCTACACAGGAACTGCATTCCAAAACAGAACAGGGTCTCAAATTTAGAAAACCAACTTATGCTTGCTTAAGGGGAAAGGTGAGTTGGGGTGCTGCATAAAACCAGAGATTGAAATGAGCACAGATAAAGTTCCTTAAGCCAAATATGGAATAGACAAGAGCTACTCCTTGCTCAAAGAAATGGACTCAAAACCCCATATTAAACGCCTAAGAATGTACCTGACTAGTAAGTATCTTAAAACCTATGGATTGCTATGTCTCCAAAAGAGAATCAAGCGTGTGTACAGGGGCATAAATGCAGCAGTGATAGGATTGGAGAGGTTCGGTGAGCAAATGAAGACCCTTTGAAGTCATATTGCATGGTACCCATTCCACGGGTCTCAACTCTCCAGGTTTAAGGTATTCTTCCTTCAGCTAAAACATGCATGTGGAACCCAGAGTATGATCAACCATGTGAACGGGAGACGTGTTCAAATATGTCTCAGTTTTCCTACCCTGGTACTCGGGTGCAACACTCCAGACGCTTTACTAACACTCTCCCGACTTGGAGAGTCAGTCCCTTTAACCTCCTGTTTGGCCCAGTTTGCAATTTCTGCGGAAGATGAACAGGAATAGCGAGAACCAATGAGAGGCTAGCTGCAGGTGTCTGGACGGGCAAATTTAACTCTCATTTCCCACCAGGAAGAGGAATTAACCAAAGGCTCAGCATGCCGGGCCGGAACCAAATTAGGGCCTGAAGCCATCCTGCGGTGTTGCGGCCAGGTCACAAGAAAGCGAGTTGAAGAAAGGAGCTCAGGGGCACTGTAATTCACAAACCTGCAGAGTTATAAATGACAGCTATCGTCCAAAAATAGACTGAAGTAAGGCTGCCAAGAGGACTTGAAAGCGGGGCAGAATTGCAGGAAACCGATTTCAGGAGGTAGACTGGAATTGCATTGAAAGCATAGGAAAAGAGGCAGAACGTCCACAATGATGCACTTGGCCAAAAAGGGCGTATGCGTTTTTTCCTGAATATATTCAGGAAAAAACGCATACGTCCTTTTTGGCCAACCAAGCAAGCTTGCAAAGGAAATCTGCACTACAATGAAGTCTCACCTCCCCCCGTTCAAAAGGGCCATCTGATAAAAGTGTAAAATCCAGAAAGGCAGGACAGGCCATGGAGAACTGGGAGCCTTGTTATGCTGATGGGCGGGATGTAAATTGCCAACAGACACTCGGGAGAAGTGTATGGTGTTTCCTGAAACATCTAAAAAACAAAGCAACAGAGCCTAGGGCACTGCCACTTATGGTCCTATAGCTTAGGGAAATTAAAATCAAAAAGACACAGCCACCCCAAAGTTTGGGACGCTTCTGTTTACAAGAACCTCGTTTACAGTACAAGTTCAACATCGCAGAAAGTGAAAAATGGATAAAGAAGTTGTGGTATTTACTTACAAAGCAATATCACTCAGCAATGAAATCTATGTCATCAGGCCCTTAGCAGCACAATGAGTGGATTCAGGTATGATGATTCTAACTGAAATAAGTCACACAGAAAAAGAAACATCATAAGATATCAGTAATACACGGAATGGAAACTTGGCTACACAGGAACTGAATTGCAGAACAGAACAGGGTCTCAAATTTAGAAAACCAACTTATGCTTGCTTAAGGGGAAAGGTGAGTTGGGGTGCTGCATAAAACCAGAGATTGAAATGAGCACAGAAAAAGTTCCTTAAGCCAAATATGGAATAGACAATAGCTACTCCTTGCTCAAAGAAATGGACTCAACACCCCATATTAAACGCCTAAGAATGTACCTGACTAGTAAGTATCTTAAAACCTATCTATTGCTATGTCTCCGAAAGAGAATCAAGCATGTGTACAGGGGCATAAACGCAGCAGTGATAGGATTGGAGAGGTTCGGTGAGCAAATGAAGACCCTTTGAAGTCATATTGCATGGTACCCATTACACGGGTCTTAACTCTCCAGGTTTAAGGTATTCTTCCTTCAGCTAAAACATGCATGTGGAACCCAAGTATGATCAACCATGTGAACGGGAGACGTGTTCAAATATGTCTCAGTTTTCCTCCCCTGATACTCGGGTGCAACATTCCAGACACTTTACTAACACTCTCCCCACTTGGAGAGTCAGCGCCTTTAACCTCCGGTTTGGCCCAGTTTGCAATTTCTGCGGAAGATGAACAGGAATAGCGAGAACCAATGAGAGACTAGCTGGAGGTGTCTGGACGGGCAAATTTAACTCTCATTTCCCACCAGGAAGAGGAAATAACCAAAGGCTCAGCGTGCCGTGCCGGAACCAGATTAGGGCCTGAAGCCATCCTGCGGTGTTGCAGCCAGCTCACAAGAAAGCGAGTTGAAGAAAGGAGCTCAGGGGCACTGTAATTCACAAACCTGCAGTGTTATAAATGACAGCTATCGTCCAAAAATAGACTGAAGTAAGGCTGCCAAGAGGACTTGAAAGCGGGGCAGATTTGCAGGAAACCGATTTCAGGAGGTAGACTGGAATTGCATTGAAAGCATAGGAAAAGAGGCAGAACGTCCACAATGATGCACTTGGCCATAAAGTGCATATGCGTTTTTTCCTGAATATATTCAGGAAAAAACGCATACGCCCTTTTTGGCCAACCAAGCAAACTTGCAAAGGAAATCTGCACTACAATGAAGTCTCACTTCCCCTGGTCAAAAGGGCCATCTGAAAAAAGTGTAAAATCCAGAAAGGCAGGACAGGCCATGGAGAACTGGGAGCGTTGTTATGCTGATGGGCGGGATGTAAATTACCAACAGACACTCAGGAGAAGTGTATGGTGTTTCCTGAAACATCTAAAAAACAAAGCAACAGAGCCTAGGGCACTTCCACTTATGGTCCTATAGCTTAGGGAAATTAAAATCAAAAAGACACAGCCACCCCAAAGTTTGGGACGCCTCCGTTTAAAAGAACCTCGTTTACCGTACAAGTTCAATATCACAGAAAGTGAAAAATGGATAAAGAAGTTGTGGTATTTACTTACAAAGCAATATCACTCAGCAATGAAATCTATGTCATCAGGCCCTTAGCAGCACAATGAGTGGATTCAGGTATGATGATTCTAACTGAAATAAGTCACACAGAAAAAGAAACATCATAAGATATCAGTAATGCACGGAATGTAAACTTGGCTACACAGGAACTGCATTACAGAACAGAACAGGGTCTCAAATTTAGAAAACCAACTTATGCTTGCTTAAGGGTAAAGGTGAGATGGGGTGCTGCATAAAACCAGAGATTGAAATGAGCACAGATAAAGTTCCTTAAGCCAAATATGGAATAGACAAGAGCTACTCCTTGCTCAACGAAATGGACTCAACACCGCATATTAAACGCCTAAGATTGTACCTGACTAGTAAGTATCTTAAAATCTAGGGATTGCTATGTCTCCGAAAGAGAATCAAGCATGTGTACAGGGGCATAAACGCAGCAGTGATAGGATTGGAGAGGTTTGGTGAGCAAATGAAGACCCTTTGAAGTCATATTGCATGGTACCCATTCCACGGGTTTCAACTACCCAGGCTTTAGGTATTCTTCCTTCAGCTAAAACATGCATGTGGAACCCAGAGTATGATCAACCATGTGATCAGGAGACGTGTTCAAATATGTCTCAGTTTTCCTCCCCTGGTACTCGGGTGCAACATTCCAGACGCTTTACTAACACTCTCCCCACTTGGAGAGTCAGCGCCTTTAACCTCCTGTATGGCCTAGTTTGCAATTTCTGCGGAAGATGAACAGGAATAGCGAGAACCAATGAGAGACTAGCTGGAGGTGTCTGGACGGGCAAATTTAACTCTCATTTCCCACCAGGAAGAGGAAATAACCAGAGGCTCAGCGTGCCGTGCCGGAACCAGATTAGGGCCTGAAGCCATCCTGCGGTGTTGCGGCCAGGTCACAAGAAAGCGAGTTGAAGAAAGGAGCTCAGGGGCACTGTAATTCACAAACCTGCAGAGTTATAAATGACAGCTATCATCCAAAAATAGACTGAAGTAAGGCTGCCAAGAGGACTTGAAAGCGGGGCAGAATTGCAGGAAACGGATTTCAGGAGGTAGACTGGAATTGCATTGAAAGCATAGGAAAAGAGGCAGAACGTCCACAATGATACACTTGGCCAAAAAGGGCGTATGCGTTTTTTCCTGAATATATCAGGAAAAAACGCATACGCCCTTTTTGGCCAACCAAGCAAACTTGCAAAGGAAATCTGCACTACAATGAAGTCTCACTTCCCCCCGGTCAAAAGGGCCATCTGAAAAAAGTGTAAAATCCAGAAAGGCAGGACAGGCCATGGAGAACTGGGAGCCTTGTTATGCTGATGGGCGGGATGTAAATTGCCAACAGACACTCAGGAGAAGTGTATGGTGTTTCCTGAAACATCTAAAAAACAAAGCAACAGAGCCTAGGGCACTTCCACTTATGGTCCTATAGTTTAGGGAAATTAAAATCAAAAAGACACAGCCACCCCAAAGTTTGGGACGCCTCTGTTTAAAACAACCTCGTTTACCGTACAAGTTCAATATCACAGAAAGTGAAAAATGGATAAAGAACTTGTGGTACTTACGTACAATGCAGTATCACTCAGCAATGAAATCTATGTCATCAGGCCCGTAGCAGCATAATGAGTGGATTCAGGTACGATGATTCTAACTGAAATAAGTCACACAGAAAAAGAAACATCATAAGATATCACTAATACACGGAATGTAAACTTGGCTACACAGGAACTGCATTCCAAAACAGAACAGGGTCTCAAATTTAGAAAACCAACTTATGCTTGCCTAAGGGGAAAGGTGAGTTGGGGTGCTGCATAAAACCAGAGATTGAAATGAGCACAGATAAAGTTCCTTAAGCCAAATATGGAATAGACAAGAGCTACTCCTTGCTCAACGAAATGGACTCAAAACCCCATATTAAACGCCTAAGAATGTACCTGACTAGTAAGTATCTTAAAACCTATGGATTGCTATGTCTCCAAAAGAGAATCAAGCGTGTGTCCAGGGGCATAAATGCAGCAGTGATAGGATTGGAGAGGTTCGGTGAGCAAATGAAGACCCTTTGAAGTCATATTGCACGGTACCCATTCCACGGGTCTCAACTCTCCAGGTTTAAGGTATTCTTCCTTCAGCTAAAACATGCATGTGGAACCCAGAGTATGATCAACCATGTGAACGGGAGACGTGTTCAAATATGTCTCAGTTTTCCTCCCCTGGTACTCGGGTGCAACATTCCAGACGCTTTACTAACACTCCCGACTTGGAGAGTCAGTGCCTTTAACCTCCTGTTTGGCCCAGTTTGCAATTTCTGCGGAAGATGAACAGGAATAGCGAGAACCAATGAGAGACTAGCTGGAGGTGTCTGGACGGGCAAATTTAACTCTCATTTCCCACCAGGAAGAGGAAATAACCAGAGGCTCAGCGTGCCGTGCCGGAACCAGATTAGGGCCTGAAGCCATCCTGCAGTGTTGCGGCCAGCTCAAAAGAAAGCGAGTTGAAGAAAGGATCTCAGGGGCACTGTAATTCACAAACCTGCAGAGTTATAAATGACAGCTATCGTCCAAAATATACTGAAGTAAGGCTGCCAAGAGGACATGAAAGCGGGGCAGAATTGCAGGAAACCGATTTCAGGAGGTAGACTGGAATTGCATTGAAAGCATAGGAAAAGAGGCAGAACGTCCACAATGATGCACTTGGCCAAAAAGGGCGTATGCGTTTTTTCCTGAATATATTCAGGAAAAAACGCATACGCCCTTTTTGGCCAACCAAGCAAACTTGCAAAGGAAATCTGCACTACAATGAAGTCTCACTTCCCCCCGGTCAAAAGGGCCATCTGAAAAAAGTGTAAAATCCAGAAAGGCAGGACAGGCCATGGAGAACTGGGAGCCTTGTTATGCTGATGGGCGGGATGTAAATTACCAACAGACACTCAGGAGAAGTGTATGGTGTTTCCTGAAACATCTAAAAAACAAAGCAACAGAGCCTAGGGCACTTCCACTTATGGTCCTATAGCTTAGGGAAATTAAAATCAAAAAGACACAGCCACCCCAAAGTTTGGGACGCCTCTGTTTAGAAGAACCTCGTTTACCGGACAAGTTCAATATCACAGAAAGTGAAAAATGGATAAAGAACTTGTGGTACTTACGTACAATGCAGTATCACTCAGCAATGAAATCTATGTCATCAGGCCCGTAGCAGCATCATGAGTGGATTCAGGTACGATAATTCTAACTGAAATAAGTCACACAGAAAAAGAAATATCATAAGATATCACTAATACACGGAATGTAAACTTGGCTACACAGGAACTGAATTACAGAACAGAACAGGGTCTCAAATTTAGAAAACCAACTTATGCTTGCTTAAGGGGAAAGGTGAGTTGGGGTGCTGCATAAAACCAGAGATTGAAATGAGCACAGATAAAGTTCCTTAAGCCAAATATGGAATAGACAAGAGCTACTCCTTGCTCAACGAAATGGACTCAACACCGCATATTAAACGCCTAAGAATGTACCTGACTAGTAAGTATCTTAAAACCTATGGATTGCTATGTCTCCGAAAGAGAATCAAGCATGTGTACAGGGGCATAAACGCAGCAGTGATAGGATTGGAGAGGTTCGGTGAGCAAATAAAGACCCTTTGAAGTCATATTGCATGGTACCCATTCCACGGGTTTCAAATACCAAGGTTTTAGGTATTCTTCCTTCAGCTAAAACATGCATGTGGAACCCAAGTATGATCAACCATGTGAACGGGAGACGTGTTCAAATATGTCTCAGTTTTCCTCCCCTGGTACTCGGGTGCAACATTCCAGACGCTTTACTAACACTCTCCCCACTTGGAGAGTCAGCGCCTTTAACCTCCTGTTTGGCACAGTTTGCAATTTCTGCGGAAGATGAACAGGAATAGCGAGAACCAATGAGAGACTAGCTGGAGGTGTCTAGACGGGCAAATTTAACTCTCATTTCCCACCAGGAAGAGGAAATAACCAAAGGCTCAGCGTGCCGTGCCGGAACCAGATTAGGGCCTGAAGCCATCCTGCGGTGTTGCAGCCAGCTCACAAGAAAGCGAGTTGAAGAAAGGAGCTCAGGGGCACTGTAATTCACAAACCTGCAGAGTTATAAATGACAGCTATCGTCCAAAAATAGACTGAAGTAAGGCTGCCAAGAGGACTTGAAAGCGGGGCAGATTTGCAGGAAACCGATTTCAGGAGGTAGACTGGAATTGCATTGAAAGCATAGGAAAAGAGGCAGAACGTCCACAATGATGCACTTGTCCATAAAGTGCGTATGCGTTTTTTCCTGAATATATTCAGGAAAAAACGCATACGCCCTTTTTGGCCAACCAAGCAAACTTGCAAAGGAAATCTGCACTACAATGAAGTCTCACTTCCCCCCGGTCAAAAGGGCCATCTGAAAAAAGTGTAAAATCCAGAAAGGCAGGACAGGCCATGGAGAACTGGGAGCCTTGTTATGCTGATGGGCGGGATGTAAATTGCCAACAACCACTCGGGAGAAGTGTATGGTGTTTCCTGAAACATCTAAAAAACAAAGCAACAGAACCTAGGGCACTTCCACTTATGGTCCTATAGTTTAGGGAAATTAAAATCAAAAAGACACAGCCACCCCAAAGTTTGGAACGGCTCTGTTTACAAGAACCTCGTTTACAGTACAAGTTCAACATCGCAGAAAGTGAAAAATGGATAAAGAAGTTGTGGTATTTACTTACAAAGCAATATCACTCAGCAATGAAATCTGTGTCATCAGGCCCTTAGCAGCACAATGAGTGGATTCAGGTATGATGATTCCAACTGAAATAAGTCACACAGAAAAAGAAACATCATAAGATATCACTAATACACGGAATGTAAACTTGGCTACACAGGAACTGAATTACAGAACAGAACAGGGTCTCAAATTTAGAAAACCAACTTATGCTTGCTTAAGGGTAAAGGTGAGTTGGGGTGCTGCATAAAACCAGAGATTGAAATGAGCACAGATAAAGTTCCTTAAGCCAAATATGGAATAGACAAGAGCTACTCCTTGCTCAACGAAATGGACTCAACACCCCATATTAAACGCCTAAGAATGTACCTGACTAGTAAGTATCTTAAAACCTATCTATTGCTATGTCTCCGAAAGAGAATCAAGCATGTGTACAGGGGCATAAACGCAGCAGTGATAGGATTGGAGAGGTTCGGTGAGCAAATGAAGACCCTTTGAAGTCATATTGCATGGTACCCATTACACGGGTCTTAACTCTCCAGGTTTAAGGTATTCTTCCTTCAGCTAAAACATGCATGTGGAACCCAAGTATGATCAACCATGTGAACGGGAGACGTGTTCAAATATGTCTCAGTTTTCCTCCCCTGGTACTCGGGTGCAACATTCCAGACGCTTTACTAACACTCTCCCCACTTGGAGAGTCAGCGCCTTTAACCTCCTGTTTGGCACAGTTTGCAATTTCTGCGGAAGATGAACAGGAATAGCGAGAACCAATGAGAGACTAGCTGGAGGTGTCTGGACGGGCAAATTTAACTCTCATTTCCCACCAGGAAGAGGAAATAACCAAAGGCTCAGCGTGCCGTGCCGGAACCAGATTAGGGCCTGAAGCCATCCTGCGGTGTTGCAGCCAGCTCACAAGAAAGCGAGTTGAAGAAAGGATCTCAGGGGCACTGTAATTCACAAACCTGCAGAGTTATAAATGACAGCTATCGTCCAAAAATAGACTGAAGTAAGGCTGCCAAGAGGACTTGAAAGCGGGGCAGATTTGCAGGAAACCGATTTCAGGAGGTAGACTGGAATTGCATTGAAAGCATAGGAAAAGAGGCAGAACGTCCACAATGATGCACTTGTCCATAAAGTGCGTATGCGTTTTTTCCTGAATATATTCAGGAAAAAACGCATACGCCCTTTTTGGCCAACCAAGCAAACTTGCAAAGGAAATCTGCACTACAATGAAGTCTCACTTCCCCCCGGTCAAAAGGGCCATCTGAAAAAAGTGTAAAATCCAGAAAGGCAGGACAGGCCATGGAGAACTGGGAGCCTTGTTATGCTGATGGGCGGGATGTAAATTGCCAACAGACACTCGGGAGAAGTGTATGGTGTTTCCTGAAACATCTAAAAAACAAAGCAACAGAGCATAGGGCACTTCCACTTATGGTCCTATAGCTTAGGGAAATTAAAATCAAAAAGACACAGCCACCCCAAAGTTTGGGACGCCTCCGTTTAAAAGAACCTCGTTTACCGTACAAGTTCAATATCACAGAAAGTGAAAACTGGATAAAGAACTTGTGGTACTTACGTACAATGCAGTATCACTCAGCAATGAAATCTATGTCATCAGGCCCGTAGCAGCATAATGAGTGGATTCAGGTACGATGATTCTAACTGAAATAAGTCACACAGAAAAAGAAACATCATAAGATATCACTAATACACGGAATGTAAACTTGGCTACACAGGAACTGCATTCCAAAACAGAACAGGGTCTCAAATTTAGAAAACCAACTTATGCTTGCTTAAGGGGAAAGGTGAGTTGGGGTGCTGCATAAAACCAGAGATTGAAATGAGCACAGATAAAGTTCCTTAAGCCAAATATGGAATAGACAAGAGCTACTCCTTGCTCAAAGAAATGGACTCAAAACCCCATATTAAACGCCTAAGAATGTACCTGACTAGTAAGTATCTTAAAACCTATGGATTGCTATGTCTCCAAAAGAGAATCAAGCGTGTGTACAGGGGCATAAATGCAGCAGTGATAGGATTGGAGAGGTTCGGTGAGCAAATGAAGACCCTTTGAAGTCATATTGCATGGTACCCATTCCACGGGTCTCAACTCTCCAGGTTTAAGGTATTCTTCCTTCAGCTAAAACATGCATGTGGAACCCAGAGTATGATCAACCATGTGAACGGGAGACGTGTTCAAATATGTCTCAGTTTTCCTACCCTGGTACTCGGGTGCAACACTCCAGACGCTTTACTAACACTCTCCCGACTTGGAGAGTCAGTCCCTTTAACCTCCTGTTTGGCCCAGTTTGCAATTTCTGCGGAAGATGAACAGGAATAGCGAGAACCAATGAGAGGCTAGCTGCAGGTGTCTGGACGGGCAAATTTAACTCTCATTTCCCACCAGGAAGAGGAATTAACCAAAGGCTCAGCATGCCGGGCCGGAACCAAATTAGGGCCTGAAGCCATCCTGCGGTGTTGCGGCCAGGTCACAAGAAAGCGAGTTGAAGAAAGGAGCTCAGGGGCACTGTAATTCACAAACCTGCAGAGTTATAAATGACAGCTATCGTCCAAAAATAGACTGAAGTAAGGCTGCCAAGAGGACTTGAAAGCGGGGCAGAATTGCAGGAAACCGATTTCAGGAGGTAGACTGGAATTGCATTGAAAGCATAGGAAAAGAGGCAGAACGTCCACAATGATGCACTTGGCCAAAAAGGGCGTATGCGTTTTTTCCTGAATATATTCAGGAAAAAACGCATACGTCCTTTTTGGCCAACCAAGCAAGCTTGCAAAGGAAATCTGCACTACAATGAAGTCTCACCTCCCCCCGTTCAAAAGGGCCATCTGATAAAAGTGTAAAATCCAGAAAGGCAGGACAGGCCATGGAGAACTGGGAGCCTTGTTATGCTGATGGGCGGGATGTAAATTGCCAACAGACACTCGGGAGAAGTGTATGGTGTTTCCTGAAACATCTAAAAAACAAAGCAACAGAGCCTAGGGCACTGCCACTTATGGTCCTATAGCTTAGGGAAATTAAAATCAAAAAGACACAGCCACCCCAAAGTTTGGGACGCTTCTGTTTACAAGAACCTCGTTTACAGTACAAGTTCAACATCGCAGAAAGTGAAAAATGGATAAAGAAGTTGTGGTATTTACTTACAAAGCAATATCACTCAGCAATGAAATCTATGTCATCAGGCCCTTAGCAGCACAATGAGTGGATTCAGGTATGATGATTCTAACTGAAATAAGTCACACAGAAAAAGAAACATCATAAGATATCAGTAATACACGGAATGGAAACTTGGCTACACAGGAACTGAATTGCAGAACAGAACAGGGTCTCAAATTTAGAAAACCAACTTATGCTTGCTTAAGGGGAAAGGTGAGTTGGGGTGCTGCATAAAACCAGAGATTGAAATGAGCACAGAAAAAGTTCCTTAAGCCAAATATGGAATAGACAATAGCTACTCCTTGCTCAAAGAAATGGACTCAACACCCCATATTAAACGCCTAAGAATGTACCTGACTAGTAAGTATCTTAAAACCTATCTATTGCTATGTCTCCGAAAGAGAATCAAGCATGTGTACAGGGGCATAAACGCAGCAGTGATAGGATTGGAGAGGTTCGGTGAGCAAATGAAGACCCTTTGAAGTCATATTGCATGGTACCCATTACACGGGTCTTAACTCTCCAGGTTTAAGGTATTCTTCCTTCAGCTAAAACATGCATGTGGAACCCAAGTATGATCAACCATGTGAACGGGAGACGTGTTCAAATATGTCTCAGTTTTCCTCCCCTGATACTCGGGTGCAACATTCCAGACACTTTACTAACACTCTCCCCACTTGGAGAGTCAGCGCCTTTAACCTCCGGTTTGGCCCAGTTTGCAATTTCTGCGGAAGATGAACAGGAATAGCGAGAACCAATGAGAGACTAGCTGGAGGTGTCTGGACGGGCAAATTTAACTCTCATTTCCCACCAGGAAGAGGAAATAACCAAAGGCTCAGCGTGCCGTGCCGGAACCAGATTAGGGCCTGAAGCCATCCTGCGGTGTTGCAGCCAGCTCACAAGAAAGCGAGTTGAAGAAAGGAGCTCAGGGGCACTGTAATTCACAAACCTGCAGTGTTATAAATGACAGCTATCGTCCAAAAATAGACTGAAGTAAGGCTGCCAAGAGGACTTGAAAGCGGGGCAGATTTGCAGGAAACCGATTTCAGGAGGTAGACTGGAATTGCATTGAAAGCATAGGAAAAGAGGCAGAACGTCCACAATGATGCACTTGGCCATAAAGTGCATATGCGTTTTTTCCTGAATATATTCAGGAAAAAACGCATACGCCCTTTTTGGCCAACCAAGCAAACTTGCAAAGGAAATCTGCACTACAATGAAGTCTCACTTCCCCTGGTCAAAAGGGCCATCTGAAAAAAGTGTAAAATCCAGAAAGGCAGGACAGGCCATGGAGAACTGGGAGCGTTGTTATGCTGATGGGCGGGATGTAAATTACCAACAGACACTCAGGAGAAGTGTATGGTGTTTCCTGAAACATCTAAAAAACAAAGCAACAGAGCCTAGGGCACTTCCACTTATGGTCCTATAGCTTAGGGAAATTAAAATCAAAAAGACACAGCCACCCCAAAGTTTGGGACGCCTCCGTTTAAAAGAACCTCGTTTACCGTACAAGTTCAATATCACAGAAAGTGAAAAATGGATAAAGAAGTTGTGGTATTTACTTACAAAGCAATATCACTCAGCAATGAAATCTATGTCATCAGGCCCTTAGCAGCACAATGAGTGGATTCAGGTATGATGATTCTAACTGAAATAAGTCACACAGAAAAAGAAACATCATAAGATATCAGTAATGCACGGAATGTAAACTTGGCTACACAGGAACTGCATTACAGAACAGAACAGGGTCTCAAATTTAGAAAACCAACTTATGCTTGCTTAAGGGTAAAGGTGAGATGGGGTGCTGCATAAAACCAGAGATTGAAATGAGCACAGATAAAGTTCCTTAAGCCAAATATGGAATAGACAAGAGCTACTCCTTGCTCAACGAAATGGACTCAACACCGCATATTAAACGCCTAAGATTGTACCTGACTAGTAAGTATCTTAAAATCTAGGGATTGCTATGTCTCCGAAAGAGAATCAAGCATGTGTACAGGGGCATAAACGCAGCAGTGATAGGATTGGAGAGGTTTGGTGAGCAAATGAAGACCCTTTGAAGTCATATTGCATGGTACCCATTCCACGGGTTTCAACTACCCAGGCTTTAGGTATTCTTCCTTCAGCTAAAACATGCATGTGGAACCCAGAGTATGATCAACCATGTGATCAGGAGACGTGTTCAAATATGTCTCAGTTTTCCTCCCCTGGTACTCGGGTGCAACATTCCAGACGCTTTACTAACACTCTCCCCACTTGGAGAGTCAGCGCCTTTAACCTCCTGTATGGCCTAGTTTGCAATTTCTGCGGAAGATGAACAGGAATAGCGAGAACCAATGAGAGACTAGCTGGAGGTGTCTGGACGGGCAAATTTAACTCTCATTTCCCACCAGGAAGAGGAAATAACCAGAGGCTCAGCGTGCCGTGCCGGAACCAGATTAGGGCCTGAAGCCATCCTGCGGTGTTGCGGCCAGGTCACAAGAAAGCGAGTTGAAGAAAGGAGCTCAGGGGCACTGTAATTCACAAACCTGCAGAGTTATAAATGACAGCTATCATCCAAAAATAGACTGAAGTAAGGCTGCCAAGAGGACTTGAAAGCGGGGCAGAATTGCAGGAAACGGATTTCAGGAGGTAGACTGGAATTGCATTGAAAGCATAGGAAAAGAGGCAGAACGTCCACAATGATACACTTGGCCAAAAAGGGCGTATGCGTTTTTTCCTGAATATATCAGGAAAAAACGCATACGCCCTTTTTGGCCAACCAAGCAAACTTGCAAAGGAAATCTGCACTACAATGAAGTCTCACTTCCCCCCGGTCAAAAGGGCCATCTGAAAAAAGTGTAAAATCCAGAAAGGCAGGACAGGCCATGGAGAACTGGGAGCCTTGTTATGCTGATGGGCGGGATGTAAATTGCCAACAGACACTCAGGAGAAGTGTATGGTGTTTCCTGAAACATCTAAAAAACAAAGCAACAGAGCCTAGGGCACTTCCACTTATGGTCCTATAGTTTAGGGAAATTAAAATCAAAAAGACACAGCCACCCCAAAGTTTGGGACGCCTCTGTTTAAAACAACCTCGTTTACCGTACAAGTTCAATATCACAGAAAGTGAAAAATGGATAAAGAACTTGTGGTACTTACGTACAATGCAGTATCACTCAGCAATGAAATCTATGTCATCAGGCCCGTAGCAGCATAATGAGTGGATTCAGGTACGATGATTCTAACTGAAATAAGTCACACAGAAAAAGAAACATCATAAGATATCACTAATACACGGAATGTAAACTTGGCTACACAGGAACTGCATTCCAAAACAGAACAGGGTCTCAAATTTAGAAAACCAACTTATGCTTGCCTAAGGGGAAAGGTGAGTTGGGGTGCTGCATAAAACCAGAGATTGAAATGAGCACAGATAAAGTTCCTTAAGCCAAATATGGAATAGACAAGAGCTACTCCTTGCTCAACGAAATGGACTCAAAACCCCATATTAAACGCCTAAGAATGTACCTGACTAGTAAGTATCTTAAAACCTATGGATTGCTATGTCTCCAAAAGAGAATCAAGCGTGTGTCCAGGGGCATAAATGCAGCAGTGATAGGATTGGAGAGGTTCGGTGAGCAAATGAAGACCCTTTGAAGTCATATTGCACGGTACCCATTCCACGGGTCTCAACTCTCCAGGTTTAAGGTATTCTTCCTTCAGCTAAAACATGCATGTGGAACCCAGAGTATGATCAACCATGTGAACGGGAGACGTGTTCAAATATGTCTCAGTATTCCTACCCTGGTACTCGGGTGCAACACTCCAGACGCTTTACTAACACTCTCCCGACTTGGAGAGTCAGTCCCTTTAACCTCCTGTTTGGCCCAGTTTGCAATTTCTGCGGAAGATGAACAGGAATAGCGAGAACCAATGAGAGGCTAGCTGCAGGTGTCTGGACGGGCAAATTTAACTCTCATTTCCCACCAGGAAGAGGAATTAACCAAAGGCTCAGCATGCCGGGCCGGAACCAGATTAGGGCCTGAAGCCATCCTGCGGTGTTGCGGCCAGGTCACAAGAAAGCAAGATGAAGAAAGGAGCTCAGGGGCACTGTAATTCACAAACCTGCAGAGTTATAAATGACAGCTATCGTCCAAAAATAGACTGAAGTAAGGCTGCCAAGAGGACTTGAAAGCGGGGCAGAATTGCAGGAAACCGATTTCAGGAGGTAGACTGGAATTGCATTGAAAGCATAGGAAAAGAGGCAGAACGTCCACAATGATGCACTTGGCCAAAAAGGGCGTATGCGTTTTTTCCTGAATATATTCAGGAAAAAACGCATACGCCCTTTTTGGCCAACCAAGCAAGCTTGCAAAGGAAATCTGCACTACAATGAAGTCTCACTTCCCCCCGGGCAAAAGGGCCATCTGAAAAAAGTGTAAAATCCAGAAAGGCAGGACAGGCCATGGAGAACTGGGAGCCTTGTTATGCTGATGGGCGGGATGTAAATTGCCAACAGACACTCGGGAGAAGTGTATGGTGTTTCCTGAAACATCTAAAAAACAAAGCAACAGAGCCTAGGGCACTGCCACTTATGGTCCTATAGCTTAGGGAAATTAAAATCAAAAAGACACAGCCACCCCAAAGTTTGGGACGCCTCTGTTTACAAGAACCTCGTTTACAGTACAAGTTCAACATCGCAGAAAGTGAAAAATGGATAAAGAAGTTGTGGTATTTACTTACAAAGCAATATCACTCAGCAATGAAATCTATGTCATCAGGCCCTTAGCATCACAATGAGTGGATTCAGGTATGATGATTCTAACTGAAATAAGTCACACAGAAAAAGAAACATCATAAGATATCAGTAATACACGGAATGTAAACTTGGCTACACAGGAACTGAATTACAGAACAGAACAGGGTCTCAAATTTAGAAAACCAACTTATGCTTTCTTAAGGGTAAAGGTGAGTTGGGGTGCTGCATAAAACCAGAGATTGAAATGAGCACAGATGAAGTTCCTTAAGCCAAATATGGAATAGACAAGAGCTACTCCTTGCTCAACGAAATGGACTCAACACCGCATATTAAACGCCTAAGAATGTACCTGACTAGTAAGTATCTTAAAACCTATGGATTGCTATGTCTCCAAAAGAGAATCAAGCATGTGTACAGGGGCATAAACGCAGCAGTGATAGGATTGGAGAGGTTCGGTGAGCAAATGAAGACCCTTTGAAGTCATATTGCATGGTACCCATTCCACGGGTTTCAACTCTCCAGGTTTAAGGTATTCTTCCTTCAGCTAAACATGCATGTGGAACCCAGAGTATGATCACCATGTGAACGAGAGACGTGTTCAAATATGTCTCAGTTTTCCTCCCCTGGTACTCGGGTGCAACATTCCAGATGCTTTACTAACACTCTCCCCACTTGGAGAGTCAGTCCCTTTAACCTCCTGTTTGGCCCAGTTTGCAATTTCTGCGGAAGATGAACAGGAATAGCGAGAACCAATGAGAGGCTAGCTGGAGGTGTCTGGACAGGCAAATTTAACTCTCATTTCCCACCAGGAAGAGGAAATAACCAAAGCCTCAGCGTGCCGTGCCGGAACCAGATTAGGGCCTGAAGCCATCCTGCGGTGTTGCGGCCAGCTCAAAAGAAAGCGAGTTGAAGAAAGGAGCTCAGGGGCACTGTAATTCACAAACCTGCAGAGTTATAAATGACAGCTATCGTCCAAAAATAGACTGAAGTAAGGCTGCCAAGAGGACTTGAAAGCGGGGCAGAATTGCAGGAAACCGATTTCAGGAGGTAGACTGGAATTGCATTGAAAGCATAGGAAAAGAGGCAGAACGTCCACAATGATGCACTTGGCCAAAAAGGGCGTATGCGTTTTTTCCTGAATATATTCAGGAAAAAACGCATACGCCCTTTTTGGCCAACCAAGCAAGCTTGCAAAGGAAATGTGCACTACAATGAAGTCTCACTTCCTCCCGGTCAAAAGGGCCATCTGAAAAAAGTGTAAAATCCAGAAAGGCAGGACAGGCCATGGAGAACTGGGAGCCTTGTTATGCTGATGGGAGGGATGTAAATTGCCAACAGACACTCGGGAGAAGTGTATGGTGTTTCCTGAAACATCTAAAAAACAAAGCAACAGAGCCTAGGGCACTTCCACTTATGGTCCTATAGCTTAGGGAAATTAAAATCAAAAAGACACAGCCACCCCAAAGTTTGGGACGCCTCTGTTTACAAGAACCTCGTTTACCGTACAAGTTCAATATCACAGAAAGTGAAAAATGGATAAAGAACTTGTGGTACTTACGTACAATGCAGTATCACTCAGCAATGAAATCTGTGTCATCAGGCCCGTAGCAGCATAATGAGTGGATTCAGGTACGATGATTCTAACTGAAATAAGTCACACAGAAAAAGAAACATCATAAGATATCAGTAATACACGGAATGTAAACTTGGCTACACAGGAACTGAATTACAGAACAGAACAGGGTCTCAAATTTAGAAAACCAACTTATGCTTGCTTAAGGGTAAAGGTGAGTTGGGGTGCTGCATAAAACCAGAGATTGAAATGAGCACAGATAAAGTTCCTTAAGCCAAATATGGAATAGACAAGAGCTACTCCTTGCTCAACGAAATGGACTCAACACCGCATATTACACGCCTAAATATGTACCTGACTAGTAAGTATCTTAAAACCTATAGATTGCTATGTCTCCGAAAGAGAATCAAGCATGTGTACAGGGGCATAAACGCAGCAGTGATAGGATTGGAGAGGTTCGGTGAGCAAATGAAGACCCTTTGAAGTCATATTGCATGGTACCCATTCCACGGGTTTCAACTACCCAGGTTTTAGGTATTCTTTCTTCAGCTAAAACATGCATGTGGAACCCAGAGTATGATCAACCATGTGATCGGGAGACGTGTTCAAATATGTCTCAGTTTTCCTCCCCTGGTACTCGGGTGCAACATTCCAGACGCTTTACTAACACTCTCCCCACTTGGAGAGTCAGCGCCTTTAACCTCCTGTTTGGCCCAGTTTGCAATTTCTGCGGAAGATGAACAGAAATAGCGAGAACCAATGAGAGACTAGCTGGAGGTGTCTGGACGGGCAAATTTAACTCTCATTTCCCACCAGGAAGAGGAAATAACCAGAGGCTCAGCGTGCCGTGCCGGAACCAGATTAGGGCCTGAAGCCATCCTGCGGTGTTGCGGCCAGGTCACAAGAAAGCAAGTTGAAGAAAGGAGCTCAGGGGCACTGTAATTCACAAACCTGCAGAGTTATAAATGACAGCTATCGTCCAAAAATAGACTGAAGTAAGGCTGCCAAGAGGACTTGAAAGCGGGGCAGAATTGCAGGAAACCGATTTCAGGAGGTAGACTGGAATTGCATTGAAAGCATAGGAAAAGAGGCAGAACGTCCACAATGATGCACTTGGCCAAAAAGGGCGTATGCGTTTTTCCCTGAATATATTCAGGAAAAAACGCATACGCCCTTTTTGGCCAACCAAGCAAGCTTGCAAAGGAAATGTGCACTACAATGAAGTCTCACTTCCTCCCGGTCAAAAGGGCCATCTGAAAAAAGTGTAAAATCCAGAAAGGCAGGACAGGCAATGGAGAACTGGGAGCCTTGTTATGCTGATGGGAGGGATGTAAATTGCCAACAGACACTCGGGAGAAGTGTATGGTGTTTCCTGAAACATCGAAAAAACAAAGAAACAGAGCCTAGGGCACTTCCACTTATGGTCCTATAGCTTAGGGAAATTAAAATCAAAAAGACACAGCCACCCCAAAGTTTGGGACGCCTCTGTTTACAAGAACCTCGTTTACCGTACAAGTTCAATATCACAGAAAGTGAAAAATGGATAAAGAACTTGTGGTACTTACGTACAATGCAGTATCACTCAGCAATGAAATCTGTGTCATCAGGCCCGTAGCAGCATAATGAGTGGATTCAGGTACGATGATTCTAACTGAAATAAGTCACACAGAAAAAGAAACATCATAAGATATCAGTAATACACGGAATGTAAACTTGGCTACACAGGAACTGAATTACAGAACAGAACAGGGTCTCAAATTTAGAAAACCAACTTATGCTTGCTTAAGGGGAAAGGTGAGTTGGGGTGCTGCATAAAACCAGAGATTGAAATGAGCACAGATAAAGTTCCTTAAGCCAAATATGGAATAGACAAGAGCTACTCCTTGCTCAACGAAATGGACTCAACACCGCATATTACACGCCTAAATATGTACCTGACTAGTAAGTATCTTAAAACCTATAGATTGCTATGTCTCCGAAAGAGAATCAAGCATGTGTACAGGGGCATAAACGCAGCAGTGATAGGATTGGAGAGGTTCGGTGAGCAAATGAAGACCCTTTGAAGTCATATTGCATGGTACCCATTCCACGGGTTTCAACTACCCAGGTTTTAGGTATTCTTTCTTCAGCTAAAACATGCATGTGGAACCCAGAGTATGATCAACCATGTGATCGGGAGACGTGTTCAAATATGTCTCAGTTTTCCTCCCCTGGTACTCGGGTGCAACATTCCAGACGCTTTACTAACACTCTCCCCACTTGGAGAGTCAGCGCCTTTAACCTCCTGTTTGGCCCAGTTTGCAATTTCTGCGGAAGATGAACAGGAATAGCGAGAACCAATGAGAGACTAGCTGGAGGTGTCTGGACGGGCAAATTTAACTCTCATTTCCCACCAGGAAGAGGAAATAACCAGAGGCTCAGCGTGCCGTGCCGGAACCAGATTAGGGCCTGAAGCCATCCTGCGGTGTTGCGGCCAGGTCACAAGAAAGCAAGTTGAAGAAAGGAGCTCAGGGGCACTGTAATTCACAAACCTGCAGAGTTATAAATGACAGCTATCGTCCAAAAATAGACTGAAGTAAGGCTGCCAAGAGGACTTGAAAGCGGGGCAGAATTGCAGGAAACCGATTTCAGGAGGTAGACTGGAATTGCATTGAAAGCATAGGAAAAGAGGCAGAACGTCCACAATGATGCACTTGGCCAAAAAGGGCGTATGCGTTTTTTCCTGAATATATTCAGGAAAAAACGCATACGCCCTTTTTGGCCAACCAAGCAAGCTTGCAAAGGAAATCTGCACTACAATGAAGTCTCACTTCCTCCCGGTCAAAAGGGCCATCTGAAAAAAGTGTAAAATCCAGAAAGGCAGGACAGGCCATGGAGAACTGGGAGCCTTGTTATGCTGATGGGAGGGATGTAAATTGCCAACAGACACTCGGGAGAAATGTATGGTGTTTCCTGAAACATCTAAAAAACAAAGCAACAGAGCCTAGGGCACTTCCACTTATGGTCCTATAGCTTAGGGAAATTAAAATCAAAAAGACACAGCCACCCCAAAGTTTGGGACGCCTCTGTTTACAAGAACCTCTTTTCCCGTACAAGTTCAATATCACAGAAAGTGAAAAATGGATAAAGAACTTGTGGTACTTACGTACAATGCAGTATCACTCAGCAATGAAATCTGTGTCATCAGGCCCGTAGCAGCATAATGAGTGGATTCAGGTACGATGATTCTAACTGAAATAAGTCACACAGAAAACAAAACATCATAAGATATCACTAATACACGGAATGTAAACTTGGCTACACAGGAACTGAATTACAGAACAGAACAGGGTCTCAAATTTAGAAAACCAACTTATGCTTGCTTAAGGGGAAAGGTGAGTTGGGGTGCTGCATAAAACCAGAGATTGAAATGAGCACAGATAAAGTTCCTTAAGCCAAATATGGAATAGACAAGAGCTACTCCTTGCTCAACGAAATGGACTCAACACCGCATATTAAACGCCTAAATATGTACCTGACTAGTAAGTATCTTAAAACCTATGGATTGCTATGTCTCCGAAAGAGAATCAAGCATGTGTACAGGGGCATAAACGCAGCAGTGATAGGATTGGAGAGGTTCGGTGAGCAAATGAAGACCCTTTGAAGTCATATTGCATGGTACCCATTCCACGGGTTTCAACTACCCAGGTTTTAGGTATTCTTTCTTCAGCTAAAACATGCATGTGGAGCCCAGAGTATGATCAACCATGTGATCGGGAGACGTGTTCAAATATGTCTCAGTTCTCCTCCCCTGGTACTCGGGTGCAACATTCCAGACGCTTTACTAACACTCTCCCCACTTGGAGAGTCAGCGCCTTTAACCTCCTGTTTGGCCCAGTTTGCAATTTCTGCGGAAGATGAACAGGAATAGCGAGAACCAATGAGAGGCTAGCTGCAGGTGTCTGGACGGGCAAATTTAACTCTCATTTCCCACCAGGAAGAGGAAATAACCAAAGGCTGAGCGTGCCGTACCAGAACCAGATTAGGGCCTGAAGCCATCCTGCGGTGTTGCGGCCAGCTCAAAAGAAAGCGAGTTGAAGAAAGGAGCTCAGGGGCACTGTAATTCACAAACCTGCAGAGTTATAAATGACAGCTATCGTCCAAAAATAGACTGAAGTAAGGCTGCCAAGAGGACTTGAAAGCGGGGCAGAATTGCAGGAAACCGATTTCAGGAGGTAGACTGGAATTGCATTGAAAGCATAGGAAAAGAGGCAGAACGTCCACAATGATGCACTTGGCCAAAAAGGGCGTATGCGTTTTTTCCTGAATATATTCAGGAAAAAACGCATACGCCCTTTTTGGCCAACCAAGCAAGCTTGCAAAGGAAATCTGCACTACAATGAAGTCTCACTTCCCCCCGGTCAAAAGGGCCATCTGAAAAAAGTGTAAAATCCAGAAAGGCAGGACAGGCCATGGAGAACTGGGAGCCTTGTTATGCTGATGGGCGGGATGTAAATTGCCAACAGACACTGGGGAGAAGTGTATGGTGTTTCCTGAAACATCTAAAAAACAAAGCAACAGAACCTAGGGCACTTCCACTTATGGTCCTATAGCTTAGGGAATTTAAAATCAAAAAGACACAGCTACCCCAAAGTTTGGAACGGCTCTGTTTACAAGAACCTCGTTTACAGTACAAGTTCAACATCGCAGAAATTGAAAAATGGATAAAGAAGTTGTGGTATTTACTTACAAAGCAATATAACTCAGCAATGAAATCTGTGTCATCAGGCCCTTAGCAGCACAATGAGTGGATTCAGGTATGATGATTCTAACTGAAATAAGTCACACAGAAAAAGAAACATCATAAGATATCACTAATACATGGAATGTAAACTTGGCTACACAGGAACTGAATTACAGAACAGAACAGGGTCTCAAATTTAGAAAACCAACTTATGCTTGCTTAAGGGTAAAGTTGAGTTGGGGTGCTGCATAAAACCAGAGATTGAAATGAGCACAGATAAAGTTCCTTAAGTCAAATATGGAATAGACAAGAGTTACTCCTTGCTCAACGAAATGGACTCAACACCGCATATTAAACGCCTAAGAATGTACCTGACTAGTAAGTATCTTAAAACCTATGGATTGCTATGTCTCCGAAAGAGAATCAAGCATGTGTACAGGGGCATAAATGCAGCAGTGATAGGATTGGAGAGGTTCGGTGAGCAAATGAAGACCCTTTGAAGTCATATTGCATGGTACCCATTCCACGGGTCTTAACTCTCCAGGTTTAAGGTATTCTTCCTTCAGCTAAAACATGCATGTGGAACCGAAGTATGATCAACCATGTGATCGGGAGACGTGTTCAAATATGTCTCAGCTTTCCTCCACTGGTACTCGCGTTCAACATTCCAGACGCTTTACTAACACTCTCCCGACTTGGAGAGTCAGTCCCTTTAACCTCCTGTTTGGCCCAGTTTGCAATTTCTGCGGAACATGAACAGGAATAGCGAGAACCAATGAGAGACTAGCTGGAGGTGTCTGGACGGGCAAATTTAACTCTCATTTCCCACCAGGAAGAGGAAATAACCAAAGGCTCAGCGTGCCGTACCAGAATCAGATTAGGGCCTGAAGCCATCCTGCGGTGTTGCGGCCAGCTCAAAAGAAAGCGAGTTGAAGAAAGGAGCTCAGGGGCACTGTAATTCACAAACCTGCAGAGTTATAAATGACAGCTATCGTCCAAAAATATACTGAAGTAAGGCTGCCAAGAGGACTTGAAAGCGGGGCAGAATTGCAGGAAACCGATTTCAGGAGGTAGACTGGAATTGCATTGAAAGCATAGGAAAAGAGGCAGAACGTCCACAATGATGCACTTGGCCAAAAAGGGCGTATGCGTTTTTTCCTGAATATATTCAGGAAAAAACGCATACGCCCTTTTTGGCCAACCAAGCAAGCTTGCAAAGGAAATCTGCACTACAATGAAGTCTCACTTCCCCCCCGGTCAAAAGGGCCATCTGAAAAAAGTGTAAAATCCAGAAAGGCAGGACAGGCCATGGAGAACAGGGAGCCTTGTTATGCTGATGGGCGGGATGTAAATTGCCAACAACCACTCGGGAGAAGTGTATGGTGTTTCCTGAAACATCTAAAAAACAAAGCAACAGAGCCTAGGGCACTTCCACTTATGGTCCTATAGCTTAGGGAAATTAAAATCAAAAAGACACAGCCACCCCAAAGTTTGGGACGCCTCTGTTTACAAGAACCTCGTTTACCGTACAAGTTCAATATCACAGAAAGTGAAAAATGGATAAAGAACTTGTGGTACTTACGTACAATGCAGTATCACTCAGCAATGAAATCTATGTCATCAGGCCCGTACCAGCATCATGAGTGGATTCAGGTACGATGATTCTAACTGAAATAAGTCACACAGAAAAAGAAAAATCATAAGATATCACTAATACACGGAATGTAACCTTGGCTACACAGGAACTGAATTCCAAAACAGAACAGGTTCTCAAATTTAGAAAACCAACTTATGCTTGCTTAAGGGGAAAGGTGAGTTGGATTGCTGCATAAAACCAGAGATTGAAATGAGCACAGATAAAGTTCCTTAAGCCAAATATGGAATAGACAAGAGCTACTCCTTGCTCAACGAAATGGACTCAACACCGCATATTAAACGCCTAAGAATGTACCTGACTAGTAAGTATCTTAAAACCTATGGATTGCTATGTCTCCGAAAGAGAATCAAGCATGTGTACAGGGGCATAAACGCAGCAGTGATAGGATTGGAGATGTTCGGTGAGCAAATGAAGACCCTTTGAAGTCATATTGCATGGTACCCATTCCACGGGTTTCAACTACCCAGGTTTAAGGTATTCTTCCTTCAGCTAAAACATGCATGTGGAACCTAGAGTATGATCAACCATGTGATCGGGAGACGTGTTCAAATATGTCTCAGTTTTCATACCCTGGTACTTGGGTGCAACATTCCAGACGCTTTACTAACACTCTCCCGACTTGGAGAGTCAGTCCCTTTAACCTCCTGTTTGGCCCAGTTTGCAATTTCTGCGGAAGATGAACAGGAATAGCGAGAACCAATGAGAGACTAGCTGGAGGTGTCTGGACGGGCAAATTTAACTCTCATTTCCCACCAGGAAGAGGAAATAACCAAAGGCTCAGCGTGCCGTACCAGAATCAGATTAGGGCCTGAAGCCATCCTGCGGTGTTGCGGCCAGCTCAAAAGAAAGCGAGTTGAAGAAAGGAGCTCAGGGGCACTGTAATTCACAAACCTGCAGAGTTATAAATGAGAGCTATCGTCCAAAAATTGACTGAAGTAAGGCTGCCAAGAGGACTTGAAAGCGGGGCAGAATTGCAGGAAACCGATTTCAGGAGGTAGACTGGAATTGCATTGAAAGCATAGGAAAAGAGGCAGAACGTCCACAATGATGCACTTGGCCAAAAAGGGCGTATGCGTTTTTTCCTGAATATATTCAGGAAAAAACGCATACGCCCTTTTTGGCCAACCAAGCAAGCTTGCAAAGGAAATCTGCACTACAATGAAGTCTCACTTCCCCCCGGTCAAAAGGGCCATCTGAAAAAAGTGTAAAATCCAGAAAGGCAGGACAGGCCATGGAGAACTGGGAGCCTTGTTATGCGGATGGGCAGGATGTAAATTGCCAACAACCACTCGGGAGAAGTGTATGGTGTTTCCTGAAACATCTAAAAAACAAAGCAACAGAACCTAGGGCACATCCACTTATGGTCCTATAGCTTAGGGAAATTAAAATAAAAAAGACACAGCCACCCCAAAGTTTGGATCGGCTCTGTTTACAAGAACCTCGTTTACAGTACAAGTTCAACATCGCAGAAAGTGAAAAATGGATAAAGAAGTTGTGGTATTTACTTACAAAGCAATATCACTCAGCAATGAAATCTGTGTCATCAGGCCCTTAGCAGCACAATGAGTGGATTCAGGTATGATGATTCTAACTGAAATAAGTCACACAGAAAAAGAAACATCATAAGATATCAGTAATACACGGAATGTAAGCTTGGCTACACAGGAACTGAATTACAGAACAGAACAGGGTCTCAAATTTAGAAAACCAACTTATGCTTGCTTAAGGGGAAAGGTGAGTTGGGGTGCTGCATAAAACCAGAGATTGAAATGAGCACAGATAAAGTTCCTTAAGCCAAATATGGAATAGACAAGAGCTACTCCTTGCTCAACGAAATGGACTCAACACCGTATATTAAACGCCTAAGAATGTACCTGACTAGTAAGTATCTTAAAACCTATGGATTGCTATGTCTCCGAAAGAGAATCAAGCATGTGTACAGGGGCATAAACGCAGCAGTGATAGGATTGGAGAGGTTCGGTGAGCAAATGAAGACCCTTTGAAGTCATATTGCATGGTACCCATTCCACGGGTTTCAACTACCCAGGTTTAAGGTATTCTTCCTTCAGCTAAAACATGCATGTGGAACCTAGAGTATGATCAACCATGTGATCGGGAGACGTGTTCAAATATGTCCCAGTTTTTGTACCCTGGTACTCGGGTGCAACATTCCAGATGCTTTACTAACACTCTCCCCACTTGGAGAGTCAGTCCCTTTAACCTCCTGTTTGGCCCAGTTTGCAATTTCTGCGGAAGATGAACAGGAATAGCGAGAACCAATGAGAGGCTAGCTGAAGGTGTCTGGACGGGCAAATTTAACTCTCATTTCCCACCAGGAAGAGGAATTAACCAAACGCTCAGCGTGCCGTGCCGGAACCAGATTAGGACCTGAAGCCATCGTGCGGTGTTGCGGCCAGCTCAAAAGAAAGCAAGTTGAAGAAAGGAGCTCAGGGGCACTGTAATTCACAAACCTGCAGAGTTATAAATGACAGCTATTGTCCAAAAATAGACTGAAGTAAGGCTGCCAAGAGGACTTGAAAGCGGGGCAGAATTGCAGGAAACCGATTTCAGGAGGTAGACTGGAATTGCATTGAAAGCATAGGAAAAGAGGCAGAACGTCCACAATGATGCACTTGGCCAAAAAGGGCATATGCGTTTTTTCCTGAATATATTCAGGAAAAAAAAAGTGTAAAATCCAGAAAGGCAGGACAAATGAAGACCCTTTGAAGTCATATTGCATGGTACCCATTCCACGGGTTTCAACTACCCAGGTTTAAGGTATTCTTCCTTCAGCTAAAACATGCATGTGGAAGCCAGAGTATGATCAACCATGTGAACGGGAGACGTGTTCAAATATGTCTCAGGTTTCCTCCCCTGGTACTCGGGTGCAACATTCCAGACGCTTTACTAACACTCTCCCCACTTGGAGAGTCAGTCCCTTTAACTTCCTGTTTGGCCCAGTTTGCAATTTCTGTGGAAGATGAACAGGAATAGCGAGAACCAATGAGAGACTAGCTGGAGGTGTCTGGACGGGCAAATTTGACTCTCATTTCCCACCAGGAAGAGGAATTAACCAAAGGCTCAGCGTGCCGTACCGGAACCAGATTAGGGCCTGAAGCCATCCTGCGGTGTTGCGGCCAGCTCACAAGAAAGCGAGTTGAAGAAAGGAGCTCAGGGGCACTGTAATTCACAAACCTGCAGAGTTATAAATGACAGCTATCGTCCAAAAATATACTGAAGTAAGGCTGCCAAGAGGACTTGAAAGCAGGGCAGAATTGCAGGAAACCGATTTCAGGAGGTAGACTGGAATTGCATTGAAAGCATAGGAAAAGAGGCAGAACGTCCACAATGATGCACTTGGCCAAAAAGGGCGTATGCGTTTTTTCCTGAATATATTCAGGAAAAAACGCATACGCCCTTTTTGGCCAACCAAGCAAGCTTGCAAAGGAAATCTGCACTACAATGAAGTCTCACTTCCCCCGGTCAAAAGGGCCATCTGAAATAGTGTAAAATCCAGAAAGGCAGGACAGGCCATGGAGAACTGGGAGCCTTGTTATGCTGATGGGCGGGATGTAAATTGCCAACAACCACTCGGGAGAAGTGTATGGTGTTTCCTGAAACATCTAAAAAACAAAGCAACAGAACCTAGGGCACATCCACTTATGGTCCTATAGCTTAGGGAAATTAAAATAAAAAAGACACAGCCACCCCAAAGTTTGGATCGGCTCTGTTTACAAGAACCTCGTTTACAGTACAAGTTCAACATCGCAGAAAGTGAAAAATGGATAAAGAAGTTGTGGTATTTACTTACAAAGCAATATCACTCAGCAATGAAATCTGTGTCATCAGGCCCTTAGCAGCACAATGAGTGGATTCAGGTATGATGATTCTAACTGAAATAAGTCACACAGAAAAAGAAACATCATAAGATATCAGTAATACACGGAATGTAAGCTTGGCTACACAGGAACTGAATTACAGAACAGAACAGGGTCTCAAATTTAGAAAACCAACTTATGCTTGCTTAAGGGGAAAGGTGAGTTGGGGTGCTGCATAAAACCAGAGATTGAAATGAGCACAGATAAAGTTCCTTAAGCCAAATATGGAATAGACAAGAGCTACTCCTTGCTCAACGAAATGGACTCAACACCGCATATTAAACGCCTAAGAATGTACCTGACTAGTAAGTATCTTAAAACCTATGGATTGCTATGTCTCCGAAAGAGAATCAAGCATGTGTACAGGGGCATAAACGCAGCAGTGATAGGATTGGAGAGGTTCGGTGAGCAAATGAAGACCCTTTGAAGTCATATTGCATGGTACCCATTCCACGGGTTTCAACTACCCAGGTTTAAGGTATTCTTCCTTCAGCTAAAACATGCATGTGGAACCTAGAGTATGATCAACCATGTGATCGGGAGACGTGTTCAAATATGTCCCAGTTTTTGTACCCTGGTACTCGGGTGCAACATTCCAGATGCTTTACTAACACTCTCCCCACTTGGAGAGTCAGTCCCTTTAACCTCCTCTTTGGCCCAGTTTGCAATTTCTGCGGAAGATGAACAGGAATAGCGAGAACCAATGAGAGGCTAGCTGAAGGTGTCTGGACGGGCAAATTTAACTCTCATTTCCCACCAGGAAGAGGAATTAACCAAACGCTCAGCGTGCCGTGCCGGAACCAGATTAGGACCTGAAGCCATCGTGCGGTGTTGCGGCCAGCTCAAAAGAAAGCAAGTTGAAGAAAGGAGCTCAGGGGCACTGTAATTCACAAACCTGCAGAGTTATAAATGACAGCTATTGTCCAAAAATAGACTGAAGTAAGGCTGCCAAGAGGACTTGAAAGCGGGGCAGAATTGCAGGAAACCGATTTCAGGAGGTAGACTGGAATTGCATTGAAAGCATAGGAAAAGAGGCAGAACGTCCACAATGATGCACTTGGCCAAAAAGGGCATATGCGTTTTTTCCTGAATATATTCAGGAAAAAAAAAGTGTAAAATCCAGAAAGGCAGGACAAATGAAGACCCTTTGAAGTCATATTGCATGGTACCCATTCCACGGGTTTCAACTACCCAGGTTTAAGGTATTCTTCCTTCAGCTAAAACATGCATGTGGAAGCCAGAGTATGATCAACCATGTGAACGGGAGACGTGTTCAAATATGTCTCAGGTTTCCTCCCCTGGTACTCGGGTGCAACATTCCAGACGCTTTACTAACACTCTCCCCACTTGGAGAGTCAGTCCCTTTAACTTCCTGTTTGGCCCAGTTTGCAATTTCTGCGGAAGATGAACAGGAATAGCGAGAACCAATGAGAGACTAGCTGGAGGTGTCTGGACGGGCAAATTTGACTCTCATTTCCCACCAGGAAGAGGAATTAACCAAAGGCTCAGCGTGCCGTACCGGAACCAGATTAGGGCCTGAAGCCATCCTGCGGTGTTGCGGCCAGCTCACAAGAAAGCGAGTTGAAGAAAGGAGCTCAGGGGCACTGTAATTCACAAACCTGCAGAGTTATAAATGACAGCTATCGTCCAAAAATATACTGAAGTAAGGCTGCCAAGAGGACTTGAAAGCAGGGCAGAATTGCAGGAAACCGATTTCAGGAGGTAGACTGGAATTGCATTGAAAGCATAGGAAAAGAGGCAGAACGTCCACAATGATGCACTTGGCCAAAAAGGGCGTATGCGTTTTTTCCTGAATATATTCAGGAAAAAACGCATACGCCCTTTTTGGCCAACCAAGCAAGCTTGCAAAGGAAATCTGCACTACAATGAAGTCTCACTTCCCCCGGTCAAAAGGGCCATCTGAAATAGTGTAAAATCCAGAAAGGCAGGACAGGCCATGGAGAACTGGGAGCCTTGTTATGCTGATGGGCGGGATGTAAATTGCCAACAACCACTCGGGAGAAGTGTATGGTGTTTCCTGAAACATCTAAAAAACAAAGCAACAGAACCTAGGGCACTTCCACTTATGGTCCTATAGCTTAGGGAAATTAAAATCAAAAAGACACAGCCACCCCAAAGTTTGGGACGCCTCTGTTTACAAGAGCCTCGTTTACAGTACAAGTTCAACATCGCAGAAAGTGAAAAATGGATAAAGAAGTTGTGGTATTTACTTACAAAGCAATATCACTCAGCAATGAAATCTATGTCATCAGGCCCTTAGGAGCACAATGAGTGGATTCAGGTATGATGATTCTAACTGAAATAAGTCACACAGAAAAAGAAACATCATAAGATATCAGTAATACACGGAATGTAAACTTGGCTACACAGGAACTGAATTACAGAACAGAACAGGGTCTCAAATTTAGAAAAACAACTTATGCTTGCTTAAGGGGAAAGGTGAGTTGGGGTGCTGCATAAAACCAGAGATTGAAATGAGCACAGATAAAGTTCCTTAAGCCAAATATGGAATAGACAAGAGCTACTCCTTGCTCAACGAAATGGACTCAACACCGCATATTAAACGCCTAAGAATGTACCTGACTAGTAAGTATCTTAAAACCTATGGATTGCTATGTCTCCGAAAGAGAATCAAGCATGTGTACAGGGGCATAAACGCAGCAGTGATAGGATTGGAGAGGTTCGGTGAGCAAATGAAGACCCTTTGAAGTCATATTGCATGGTACCCATTCCACGGGTTTCAACTACCCAGGTTTAAGGTATTCTTCCTTCAGCTAAAACATGCATGTGGAACCTAGAGTATGATCAACCATGTGATCGGGAGACGTGTTCAAATATGTCCCAGTTTTCGTACCCTGGTACTCGGGTGCAACATTCCAGACGCTTTACTAACACTCTCCCGACTTGGAGAGTCAGTCCCATTAACCTCCTGTTTGGCCCAGTTTGCAATTTCTGCGGAAGATGAACAGGAATAGCGAGAACCAATGAGAGGCTAGCTGAAGGTGTCTGGACGGGCAAATTTAACTCTCATTTCCCACCAGGAAGAGGAATTAACCAAAGGCTCAGCGTGCCGTGCCGGAACCAGATTAGGGCCTGAAGCCATCCTGCGGTGTTGCGGCCAGCTCAAAAGAAAGCGAGTTGAAGAAAGGAGCTCAGGGGCACTGTAATTCACAAACCTGCAGAGTTATAAATGACAGCTATCTTCCAAAAATAGACTGAAGTAAGGCTGCCAAGAGGACTTGAAAGCGGGGCAGAATTGCAGGAAACCGATTTCAGGAGGTAGACTGGAATTGCATTGAAAGCATAGGAAAAGAGGCAGAACGTCCACAATGATGCACTTGGCCAAAAAGGGCGTATGCGTTTTTTCCTGAATATATTCAGGAAAAAACGCATACGCCCTTTTTGGCCAACCAAGCAAGCTTGCAAAGGAAATCTGCACTACAATGAAGTCTCACTTCCCCCCGGTCAAAAGGGCCATCTGAAAAAAGTGTAAAATCCAGAAAGGCAGGACAGGCCATGGAGAACTGGGAGCCTTGTTATGCTGATGGGCGGGATGTAAATTGCCAACAGACACTCGGGAGAAGTGTATGGTGTTTCCTGAAACATCTAAAAAACAAAGCAACAGAGCCTAGGGCACTGCCACTTATGGTCCTATAGCTTAGGGAAATTAAAATCAAAAAGACACAGCCACCCCAAAGTTTGGGACGCCTCTGTTTACAAGAACCTCGTTTACAATACAAGTTCAACATCGCAGAAAGTGAAAAATGGATAAAGAAGTTGTGGTATTTACTTATAAAGCAATATCACTCAGCAATGAAATCTATGTCATCAGGCCCTTAGCAGCACAATGAGTGGATTCAGGTATGATGATTCTAACTGAAATAAGTCACACAGAAAAAGAAACATCATAAGATATCAGTAATACACGGAATGTAAACTTGGCTACACAGGAACTGATTACAGAACAGAACAGGGTCTCAAATTTAGAAAACCAACTTATGCTTGCTTAAGGGTAAAGGTGAGTTGGGGTGCTGCATAAACCCAGAGATTGAAATCAGCACAGATAAAGTTCCTTAAGCCAAATATGGAATAGACAAGAGCTACTCCTTGCTCAACGAAATGGACTCAACACCCCATATTAAACGCCTAAGAATGTACCTGACTAGTAAGTATCTTAAAACCTATGGATTGCTATGTCTCCGAAAGAGAATCAAGCATGTGTACAGGGGCATAAACGCAGCAGTGATAGGATTGGAGAGGTTCGGTGAGCAAATGAAGACCCTTTGAAGTCATATTGCATGGTACCCATTCCACGGGTTTCAAATACACAGGTTTAAGGTATTCTTCCTTCAGCTAAAACATGCATGTGGAACCCAAGTATGATCAACCATGTGAACGGGAGACGTGTTCAAATATGTCTCAGTTTTCCTCCCCTGGTATTCGGGTGCAACATTCCAGACGCTTTACTAACACTCTCCCCACTTGGAGAGTCAGTCCCTTTAACTTCCTGTTTGGCCCAGTTTCCAATTTCTGTGGAAGATGAACAGGAATAGCGAGAACCAATGAGAGACTAGCTGGAGGTGTCTGGACGGGCAAATTTAACTCTCATTTCCCACCAGGAAGAGGAATTCACCAAAGGCTCAGCGTGCCGTACCGGAACCAGATTAGGGCCTGAAGCCATCCTGCGGTGTTGCGGCCAGCTCAAAAGAAAGCGAGTTGAAGAAAGGAGCTCAGGGGCACTGTAATTCACAAACCTGCAGAGTTATAAATGACAGCTATCGTCCAAAAATAGACTGAAGTAAGGCTGCCAAGAGGACTTGAAAGCGGGGCAGAATTGCAGGAAACCGATTTCAGGAGGTAGACTGGAATTGCATTGAAAGCATAGGAAAAGAGGCAGAACGTCCACAATGATGCACTTGGCCAGAAAGGGCGTATGCGTTTTTTCCTGAATATATTCAGGTAAAAACGCATACGCCCTTTTTGGCCAACCAAGCAAGCTTGCAAAGGAAATCTGCACTACAATGAAGTCTCACTTCCCCCCGGTCAAAAGGGCCATCTGAAAAAAGTGTAAAATCCAGAAAGGCAGGACAGGCCATGGAGAACTGGGAGCCTTGTTATGCTGATGGGCGGGATGTAAATTGCCAACAGACACTTGGGAGAAGTGTATGGTGTTTCCTGAAACATCTAAAAAACAAAGCAACAGAGCCTAGGGCACTTCCACTTATGGTCCTATAGCTTAGGGAAATTAAAATCAAAAAGACACAGCCACCCCAAAGTTTGGGACGCCTCTGTTTACAAGAACCTCGTTTACCGTACAAGTTCAATATCACAGAAAGTGAAAAATGGATAAAGAACTTGTGGTACTTACGTACAATGCAGTATCACTCAGCAATGAAATCTATGTCATCAGGCCCGTAGCAGCATCATGAGTGGATTCAGGTACGATGATTCTAACTGAAATAAGTCACACAGAAAAAGAAAAATCATAAGATATCACTAATACACGGAATGTAACCTTGGCTACACAGGAACTGAATTCCAAAACAGAACAGGTTCTCAAATTTAGAAAACCAACTTATGCTTGCTTAAGGGGAAAGGTGAGTTGGGGTGCTGCATAAAACCAGAGATTGAAATGAGCACAGATAAAGTTCCTTAAGCCAAATATGGAATAGACAAGAGCTACTCCTTGCTCAACGAAATGGACTCAACACCGCATATTAAACGCCTAAGAATGTACCTGACTAGTAAGTATCTTAAAACCTATGGATTGCTATGTCTTCGAAAGAGAATCAAGCATGTGTACAGGGGCATAAACGCAGCAGTGATAGGATTGGAGATGTTCGGTGAGCAAATGAAGACCCTTTGAAGTCATATTGCATGGTACCCATTCCACGGGTTTCAAATACCCAGGTTTAAGGTATTCTTCCTTCAGCTAAAACATGCATGTGGAACCTAGAGTATGATCAACCATGTGATCGGGAGACGTGTTCAAATATATCTCAGTTTTCGTACCCTGGTACTTGGGTGCAACATTCCAGACGCTTTACTAACACTCTCCCGACTTGGAGAGTCAGTCCCTTTAACCTCCTGTTTGGCCCAGTTTGCAATTTCTGCGGAAGATGAACAGGAATAGCGAGAACCAATGAGAGACTAGCTGGAGGTGTCTGGACGGGCAAATTTAACTCTCATTTCCCACCAGGAAGAGGAAATAACCAAAGGCTCAGCGTGCCATACCAGAATCAGATTAGGGCCTGAAGCCATCCTGCGGTGTTGCGGCCAGCTCAAAAGAAAGCGAGTTGAAGAAAGGAGCTCAGGGGCACTGTAATTCACAAACCTGCAGAGTTATAAATGACAGCTATCGTCCAAAAATAGACTGAAGTAAGGCTGCCAAGAGGACTTGAAAGCGGGGCAGAATTGCAGGAAACCGATTTCAGGAGGTAGACTGGAATTGCATTGAAAGCATAGGAAAAGAGGCAGAACGTCCACAATGATGCACTTGGCCAGAAAGGGCGTATGCGTTTTTTCCTGAATATATTCAGGTAAAAACGCATACGCCCTTTTTGGCCAACCAAGCAAGCTTGCAAAGGAAATCTGCACTACAATGAAGTCTCACTTCCCCCCGGTCAAAAGGGCCATCTGAAAAAAGTGTAAAATCCAGAAAGGCAGGACAGGCCATGGAGAACTGGGAGCCTTGTTATGCTGATGGGCGGGATGTAAATTGCCAACAGACACTTGGGAGAAGTGTATGGTGTTTCCTGAAACATCTAAAAAACAAAGCAACAGAGCCTAGGGCACTTCCACTTATGGTCCTATAGCTTAGGGAAATTAAAATCAAAAAGACACAGCCACCCCAAAGTTTGGGACGCCTCTGTTTACAAGAACCTCGTTTACCGTACAAGTTCAATATCACAGAAAGTGAAAAATGGATAAAGAACTTGTGGTACTTACGTACAATGCAGTATCACTCAGCAATGAAATCTATGTCATCAGGCCCGTAGCAGCATCATGAGTGGATTCAGGTACGATGATTCTAACTGAAATAAGTCACACAGAAAAAGAAAAATCATAAGATATCACTAATACACGGAATGTAACCTTGGCTACACAGGAACTGAATTCCAAAACAGAACAGGTTCTCAAATTTAGAAAACCAACTTATGCTTGCTTAAGGGGAAAGGTGAGTTGGATTGCTGCATAAAACCAGAGATTGAAATGAGCACAGATAAAGTTCCTTAAGCCAAATATGGAATAGACAAGAGCTACTCCTTGCTCAACGAAATGGACTCAACACCGCATATTAAACGCCTAAGAATGTACCTGACTAGTAAGTATCTTAAAACCTATGGATTGCTATGTCTCCGAAAGAGAATCAAGCATGTGTACAGGGGCATAAACGCAGCAGTGATAGGATTGGAGATGTTCGGTGAGCAAATGAAGACCCTTTGAAGTCATATTGCATGGTACCCATTCCACGGGTTTCAAATACCCAGGTTTAAGGTATTCTTCCTTCAGCTAAAACATGCATGTGGAACCTAGAGTATGATCAACCATGTGATCGGGAGACGTGTTCAAATATATCTCAGTTTTCGTACCCTGGTACTTGGGTGCAACATTCCAGACGCTTTACTAACACTCTCCCGACTTGGAGAGTCAGTCCCTTTAACCTCCTGTTTGGCCCAGTTTGCCATTTCTGCGGAAGATGAACAGGAATAGCGAGAACCAATGAGAGACTAGCTGGAGGTGTCTGGACGGGCAAATTTAACTCTCATTTCCCACCAGGAAGAGGAAATAACCAAAGGCTCAGCGTGCCGTACCAGAATCAGATTAGGGCCTGAAGCCATCCTGCGGTGTTGCGGCCAGCTCAAAAGAAAGCGAGTTGAAGAAAGGAGCTCAGGGGCACTGTAATTCACAAACCTGCAGAGTTATAAATGACAGCTATCGTCCAAAAATAGACTGAAGTAAGGCTGCCAAGAGGACTTGAAAGCGGGGCAGAATTGCAGGAAACCGATTTCAGGAGGTAGACTGGAATTGCATTGAAAGCATAGGAAAAGAGGCAGAACGTCCACAATGATGCACTTGGCCAAAAAGGGCGTATGCGTTTTTTCCTGAATATATTCAGGAAAAAACGCATACGCCCTTTTTGGCCAACCAAGCAAGCTTGCAAAGGAAATCTGCACTACAATGAAGTCTCACTTCCCCCCGGTCAAAAGGGCCATCTGAAAAAAGTGTAAAATCCAGAAAGGCAGGACAGGCCATGGAGAACTGGGAGCCTTGTTATGCTGATGGGCGGGATGTAAATTGCCAACAACCACTCGGGAGAAGTGTATGGTGTTTCCTGAAACATCTAAAAAACAAAGCAACAGAACCTAGGGCACTTCCACTTATGGTCCTATAGCTTAGGGAAATTAAAATCAAAAAGACACAGCCACCCCAAAGTTTGGGACGCCTCTGTTTACAAGAACCTCGTTTACAGTACAAGTTCAACATCGCAGAAAGTGAAAAATGGATAAAGAAGTTGTGGTATTTACTTACAAAGCAATATCACTCAGCAATGAAATCTATGTCATCAGGCCCTTAGGAGCACAATGAGTGGATTCAGGTATGATGATTCTAACTGAAATAAGTCACACAGAAAAAGAAACATCATAAGATATCAGTAATACACGGAATGTAAACTTGGCTACACAGGAACTGAATTACAGAACAGAACAGGGTCTCAAATTTAGAAAACCAACTTATGCTTGCTTAAGGGGAAAGGTGAGTTGGGGTGCTGCATAAAACCAGAGATTGAAATGAGCACAGATAAAGTTCCTTAAGCCAAATATGGAATAGACAAGAGCTACTCCTTGCTCAACGAAATGGACTCAACACCGCATATTAAACGCCTAAGAATGTACCTGACTAGTAAGTATCTTAAAACCTATGGATTGCTATGTCTCCGAAAGAGAATCAAGCATGTGTACAGGGGCATAAACGCAGCAGTGATAGGATTGGAGAGGTTCGGTGAGCAAATGAAGACCCTTTGAAGTCATATTGCATGGTACCCATTCCACGGGTTTCAACTACCCAGGTTTAAGGTATTCTTCCTTCAGCTAAAACATGCATGTGGAACCTAGAGTATGATCAACCATGTGATCGGGAGACGTGTTCAAATATGTCCCAGTTTTCGTACCCTGGTACTCGGGTGCAACATTCCAGACGCTTTACTAACACTCTCCCGACTTGGAGAGTCAGTCCCATTAACCTCCTGTTTGGCCCAGTTTGCAATTTCTGCGGAAGATGAACAGGAATAGCGAGAACCAATGAGAGGCTAGCTGAAGGTGTCTGGACGGGCAAATTTAACTCTCATTTCCCACCAGGAAGAGGAATTAACCAAAGGCTCAGCGTGCCGTGCCGGAACCAGATTAGGGCCTGAAGCCATCCTGCGGTGTTGCGGCCAGCTCAAAAGAAAGCGAGTTGAAGAAAGGAGCTCAGGGGCACTGTAATTCACAAACCTGCAGAGTTATAAATGACAGCTATCTTCCAAAAATAGACTGAAGTAAGGCTGCCAAGAGGACTTGAAAGCGGGGCAGAATTGCAGGAAACCGATTTCAGGAGGTAGACTGGAATTGCATTGAAAGCATAGGAAAAGAGGCAGAACGTCCACAATGATGCACTTGGCCAAAAAGGGCGTATGCGTTTTTTCCTGAATATATTCAGGAAAAAACGCATACGCCCTTTTTGGCCAACCAAGCAAGCTTGCAAAGGAAATCTGCACTACAATGAAGTCTCACTTCCCCCCGGTCAAAAGGGCCATCTGAAAAAAGTGTAAAATCCAGAAAGGCAGGACAGGCCATGGAGAACTGGGAGCCTTGTTATGCTGATGGGCGGGATGTAAATTGCCAACAGACACTCGGGAGAAGTGTATGGTGTTTCCTGAAACATCTAAAAAACAAAGCAACAGAGCCTAGGGCACTGCCACTTATGGTCCTATAGCTTAGGGAAATTAAAATCAAAAACACACAGCCACCCCAAAGTTTGGGACGCCTCTGTTTACAAGAACCTCGTTTACAATACAAGTTCAACATCGCAGAAAGTGAAAAATGGATAAAGAAGTTGTGGTATTTACTTATAAAGCAATATCACTCAGCAATGAAATCTATGTCATCAGGCCCTTAGCAGCACAATGAGTGGATTCAGGTATGATGATTCTAACTGAAATAAGTCACACAGAAAAAGAAACATCATAAGATATCAGTAATACACGGAATGTAAACTTGGCTACACAGGAACTGATTACAGAACAGAACAGGGTCTCAAATTTAGAAAACCAACTTATGCTTGCTTAAGGGTAAAGGTGAGTTGGGGTGCTGCATAAACCCAGAGATTGAAATCAGCACAGATAAATTTCCTTAAGCCAAATATGGAATAGACAAGAGCTACTCCTTGCTCAACGAAATGGACTCAACACCCCATATTAAACGCCTAAGAATGTACCTGACTAGTAAGTATCTTAAAACCTATGGATTGCTATGTCTCCGAAAGAGAATCAAGCATGTGTACAGGGGCATAAACGCAGCAGTGATAGGATTGGAGAGGTTCGGTGAGCAAATGAAGACCCTTTGAAGTCATATTGCATGGTACCCATTCCACGGGTTTCAAATACACAGGTTTAAGGTATTCTTCCTTCAGCTAAAACATGCATGTGGAACCCAAGTATGATCAACCATGTGAACGGGAGACGTGTTCAAATATGTCTCAGTTTTCCTCCCCTGGTATTCAGGTGCAACATTCCAGACGCTTTACTAACACTCTCCCCACTTGGAGAGTCAGTCCCTTTAACTTCCTGTTTGGCCCAGTTTCCAATTTCTGTGGAAGATGAACAGGAATAGTGAGAACCAATGAGAGACTAGCTGGAGGTGTCTGGACGGGCAAATTTAACTCTCATTTCCCACCAGGAAGAGGAATTCACCAAAGGCTCAGCGTGCCGTACCGGAACCAGATTAGGGCCTGAAGCCATCCTGCGGTGTTGCGGCCAGCTCAAAAGAAAGCGAGTTGAAGAAAGGAGCTCAGGGGCACTGTAATTCACAAACCTGCAGAGTTATAAATGACAGCTATCGTCCAAAAATAGACTGAAGTAAGGCTGCCAAGAGGACTTGAAAGCGGGGCAGAATTGCAGGAAACCGATTTCAGGACGTAGACTGGAATTGCATTGAAAGCATAGGAAAAGAGGCAGAACGTCCACAATGATGCACTTGGCCAGAAAGGGCGTATGCGTTTTTTCCTGAATATATTCAGGTAAAAACGCATACGCCCTTTTTGGCCAACCAAGCAAGCTTGCAAAGGAAATCTGCACTACAATGAAGTCTCACTTCCCCCCGGTCAAAAGGGCCATCTGAAAAAAGTGTAAAATCCAGAAAGGCAGGACAGGCCATGGAGAACTGGGAGCCTTGTTATGCTGATGGGCGGGATGTAAATTGCAAACAGACACTTGGGAGAAGTGTATGGTGTTTCCTGAAACATCTAAAAAACAAAGCAACAGAGCCTAGGGCACTTCCACTTATGGTCCTATAGCTTAGGGAAATTAAAATCAAAAAGACACAGCCACCCCAAAGTTTGGGACGCCTCTGTTTACAAGAACCTCGTTTACCGTACAAGTTCAATATCACAGAAAGTGAAAAATGGATAAAGAACTTGTGGTACTTACGTACAATGCAGTATCACTCAGCAATGAAATCTATGTCATCAGGCCCGTAGCAGCATCATGAGTGGATTCAGGTACGATGATTCTAACTGAAATAAGTCACACAGAAAAAGAAAAATCATAAGATATCACTAATACACGGAATGTAACCTTGGCTACACAGGAACTGAATTCCAAAACAGAACAGGTTCTCAAATTTAGAAAACCAACTTATGCTTGCTTAAGGGGAAAGGTGAGTTGGATTGCTGCATAAAACCAGAGATTGAAATGAGCACAGATAAAGTTCCTTAAGCCAAATATGGAATAGACAAGAGCTACTCCTTGCTCAACGAAATGGACTCAACACCCCATATTAAACGCCTAAGAATGTACCTGACTAGTAAGTATCTTAAAACCTATGGATTGCTATGTCTCCGAAAGAGAATCAAGCATGTGTACAGGGGCATAAACGCAGCAGTGATAGGATTGGAGATGTTCGGTGAGCAAATGAAGACCCTTTGAAGTCATATTGCATGGTACCCATTCCACGGGTTTCAAATACCCAGGTTTAAGGTATTCTTCCTTCAGCTAAAACATGCATGTGGAACCTAGAGTATGATCAACCATGTGATCGGGAGACGTGTTCAAATATGTCTCAGTTTTCGTACCCTGGTACTTGGGTGCAACATTCCAGACGCTTTACTAACACTCTCCCGACTTGGAGAGTCAGTCCCTTTAACCTCCTGTTTGGCCCAGTTTGCAATTTCTGCGGAAGATGAACAGGAATAGCGAGAACCAATGAGAGACTAGCTGGAGGTGTCTGGACGGGCAAATTTAACTCTCATTTCCCACAAGGAAGAGGAAATAACCAAAGGCTCAGCGTGCCGTACCAGAATCAGATTAGGGCCTGAAGCCATCCTGCGGTGTTGCGGCCAGCTCAAAAGAAAGCGAGTTGAAGAAAGGAGCTCAGGGGCACTGTAATTCACAAACCTGCAGAGTTATAAATGAGAGCTATCGTCCAAAAATAGACTGAAGTAAGGCTGCCAAGAGGACTTGAAAGCGGGGCAGAATTGCAGGAAACCGATTTCAGGAGGTAGACTGGAATTGCATTGAAAGCATAGGAAAAGAGGCAGAACGTCCACAATGATGCACTTGGCCAAAAAGGGCGTATGCGTTTTTTCCTGAATATATTCAGGAAAAAACGCATACGCCCTTTTTGGCCAACCAAGCAAGCTTGCAAAGGAAATCTGCACTACAATGAAGTCTCACTTCCCCCCGGTCAAAAGGGCCATCTGAAAAAAGTGTAAAATCCAGAAAGGCAGGACAGGCCATGGAGAACTGGGAGCCTTGTTATGCTGATGGGCGGGATGTAAATTGCCAACAACCACTCGGGAGAAGTGTATGGTGTTTCCTGAAACATCTAAAAAACAAAGCAACAGAACCTAGGGCACTTCCACTTATGGTCCTATAGCTTAGGGAAATTAAAATCAAAAAGACACAGCCACCCCAAAGTTTGGATCGGCTCTGTTTACAAGAACCTCGTTTACAGTACAAGTTCAACATCGCAGAAAGTGAAAAATGGATAAAGAAGTTGTGGTATTAAGTTACAAAGCAATATCACTCAGCAATGAAATCTGTGTCATCAGGCCCTTAGCAGCACAATGAGTGGATTCAGGTATGATGATTCTAACTGAAATAAGTCACACAGAAAAAGAAACATCATAAGATATCAGTAATACACGGAATGTAAACTTGGCTACACAGGAACTGAATTACAGAACAGAACAGGGTCTCAAATTTAGAAAACCAACTTATGCTTGCTTAAGGGGAAAGGTGAGTTGGATTGCTGCATAAAACCAGAGATTGAAATGAGCACAGATAAAGTTCCTTAAGCCAAATATGGAATAGACAAGAGCTACTCCTTGCTCAACGAAATGGACTCAACACCGCATATTAAACGCCTAAGAATGTACCTGACTAGTAAGTATCTTAAAACCTATGGATTGCTATGTCTCCGAAAGAGAATCAAGCATGTGTACAGGGGCATAAACGCAGCAGTGATAGGATTGGAGATGTTCGGTGAGCAAATGAAGACCCTTTGAAGTCATATTGCATGGTACCCATTCCACGGGTTTCAAATACCCAGGTTTAAGGTATTCTTCCTTCAGCTAAAACATGCATGTGGAACCTAGAGTATGATCAACCATGTGATCGGGAGACGTGTTCAAATATGTCCCAGTTTTCGTACCCTGGTACTCGGGTGCAACATTCCAGACGCTTTACTAACACTCTCCCGACTTGGAGAGTCAGTCCCTTTAACCTCCTGTTTGGCCCAGTTTGCAATTTCTGCGGAAGATGAACAGGAATAGCGAGAACCAATGAGAGGCTAGCTGGAGGTGTCTGGACGGGCAAATTTAACTCTCATTTCCCACCAGGAAGAGGAATTAACCAAAGGCTCAGCGTGCCGTGCCGGAACCAGATTAGGGCCTGAAGCCATCCTGCGGTGTTGCGGCCAGCTCAAAAGAAAGCGAGTTGAAGAAAGGAGCTCAGGGGCACTGTAATTCACAAACCTGCAGAGTTATAAATGACAGCTATCGTCCAAAAATAGACTGAAGTAAGGCTGCCAACAGGACTTGAAAGCAGGGCAGAATTGCAGGAAACCGATTTCAGGAGGTAGACTGGAATTGCATTGAAAGCATAGGAAAAGAGGCAGAACGTCCACAATGATGCACTTGGCCAAAAAGGGCGTATGCGTTTTTTCCTGAATATATTCAGGAAAAAACGCATACGCCCTTTTTGGCCAACCAAGCAAGCTTGCAAAGGAAATCTGCACTACAATGAAGTCTCACTTCCCCCCGGTCAAAAGGGCCATCTGAAAAAAGTGTAAAATCCAGAAAGGCAGGACAGGCCATGGAGAACTGGGAGCCTTGTTATGCTGATGGGCGGGATGTAAATTGCCAACAGCCACTCAGGAGAAGTGTATGGTGTTTCCTGAAACATCTAAAAAACAAAGCAACAGAGCCTAGGGCACTGCCACTTATGGTCCTATAGCTTAGGGAAATTAAAATCAAAAAGACACAGCCACCCCAAAGTTTGGGACGCCTCTGTTTACAAGAACCTCGTTTACAATACAAGTTCAACATCGCAGAAAGTGAAAAATGGATAAAGAAGTTGTGGTATTTACTTATAAAGCAATATCACTCAGCAATGAAATCTATGTCATCAGGCCCTTAGCAGCACAATGAGTGGATTCAGGTATGATGATTCTAACTGAAATAAGTCACACAGAAAAAGAAACATCATAAGATATCAGTAATACACGGAATGTAAACTTGGCTACACAGGAACTGAATTACAGAACAGAACAGGGTCTCAAATTTAGAAAACCAACTTATGCTTGCTTAAGGGTAAAGGTGAGTTGGGGTGCTGCATAAACCCAGAGATTGAAATGAGCACAGATAAAGTTCCTTAAGCCAAATATGGAATAGACAAGAGCTACTCCTTGCTCAACGAAATGGACTCAACACCCCATATTAAACGCCTAAGAATGTACCTGACTAGTAAGTATCTTAAAACCTATGGATTGCTATGTCTCCGAAAGAGAATCAAGCATGTGTACAGGGGCATAAACGCAGCAGTGATAGGATTGGAGAGGTTCGGTGAGCAAATGAAGACCCTTTGAAGTCATATTGCATGGTACCCATTCCACGGGTTTCAAATACACAGGTTTAAGGTATTCTTCCTTCAGCTAAAACATGCATGTGGAACCCAAGTATGATCAACCATGTGAACGGGAGACGTGTTCAAATATGTCTCAGTTTTCCTCCCCTGGTACTCGGGTGCAACATTCCAGATGCTTTACTAACACTCTCCCGACTTGGAGAGTCAGTCCCTTTAACCTCCTGTTTGGCCCAGTTGCAATTTCTGCGGAAGATGAACAGGAATAGCGAGAACCAATGAGAGACTAGCTGGAGGTGTCTGGACGGGCAAATTTAACTCTAATTTCCCACCAGGAAGAGGAAATAACCAAAGGCTCAGCGTTCCGTACCAGAATCAGATTAGGGCCTGAAGCCATCCTGCGGTGTTGCGGCCAGCTCAAAAGAAAGCGAGTTGAAGAAAGGAGCTCAGGGGCACTGTAATTCACAAACCTGCAGAGTTATAAATGACAGCTATCGTCCAAAAATAGACTGAAGTAAGGCTGCCAAGAGGACTTGAAAGCAGGGCAGAATTGCAGGAAACCGATTTCAGGAGGTAGACTGGAATTGCATTGAAAGCATAGGAAAAGAGGCAGAACGTCCACAATGATGCACTTGGCCAAAAAGGGCGTATGCGTTTTTTCCTGAATATATTCAGGAAAAAACGCATACGCCCTTTTTGGCCAACCAAGCAAGCTTGCAAAGGAAATCTGCACTACAATGAAGTCTCACTTCCCCCCGGTCAAAAGGGCCATCTGAAAAAAGTGTAAAATCCAGAAAGGCAGGACAGGCCATGGAGAACTGGGAGCCTTGTTATGCTGATGGGCGGGATGTAAATTGCCAACAACCACTCGGGAGAAGTGTATGGTGTTTCCTGAAACATCTAAAAAACAAAGCAACAGAACCTAGGGCACTTCCACTTATGGTCCTATAGCTTAGGGAAATTAAAATCAAAAAGACACAGCCACCCCAAAGTTTGGATCGGCTCTGTTTACAAAAACCTCGTTTACAGTACAAGTTCAACATCGCAGAAAGTGAAAAATGGATAAAGAAGTTGTGGTATTTACTTACAAAGCAATATCACTCAGCAATGAAATCTGTGTCATCAGGCCCTTAGCAGCACAATGAGTGGATTCAGGTATGATGATTCTAACTGAAATAAGTCACACAGAAAAAGAAACATCATAAGATATCAGTAATACACGGAATGTAAAGTTGGCTACACAGGAACTGAATGACAGAACAGAACAGGGACTCAAATTTAGAAAACCAACTTATGCTTGCTTAAGGGTAAAGGTGAGTTGGGGTGCTGCATAAAACCAGAGATTGAAATGAGCACAGATAAATTTCCTTAAGCCAAATATGGAATAGACAAGAGCTACTCCTTGCTCAACGAAATGGACTCAACACCCCATATTAAACGCCTAAGAATGTACCTGACTAGTAAGTATCTTAAAACCTATGGATTGCTATGTCTCCGAAAGAGAATCAAGCATGTGTACAGGGGCATAAACGCAGCAGTGATAGGATTGGAGAGGTTCGGTGAGCAAATGAAGACCCTTTGAAGTCATATTGCATGGTACCCATTCCACGGGTTTCAACTACCCAGGTTTAAGGTATTCTTCCTTCAGCTAAAACATGCATGTGGAACCTAGAGTATGATCAACCATGTGATCGGGAGACGTGTTCAAATATGTCCCAGTTTTCGTACCCTGGTACTCGGGTGCAACATTCCAGACGCTTTACTAACACTCTCCCGACTTGGAGAGTCAGTCCCTTTAACCTCCTGTTTGGCCCAGTTTGCAATTTCTGCGGAAGATGAACAGGAATAGCGAGAACCAATGAGAGGCTAGCTGGAGGTGTCTGGACGGGCAAATTTAACTCTCATTTCCCACCAGGAAGAGGAATTAACCAAAGGCTCAGCGTGCCGTGCCGGAACCAGATTAGGGCCTGAAGCCATCCTGCGGTGTTGCGGCCAGCTCAAAAGAAAGCGAGTTGAAGAAAGGAGCTCAGGGGCACTGTAATTCACAAACCTGCAGAGTTATAAATGACAGCTATCGTCCAAAAATAGACTGAAGTAAGGCTGCCAACAGGACTTGAAAGCAGGGCAGAATTGCAGGAAACCGATTTCAGGAGGTAGACTGGAATTGCATTGAAAGCATAGGAAAAGAGGCAGAACGTCCACAATGATGCACTTGGCCAAAAAGGGCGTATGCGTTTTTTCCTGAATATATTCAGGAAAAAACGCATACGCCCTTTTTGGCCAACCAAGCAAGCTTGCAAAGGAAATCTGCACTACAATGAAGTCTCACTTCCCCCCGGTCAAAAGGGCCATCTGAAAAAAGTGTAAAATCCAGAAAGGCAGGACAGGCCATGGAGAACTGGGAGCCTTGTTATGCTGATGGGCGGGATGTAAATTGCCAACAGCCACTCAGGAGAAGTGTATGGTGTTTCCTGAAACATCTAAAAAACAAAGCAACAGAGCCTAGGGCACTGCCACTTATGGTCCTATAGCTTAGGGAAATTAAAATCAAAAAGACACAGCCACCCCAAAGTTTGGGACGCCTCTGTTTACAAGAACCTCGTTTACAATACAAGTTCAACATCGCAGAAAGTGAAAAATGGATAAAGAAGTTGTGGTATTTACTTATAAAGCAATATCACTCAGCAATGAAATCTATGTCATCAGGCCCTTAGCAGCACAATGAGTGGATTCAGGTATGATGATTCTAACTGAAATAAGTCACACAGAAAAAGAAACATCATAAGATATCAGTAATACACGGAATGTAAACTTGGCTACACAGGAACTGAATTACAGAACAGAACAGGGTCTCAAATTTAGAAAACCAACTTATGCTTGCTTAAGGGTAAAGGTGAGTTGGGGTGCTGCATAAACCCAGAGATTGAAATGAGCACAGATAAAGTTCCTTAAGCCAAATATGGAATAGACAAGAGCTACTCCTTGCTCAACGAAATGGACTCAACACCCCATATTAAACGCCTAAGAATGTACCTGACTAGTAAGTATCTTAAAACCTATGGATTGCTATGTCTCCGAAAGAGAATCAAGCATGTGTACAGGGGCATAAACGCAGCAGTGATAGGATTGGAGAGGTTCGGTGAGCAAATGAAGACCCTTTGAAGTCATATTGCATGGTACCCATTCCACGGGTTTCAAATACACAGGTTTAAGGTATTCTTCCTTCAGCTAAAACATGCATGTGGAACCCAAGTATGATCAACCATGTGAACGGGAGACGTGTTCAAATATGTCTCAGTTTTCCTCCCCTGGTACTCGGGTGCAACATTCCAGATGCTTTACTAACACTCTCCCGACTTGGAGAGTCAGTCCCTTTAACCTCCTGTTTGGCCCAGTTGCAATTTCTGCGGAAGATGAACAGGAATAGCGAGAACCAATGAGAGACTAGCTGGAGGTGTCTGGACGGGCAAATTTAACTCTAATTTCCCACCAGGAAGAGGAAATAACCAAAGGCTCAGCGTTCCGTACCAGAATCAGATTAGGGCCTGAAGCCATCCTGCGGTGTTGCGGCCAGCTCAAAAGAAAGCGAGTTGAAGAAAGGAGCTCAGGGGCACTGTAATTCACAAACCTGCAGAGTTATAAATGACAGCTATCGTCCAAAAATAGACTGAAGTAAGGCTGCCAAGAGGACTTGAAAGCAGGGCAGAATTGCAGGAAACCGATTTCAGGAGGTAGACTGGAATTGCATTGAAAGCATAGGAAAAGAGGCAGAACGTCCACAATGATGCACTTGGCCAAAAAGGGCGTATGCGTTTTTTCCTGAATATATTCAGGAAAAAACGCATACGCCCTTTTTGGCCAACCAAGCAAGCTTGCAAAGGAAATCTGCACTACAATGAAGTCTCACTTCCCCCCGGTCAAAAGGGCCATCTGAAAAAAGTGTAAAATCCAGAAAGGCAGGACAGGCCATGGAGAACTGGGAGCCTTGTTATGCTGATGGGCGGGATGTAAATTGCCAACAACCACTCGGGAGAAGTGTATGGTGTTTCCTGAAACATCTAAAAAACAAAGCAACAGAACCTAGGGCACTTCCACTTATGGTCCTATAGCTTAGGGAAATTAAAATCAAAAAGACACAGCCACCCCAAAGTTTGGATCGGCTCTGTTTACAAAAACCTCGTTTACAGTACAAGTTCAACATCGCAGAAAGTGAAAAATGGATAAAGAAGTTGTGGTATTTACTTACAAAGCAATATCACTCAGCAATGAAATCTGTGTCATCAGGCCCTTAGCAGCACAATGAGTGGATTCAGGTATGATGATTCTAACTGAAATAAGTCACACAGAAAAAGAAACATCATAAGATATCAGTAATACACGGAATGTAAAGTTGGCTACACAGGAACTGAATGACAGAACAGAACAGGGACTCAAATTTAGAAAACCAACTTATGCTTGCTTAAGGGTAAAGGTGAGTTGGGGTGCTGCATAAAACCAGAGATTGAAATGAGCACAGATAAATTTCCTTAAGCCAAATATGGAATAGACAAGAGCTACTCCTTGCTCAACGAAATGGACTCAACACCCCATATTAAACGCCTAAGAATGTACCTGACTAGTAAGTATCTTAAAACCTATGGATTGCTATGTCTCCGAAAGAGAATCAAGCATGTGTACAGGGGCATAAACGCAGCAGTGATAGGATTGGAGAGGTTCGGTGAGCAAATGAAGACCCTTTGAAGTCATATTGCATGGTACCCATTCCACGGGTTTCAACTACCCAGGTTTAAGGTATTCTTCCTTCAGCTAAAACATGCATGTGGAACCTAGAGTATGATCAACCATGTGATCGGGAGACGTGTTCAAATATGTCCCAGTTTTCGTACCCTGGTACTCGGGTGCAACATTCCAGACGCTTTACTAACACTCTCCCGACTTGGAGAGTCAGTCCCTTTAACCTCCTGTTTGGCCCAGTTTGCAATTTCTGCGGAAGATGAACAGGAATAGCGAGAACCAATGAGAGGCTAGCTGGAGGTGTCTGGACGGGCAAATTTAACTCTCATTTCCCACCAGGAAGAGGAATTAACCAAAGGCTCAGCGTGCCGTGCCGGAACCAGATTAGGGCCTGAAGCCATCCTGCGGTGTTGCGGCCAGCTCAAAAGAAAGCGAGTTGAAGAAAGGAGCTCAGGGGCACTGTAATTCACAAACCTGCAGAGTTATAAATGACAGCTATCGTCCAAAAATAGACTGAAGTAAGGCTGCCAACAGGACTTGAAAGCAGGGCAGAATTGCAGGAAACCGATTTCAGGAGGTAGACTGGAATTGCATTGAAAGCATAGGAAAAGAGGCAGAACGTCCACAATGATGCACTTGGCCAAAAAGGGCGTATGCGTTTTTTCCTGAATATATTCAGGAAAAAACGCATACGCCCTTTTTGGCCAACCAAGCAAGCTTGCAAAGGAAATCTGCACTACAATGAAGTCTCACTTCCCCCCGGTCAAAAGGGCCATCTGAAAAAAGTGTAAAATCCAGAAAGGCAGGACAGGCCATGGAGAACTGGGAGCCTTGTTATGCTGATGGGCGGGATGTAAATTGCCAACAGCCACTCAGGAGAAGTGTATGGTGTTTCCTGAAACATCTAAAAAACAAAGCAACAGAGCCTAGGGCACTGCCACTTATGGTCCTATAGCTTAGGGAAATTAAAATCAAAAAGACACAGCCACCCCAAAGTTTGGGACGCCTCTGTTTACAAGAACCTCGTTTACAATACAAGTTCAACATCGCAGAAAGTGAAAAATGGATAAAGAAGTTGTGGTATTTACTTATAAAGCAATATCACTCAGCAATGAAATCTATGTCATCAGGCCCTTAGCAGCACAATGAGTGGATTCAGGTATGATGATTCTAACTGAAATAAGTCACACAGAAAAAGAAACATCATAAGATATCAGTAATACACGGAATGTAAACTTGGCTACACAGGAACTGAATTACAGAACAGAACAGGGTCTCAAATTTAGAAAACCAACTTATGCTTGCTTAAGGGTAAAGGTGAGTTGGGGTGCTGCATAAACCCAGAGATTGAAATGAGCACAGATAAAGTTCCTTAAGCCAAATATGGAATAGACAAGAGCTACTCCTTGCTCAACGAAATGGACTCAACACCCCATATTAAACGCCTAAGAATGTACCTGACTAGTAAGTATCTTAAAACCTATGGATTGCTATGTCTCCGAAAGAGAATCAAGCATGTGTACAGGGGCATAAACGCAGCAGTGATAGGATTGGAGAGGTTCGGTGAGCAAATGAAGACCCTTTGAAGTCATATTGCATGGTACCCATTCCACGGGTTTCAAATACACAGGTTTAAGGTATTCTTCCTTCAGCTAAAACATGCATGTGGAACCCAAGTATGATCAACCATGTGAACGGGAGACGTGTTCAAATATGTCTCAGTTTTCCTCCCCTGGTACTCGGGTGCAACATTCCAGATGCTTTACTAACACTCTCCCGACTTGGAGAGTCAGTCCCTTTAACCTCCTGTTTGGCCCAGTTGCAATTTCTGCGGAAGATGAACAGGAATAGCGAGAACCAATGAGAGACTAGCTGGAGGTGTCTGGACGGGCAAATTTAACTCTAATTTCCCACCAGGAAGAGGAAATAACCAAAGGCTCAGCGTTCCGTACCAGAATCAGATTAGGGCCTGAAGCCATCCTGCGGTGTTGCGGCCAGCTCAAAAGAAAGCGAGTTGAAGAAAGGAGCTCAGGGGCACTGTAATTCACAAACCTGCAGAGTTATAAATGACAGCTATCGTCCAAAAATAGACTGAAGTAAGGCTGCCAAGAGGACTTGAAAGCAGGGCAGAATTGCAGGAAACCGATTTCAGGAGGTAGACTGGAATTGCATTGAAAGCATAGGAAAAGAGGCAGAACGTCCACAATGATGCACTTGGCCAAAAAGGGCGTATGCGTTTTTTCCTGAATATATTCAGGAAAAAACGCATACGCCCTTTTTGGCCAACCAAGCAAGCTTGCAAAGGAAATCTGCACTACAATGAAGTCTCACTTCCCCCCGGTCAAAAGGGCCATCTGAAAAAAGTGTAAAATCCAGAAAGGCAGGACAGGCCATGGAGAACTGGGAGCCTTGTTATGCTGATGGGCGGGATGTAAATTGCCAACAACCACTCGGGAGAAGTGTATGGTGTTTCCTGAAACATCTAAAAAACAAAGCAACAGAACCTAGGGCACTTCCACTTATGGTCCTATAGCTTAGGGAAATTAAAATCAAAAAGACACAGCCACCCCAAAGTTTGGATCGGCTCTGTTTACAAAAACCTCGTTTACAGTACAAGTTCAACATCGCAGAAAGTGAAAAATGGATAAAGAAGTTGTGGTATTTACTTACAAAGCAATATCACTCAGCAATGAAATCTGTGTCATCAGGCCCTTAGCAGCACAATGAGTGGATTCAGGTATGATGATTCTAACTGAAATAAGTCACACAGAAAAAGAAACATCATAAGATATCAGTAATACACGGAATGTAAAGTTGGCTACACAGGAACTGAATGACAGAACAGAACAGGGACTCAAATTTAGAAAACCAACTTATGCTTGCTTAAGGGTAAAGGTGAGTTGGGGTGCTGCATAAAACCAGAGATTGAAATGAGCACAGATAAATTTCCTTAAGCCAAATATGGAATAGACAAGAGCTACTCCTTGCTCAACGAAATGGACTCAACACCCCATATTAAACGCCTAAGAATGTACCTGACTAGTAAGTATCTTAAAACCTATGGATTGCTATGTCTCCGAAAGAGAATCAAGCATGTGTACAGGGGCATAAACGCAGCAGTGATAGGATTGGAGAGGTTCGGTGAGCAAATGAAGACCCTTTGAAGTCATATTGCATGGTACCCATTCCACGGGTTTCAACTACCCAGGTTTAAGGTATTCTTCCTTCAGCTAAAACATGCATGTGGAACCTAGAGTATGATCAACCATGTGATCGGGAGACGTGTTCAAATATGTCCCAGTTTTCGTACCCTGGTACTCGGGTGCAACATTCCAGACGCTTTACTAACACTCTCCCGACTTGGAGAGTCAGTCCCTTTAACCTCCTGTTTGGCCCAGTTTGCAATTTCTGCGGAAGATGAACAGGAATAGCGAGAACCAATGAGAGGCTAGCTGGAGGTGTCTGGACGGGCAAATTTAACTCTCATTTCCCACCAGGAAGAGGAATTAACCAAAGGCTCAGCGTGCCGTGCCGGAACCAGATTAGGGCCTGAAGCCATCCTGCGGTGTTGCGGCCAGCTCAAAAGAAAGCGAGTTGAAGAAAGGAGCTCAGGGGCACTGTAATTCACAAACCTGCAGAGTTATAAATGACAGCTATCGTCCAAAAATAGACTGAAGTAAGGCTGCCAACAGGACTTGAAAGCAGGGCAGAATTGCAGGAAACCGATTTCAGGAGGTAGACTGGAATTGCATTGAAAGCATAGGAAAAGAGGCAGAACGTCCACAATGATGCACTTGGCCAAAAAGGGCGTATGCGTTTTTTCCTGAATATATTCAGGAAAAAACGCATACGCCCTTTTTGGCCAACCAAGCAAGCTTGCAAAGGAAATCTGCACTACAATGAAGTCTCACTTCCCCCCGGTCAAAAGGGCCATCTGAAAAAAGTGTAAAATCCAGAAAGGCAGGACAGGCCATGGAGAACTGGGAGCCTTGTTATGCTGATGGGCGGGATGTAAATTGCCAACAGCCACTCAGGAGAAGTGTATGGTGTTTCCTGAAACATCTAAAAAACAAAGCAACAGAGCCTAGGGCACTGCCACTTATGGTCCTATAGCTTAGGGAAATTAAAATCAAAAAGACACAGCCACCCCAAAGTTTGGGACGCCTCTGTTTACAAGAACCTCGTTTACAATACAAGTTCAACATCGCAGAAAGTGAAAAATGGATAAAGAAGTTGTGGTATTTACTTATAAAGCAATATCACTCAGCAATGAAATCTATGTCATCAGGCCCTTAGCAGCACAATGAGTGGATTCAGGTATGATGATTCTAACTGAAATAAGTCACACAGAAAAAGAAACATCATAAGATATCAGTAATACACGGAATGTAAACTTGGCTACACAGGAACTGAATTACAGAACAGAACAGGGTCTCAAATTTAGAAAACCAACTTATGCTTGCTTAAGGGTAAAGGTGAGTTGGGGTGCTGCATAAACCCAGAGATTGAAATGAGCACAGATAAAGTTCCTTAAGCCAAATATGGAATAGACAAGAGCTACTCCTTGCTCAACGAAATGGACTCAACACCCCATATTAAACGCCTAAGAATGTACCTGACTAGTAAGTATCTTAAAACCTATGGATTGCTATGTCTCCGAAAGAGAATCAAGCATGTGTACAGGGGCATAAACGCAGCAGTGATAGGATTGGAGAGGTTCGGTGAGCAAATGAAGACCCTTTGAAGTCATATTGCATGGTACCCATTCCACGGGTTTCAAATACACAGGTTTAAGGTATTCTTCCTTCAGCTAAAACATGCATGTGGAACCCAAGTATGATCAACCATGTGAACGGGAGACGTGTTCAAATATGTCTCAGTTTTCCTCCCCTGGTACTCGGGTGCAACATTCCAGATGCTTTACTAACACTCTCCCGACTTGGAGAGTCAGTCCCTTTAACCTCCTGTTTGGCCCAGTTGCAATTTCTGCGGAAGATGAACAGGAATAGCGAGAACCAATGAGAGACTAGCTGGAGGTGTCTGGACGGGCAAATTTAACTCTAATTTCCCACCAGGAAGAGGAAATAACCAAAGGCTCAGCGTTCCGTACCAGAATCAGATTAGGGCCTGAAGCCATCCTGCGGTGTTGCGGCCAGCTCAAAAGAAAGCGAGTTGAAGAAAGGAGCTCAGGGGCACTGTAATTCACAAACCTGCAGAGTTATAAATGACAGCTATCGTCCAAAAATAGACTGAAGTAAGGCTGCCAAGAGGACTTGAAAGCAGGGCAGAATTGCAGGAAACCGATTTCAGGAGGTAGACTGGAATTGCATTGAAAGCATAGGAAAAGAGGCAGAACGTCCACAATGATGCACTTGGCCAAAAAGGGCGTATGCGTTTTTTCCTGAATATATTCAGGAAAAAACGCATACGCCCTTTTTGGCCAACCAAGCAAGCTTGCAAAGGAAATCTGCACTACAATGAAGTCTCACTTCCCCCCGGTCAAAAGGGCCATCTGAAAAAAGTGTAAAATCCAGAAAGGCAGGACAGGCCATGGAGAACTGGGAGCCTTGTTATGCTGATGGGCGGGATGTAAATTGCCAACAACCACTCGGGAGAAGTGTATGGTGTTTCCTGAAACATCTAAAAAACAAAGCAACAGAACCTAGGGCACTTCCACTTATGGTCCTATAGCTTAGGGAAATTAAAATCAAAAAGACACAGCCACCCCAAAGTTTGGATCGGCTCTGTTTACAAAAACCTCGTTTACAGTACAAGTTCAACATCGCAGAAAGTGAAAAATGGATAAAGAAGTTGTGGTATTTACTTACAAAGCAATATCACTCAGCAATGAAATCTGTGTCATCAGGCCCTTAGCAGCACAATGAGTGGATTCAGGTATGATGATTCTAACTGAAATAAGTCACACAGAAAAAGAAACATCATAAGATATCAGTAATACACGGAATGTAAAGTTGGCTACACAGGAACTGAATGACAGAACAGAACAGGGACTCAAATTTAGAAAACCAACTTATGCTTGCTTAAGGGTAAAGGTGAGTTGGGGTGCTGCATAAAACCAGAGATTGAAATGAGCACAGATAAATTTCCTTAAGCCAAATATGGAATAGACAAGAGCTACTCCTTGCTCAACGAAATGGACTCAACACCCCATATTAAACGCCTAAGAATGTACCTGACTAGTAAGTATCTTAAAACCTATGGATTGCTATGTCTCCGAAAGAGAATCAAGCATGTGTACAGGGGCATAAACGCAGCAGTGATAGGATTGGAGAGGTTCGGTGAGCAAATGAAGACCCTTTGAAGTCATATTGCATGGTACCCATTCCACGGGTTTCAACTACCCAGGTTTAAGGTATTCTTCCTTCAGCTAAAACATGCATGTGGAACCTAGAGTATGATCAACCATGTGATCGGGAGACGTGTTCAAATATGTCCCAGTTTTCGTACCCTGGTACTCGGGTGCAACATTCCAGACGCTTTACTAACACTCTCCCGACTTGGAGAGTCAGTCCCTTTAACCTCCTGTTTGGCCCAGTTTGCAATTTCTGCGGAAGATGAACAGGAATAGCGAGAACCAATGAGAGGCTAGCTGGAGGTGTCTGGACGGGCAAATTTAACTCTCATTTCCCACCAGGAAGAGGAATTAACCAAAGGCTCAGCGTGCCGTGCCGGAACCTGATTAGGGCCTGAAGCCTTCCTGCGTTGTTGCGGCCAGCTCATAAGAAAGCGAGTTGAAGAAAGGAGCTCAGGGGCACTGTAATTCACAAACCTGCAGAGTTATAAATGACAGCTATCGTCCAAAAATAGACTGAAGTAAGGCTGCCAAGAGGACTTGAAAGCGGGGCAGAATTGCAGGAAACCGATTTCAGGAGGTAGACTGGAATTGCATTGAAAGCATAGGAAAAGAGGCAGAACGTCCACAATGATGCACTTGGCCAAAAAGGGCGTATGCGTTTTTTCCTGAATATATTCAGGAAAAAACGCATACGCCCTTTTTGGCCAACCAAGCAAGCTTGCAAAGGAAATCTGCACTACAATGAAGTCTCACTTCCCCCCGGTCAAAAGGGCCATCTGAAAAAAGTGTAAAATCCAGAAAGGCAGGACAGGCCATGGAAAACTGGGAGCCTTGTTATGCTGATGGGCGGGATGTAAATTACCAACAGACACTCAGGAGAAGTGTATGGTGTTTCCTGAAACATCTAAAAAACAAAGCAACAGAGCCTAGGGCACTGCCACTTATGGTCCTATAGCTTAGGGAAATTAAAATCAAAAAGACACAGCCACCCCAAAGTTTGGAACGCCTCTGTTTACAAGAACCTCGTTTACAGTACAAGTTCAACATCGCAGAAAGTGAAAAATGGATAAAGAAGTTGTGGTATTTACTTACAAAGCAATATCACTCAGCAATGAAATCTATGTCATCAGGCCCTTAGGAGCACAATGAGTGGATTCAGGTATGATGATTCTAACTGAAATAAGTCACACAGAAAAAGAAACATCATAAGATATCAGTAATACACGGAATGTAAACTTGGCTACACAGGAACTGAATTACAGAACAGAACAGGGTCTCAAATTTAGAAAACCAACTTATGCTTGCTTAAGGGGAAAGGTGAGTTGGGGTGCTGCATAAACCCAGAGATTGAAATGAGCACAGATAAAGTTCCTTAAGCCAAATATGGAATAGACAAGAGCTACTCCTTGCTCAACGAAATGGACTCAACACCGCATATTAAACGCCTAAGAATGTACCTGACTAGTAAGTATCTTAAAACCTATGGATTGCTATGTCTCCGAAAGAGAATCAAGCATGTGTACAGGGGCATAAACGCAGCAGTGATAGGATTGGAGAGGTTCGGTGAGCAAATGAAGACCCTTTGAAGTCATATTGCATGGTACCCATTCCACGGGTTTCAACTACCCAGGTTTAAGGTATTCTTCCTTCAGCTAAAACATGCATGTGGAACCTAGAGTATGATCAACCATGTGATCGGGAGACGTGTTCAAATATGTCCCAGTTTTCGTACCCTGGTACTCGGGTGCAACATTCCAGACGCTTTACTAACACTCTCCCGACTTGGAGAGTCAGTCCCTTTAACCTCCTGTTTGGCCCAATTTGCAATTTCTGCAGAAGATGAACAGGAATAGCGAGAACCAATGAGAGGCTAGCTGCAGGTGTCTGGACGGGCAAATTTAACTCTCATTTCCCACCAGGAAGAGGAATTAACCAAAGGCTCAGCGTGCCGTGCCGGAACCAGATTAGGGCCTGAAGCCATCCTGCGGTGTTGCGGCCAGCTCAAAAGAAAGCGAGTTGAAGAAAGGAGCTCAGGGGCACTGTAATTCACAAACCTGCAGAGTTGTAAATGACAGCTATCGTCCAAAAATAGACTGAAGTAAGGCTGCCAAGAGGACTTGAAAGCGGGGCAGAATTGCAGGAAACCGATTTCAGGAGGTAGACTGGAATTGCATTGAAAGCATAGGAAAAGAGGCAGAACGTCCACAATGATGCACTTGGCCAAAAAGGGCGTATGCGTTTTTTCCTGAATATATTCAGGAAAAAACGCATACGCCCTTTTTGGCCAACCAAGCAAGCTTGCAAAGGAAATCTGCACTACAATGAAGTCTCACTTCCCCCTGGTCAAAAGGGCCATCTGAAAAAAGTGTAAAATCCAGAAAGGCAGGACAGGCCATGGAAAACTGGGAGCCTTGTTATGCTGATGGGCGGGATGTAAATTACCAACAGACACTCAGGAGAAGTGTATGGTGTTTCCTGAAACATCTAAAAAACAAAGCAACAGAGCCTAGGGCACTGCCACTTATGGTCCTATAGCTTAGGGAAATTAAAATCAAAAAGACACAGCCACCCCAAAGTTTGGGACGCCTCTGTTTACAAGAACCTCGTTTACAGTACAAGTTCAACATCGCAGAAAGTGAAAAATGGATAAAGAAGTTGTGGTATTTACTTACAAAGCAATATCACTCAGCAATGAAATCTATGTCATCAGGCCCTTAGGAGCACAATGAGTGGATTCAGGTATGATGATTCTAACTGAAATAAGTCACACAGAAAAAGAAACATCATAAGATATCAGTAATACACGGAATGTAAACTTGGCTACACAGGAACTGAATTACAGAACAGAACAGGGTCTCAAATTTAGAAAACCAACTTATGCTTGCTTAAGGGTAAAGGTGAGTTGGGGTGCTGCATAAACCCAGAGATTGAAATGAGCACAGATAAAGTTCCTTAAGCCAAATATGGAATAGACAAGAGCTACTCCTTGCTCAACGAAATGGACTCAACACCGCATATTAAACGCCTAAGAATGTACCTGACTAGTAAGTATCTTAAAACCTATGGATTGCTATGTCTCCGAAAGAGAATCAAGCATGTGTACAGGGGCATAAACGCAGCAGTGATAGGATTGGAGAGGTTCGGTGAGCAAATGAAGACCCTTTGAAGTCATATTGCATGGTACCCATACCACGGGTTTCAACTACCCAGGTTTAAGGTATTCTTCCTTCAGCTAAAACATGCATGTGGAACCTAGAGTATGATCAACCATGTGATCGGGAGACGTGTTCAAATATGTCCCAGTTTTCGTACCCTGGTACTCGGGTGCAACATTCCAGACGCTTTACTAACACTCTCCCGACTTGGAGAGTCAGTCCCTTTAACCTCCTGTTTGGCCCAATTTGCAATTTCTGCGGAAGATGAACAGGAATAGCGAGAACCAATGAGAGGCTAGCTGCAGGTGTCTGGACGGGCAAATTTAACTCTCATTTCCCACCAGGAAGAGGAATTAACCAAAGGCTCAGCGTGCCGTACCGGAACCAGATTAGGGCCTGAAGCCATCCTGCGGTGTTGCGGCCAGCTCAAAAGAAAGCGAGTTGAAGAAAGGAGCTCAGGGGCACTGTAATTCACAAACCTGCAGAGTTATAAATGACAGCTATCGTCCAAAAATAGACTGAAGTAAGGCTGCCAAGAGGACTTGAAAGCGGGGCAGAATTGCAGGAAACCGATTTCAGGAGGTAGACTGGAATTGCATTGAAAGCATAGGAAAAGAGGCAGAACGTCCACAATGATGCACTTGGCCAGAAAGGGCGTATGCGTTTTTTCCTGAATATATTCAGGTAAAAACGCATACGCCCTTTTTGGCCAACCAAGCAAGCTTGCAAAGGAAATCTGCACTACAATGAAGTCTCACTTCCCCCCGGTCAAAAGGGCCATCTGAAAAAAGTGTAAAATCCAGAAAGGCAGGACAGGCCATGGAGAACTGGGAGCCTTGTTATGCTGATGGGCGGGATGTAAATTGCCAACAGACACTTGGGAGAAGTGTATGGTGTTTCCTGAAACATCTAAAAAACAAAGCAACAGAGCCTAGGGCACTTCCACTTATGGTCCTATAGCTTAGGGAAATTAAAATCAAAAAGACACAGCCACCCCAAAGTTTGGGACGCCTCTGTTTACAAGAACCTCGTTTACCGTACAAGTTCAATATCACAGAAAGTGAAAAATGGATAAAGAACTTGTGGTACTTACGTACAATGCAGTATCACTCAGCAATGAAATCTATGTCATCAGGCCCGTAGCAGCATCATGAGTGGATTCAGGTACGATGATTCTAACTGAAATAAGTCACACAGAAAAAGAAAAATCATAAGATATCACTAATACACGGAATGTAACCTTGGCTACACAGGAACTGAATTCCAAAACAGAACAGGTTCTCAAATTTAGAAAACCAACTTATGCTTGCTTAAGGGGAAAGGTGAGTTGGATTGCTGCATAAAACCAGAGATTGAAATGAGCACAGATAAAGTTCCTTAAGCCAAATATGGAATAGACAAGAGCTACTCCTTGCTCAACGAAATGGACTCAACACCGCATATTAAACGCCTAAGAATGTACCTGACTAGTAAGTATCTTAAAACCTATGGATTGCTATGTCTCCGAAAGAGAATCAAGCATGTGTACAGGGGCATAAACGCAGCAGTGATAGGATTGGAGATGTTCGGTGAGCAAATGAAGACCCTTTGAAGTCATATTGCATGGTACCCATTCCACGGGTTTCAAATACCCAGGTTTAAGGTATTCTTCCTTCAGCTAAAACATGCATGTGGAACCTAGAGTATGATCAACCATGTGATCGGGAGACGTGTTCAAATATGTCTCAGTTTTCCTCCCCTGGTACTCGGGTGCAACATTCCAGACGCTTTACTAACACTCTCCCGACTTGGAGAGTCAGTCCCTTTAACCTCCTGTTTGGCCCAGTTTGCAATTTCTCCGGAAGATGAACAGGAATAGCGAGAACCAATGAGAGACTAGCTGGAGGTGTCTGGTTGGGCAAATTTAACTCTCATTTCCCACCAGGAAGAGGAAATAACCAAAGGCTCAGCGTGCCGTGCCGGAACCAGATTAGGGCCTGAAGCCATCCTGCGGTGTTGCGGCCAGCTCAAAAGAAAGCGAGTTGAAGAAAGGAGCTCAGGGGCACTGTAATTCACAAACCTGCAGAGTTATAAATGAGAGCTATCGTCCAAAAATAGACTGAAGTAAGGCTGCCAAGAGGACTTGAAAGCGGGGCAGAATTGCAGGAAACCGATTTCAGGAGGTAGACTGGAATTGCATTGAAAGCATAGGAAAAGAGGCAGAACGTCCACAATGATGCACTTGGCCAAAAAGGGCGTATGCGTTTTTTCCTGAATATATTCAGGAAAAAACGCATACGCCCTTTTTGGCCAACCAAGCAAGCTTGCAAAGGAAATCTGCACTACAATGAAGTCTCACTTCCCCCCGGTCAAAGGGCCATCTGAAAAAAGTGTAAAATCCAGAAAGGCAGGACAGGCCATGGAGAACTGGGAGCCTTGTTATGCTGATGGGCGGGATGTAAATTGCCAACAACCACTCGGGAGAAGTGTATGGTGTTTCCTGAAACATCTAAAAAACAAAGCAACAGAACCTAGGGCACTTCCACTTATGGTCCTATAGCTTAGGGAAATTAAAATCAAAAAGACACAGCCACCCCAAAGTTTGGATCGGCTCTGTTTACAAGAACCTCGTTTACAGTACAAGTTCAACATCGCAGAAAGTGAAAAATGGATAAAGAAGTTGTGGTATTTACTTACAAAGCAATATCACTCAGCAAAGAAATCTGTGTCATCAGGCCCTTAGCAGCACAATGAGTGGATTCAGGTATGATGATTCTAACTGAAGTAAGTCACACAGAAAAAGAAACATCATAAGATATCAGTAATACACGGAATGTAAACTTGGCTACACAGGAGCTGAATTACAGAACAGAACAGGGACTCAAATTTAGAAAACCAACTTATGCTTGCTTAAGGGTAAAGGTGAGTTGGAGTGCTGCATAAAACCAGAGATTGAAATGAGCACAGATAAAGTTCCTTAAGCCAAATATGGAATAGACAAGAGCTACTCCTTGCTCAACGAAATGGACTCAACACCGCATATTAAACGCCTAAGAATGTACCTGACTAGTAAGTATCTTACAACCTATGGATTGCTATGTCTCCGAAAGAGAATCAAGCATGTGTACAGGGGCATAAACGCAGCAGTGATAGGATTGGAGAGGTTCGGTGAGCAAATGAAGACCCTTTGAAGTCATATTGCATGGTACCCATTCCACGGGTTTCAAATACCCAGGTTTAAGGTATTCTTCCTTCACCTAAAACATGCATGTGGAACCCAAGTATGATCAACCATGTGAACGGGAGACGTGTTCAAATATGTCTCAGTTTTCCTCCCCTGGTACTCGGGTGCAACATTCCAGACGCTTTACTAACACTCTCCCGACTTGGAGAGTCAGTCCCTTTAACCTCCTGTTTGGCCCAGTTTGCAATTTCTTGGAAGATGAACAGGAATAGCGAGAACCAATGAGAGACTAGATGGAGGTGTCTGGACGGGCAAATTTAACTCTCATTTCCACCAGGAAGAGGAAATAACCAAAGGCTCAGCGTGCCGTGCCGGAACCAGATTAGGGCCTGAAGCCATCCTGCGGTGTTGCGGCCAGGTCACAAGAAAGCGAGTTGAAGAAAGGAGCTCAGGGGCACTGTAATTCACAAACCTGCAGAGTTATAAATGACAGCTATCGTCCAAAAATAGACTGAAGTAAGGCTGCCAAGAGGACTTGAAAGCGGGGCAGAATTGCAGGAAACCGATTTCAGGAGGTAGACTGGAATTGCATTGAAAGCATAGGAAAAGAGGCAGAACGTCCACAATGATGCACTTGGCCAAAAAGGGCGTATGCGTTTTTTCCTGAATATATTCAAGAAAAAACGCATACGCCCTTTTTGGCCAACCAAGCAAGCTTGCAAAGGAAATCTGCACTACAACGAAGTCTCACTTCCCCCCGGTCAAAAGGGCCATCTGAAAAAAGTGTAAAATCCAGAAAGGCAGGACAGGCCATGGAGAACTGGGAGCCTTGTTATGCTGATGGGCGGGATGTAAATTGCGAACAGACACTCGGGAGAAGTGTATGGTGTTTCCTGAAACATTGAAAAAACAAAGCAACAGAGCCTAGGGCACTTCCACTTATGGTCCTATAGCTTAGGGAAATTAAAATCAAAAAGACACAGCCACCCCAAAGTTTGGAACGGCTCTGTTTACAAGAACCTCGTTTACAGTACAAGTTCAACATCGCAGAAAGTGAAAAATGGATAAAGAAGTTGTGGTATTCACTTACAAAGCAATATCACTCAGCAATGAAATCTATGTCATCAGGCCCTTAGCAGCACAATGAGTGGATTCAGGTATGATGATTCTAACTGAAATAAGTCACACAGAAAAAGAAACATCATAAGATATCAGTAATACACGGAATGGAAACTTGGCTACACAGGAACTGAATTACAGAACAGAACAGGGTCTCAAATTTAGAAAACCAACTTATGCTTGCTTAAGGGTAAAGTTGAGTTGGGGTGCTGCATAAAACCAGAGGTTGAAATGAGCACAGATAAAGTTCCTTAAGCCAAATATGGAATAGACAAGAGCTACTCCTTGCTCAACGAAATGGACTCAACACCGCATATTAAACGCCTAAGAATGTACCTGACTAGTAAGTGTCTTAAAACCTATGGATTGCTATGTCTCCGAAGGAAATCAAGCATGTGTACAGGGGCATAAACGCAGCAGTGATAGGATTGGAGAGGTTCGGTGAGCAAATGAAGGCCCTTTGAAGTCATATTGCATGGTACCCATTACACGGGTTTCAACTACCCAGGTTTAAGGTATTCTTCCTTCATCTAAAACATGCATGTGGAACCTAGAGTATGATCAACCATGTGATCGGGAGACCTGTTCAAATATGTCTCTGTTTTCGTACCCTGGTACTCGGGTGCAACATTCCAGACGCTTTACTAACACTCTCCCCACTTGGAGAGTCAGTCCCTTTAACCACCAGTTTGGCCCAGTTTGCAATTTCTGTGGAAGATGAACAGGAATAGCGAGAACCAATGAAAGACTAGCTGGAGGTGTCTGGATGGGCAAATTTAACTCTCATTTCCCACCAGGAAGAGGAATTAACCAAAGGCTCAGCGTGCCATGCCGGAAGCACATTAGGGCCTGAAGACATCCTGCGGTGTTGCGGCCAGCTCACAAGAAAGCGAGTTGAAGAAAGGAGCTCAGGGGCACTGTAATTCACAAACCTGCAGAGTTATAAATGACAGCTATTGTCCGAAAATAGACTGAAGTAAGGCTGCCAAGAGGACTTGAAAGCGGGGCAGAATTGCAGGAAACCGATTTCAGGAGGTAGACTGGAATTGCATTGAAAGCATAGGAAAAGAGGCAGAACGTCCACAATGATGCACTTGGCCAAAAAGGGCGTATGCGTTTTTTCCTGAATATATTCAGGAAAAAACGCATACGCCCTTTTTGGCCAACCAAGCAAGCTTGCAAAGGAAATCTGCACTACAATGAAGTCTCACTTCCCCCCGGTCAAAAGGGCCATCTGAAAAAAGTGTAAAATCCAGAAAGGCAGGACAGGCCATGGAGAACTGGGAGCCTTGTTATGCTGATGGGCGGGATGTAAATTACCAACAGACACTCAGGAGAAGTGTATGGTGTTTCCTGAAACATCTAAAAAACAAAGCAACAGAGCCTAGGGCACTGCCACTTATGGTCCTATAGCTTAGGGAAATTAAAATCAAAAAGACACAGCCACCCCAAAGTTTGGGACGCCTCTGTTTACAAGAACCTCGTTTACAGTACAACTTCAACATCGCAGAAATTGAAAAATGGATAAAGAAGTTGTGGTATTTACTTACAAAGCAATATCACTCAGCAATGAAATCTGTGTCATCAGGCCCTTAGCAGCACAATGAGTGGATTCAGGTATGATGATTCTAACTGAAGTAAGTCACACAGAAAAAGAAACATCATAAGATATCAGTAATACACGGAATGTAAACTTGGCTACACAGGAACTGAATTACAGAACAGAACAGGGTCTCAAATTTAGAAAACCAACTTATGCTTGCTTAAGGGGAAAGGTGAGTTGGGGTGCTGCATAAAACCAGAGATTGAAATGAGCACAGATAAAGTTCCTTAAGCCAAATATGGAATAGACAAGAGGTACTCCTTGCTCAACGAAATGGACTCAACACCGCATATTAAACGCCTAAGAATGTACCTGACTAGTAAGTATCTTAAAACCTATGGATTGCTATGTCTCCGAAAGAGAATCAAGCATGTGTACAGGGGCATAAACGCAGCAGTGATAGGATTGGAGAGGTTCGGTGAGCAAATGAAGACCCTTTGAAGTCATATTGCATGGTACCCATTCCACGGGTTTCAACTACCCAGGTTTAAGGTATTCTTCCTTCAGCTAAAACATGCATGTGGAACCTAGAGTATGATCAACCATGTGATCGGGAGACGTGTTCAAATATGTCCCAGTTTTCGTACCCTGGTACTCGGGTGCAACATTCCAGACGCTTTACTAACACTCTCCCGACTTGGAGAGTCAGTCCCATTAACCTCCTGTTTGGCCCAGTTTGCAATTTCTGCGGAAGATGAACAGGAATAGCGAGAACCAATGAGAGGCTAGCTGAAGGTTTCTGGACGGGCAAATTTAACTCTCATTTCCCACCAGGAAGAGGAATTAACCAAAGGCTCAGCGTGCCGTGCCGGAACCAGATTAGGGCCTGAAGCCATCCTGCGGTGTTGCGGCCAGCTCAAAAGAAAGCGAGTTGAAGAAAGGAGCTCAGGGGCACTGTAATTCACAAACCTGCAGAGTTATAAATGACAGCTATCTTCCAAAAATAGACTGAAGTAAGGCTGCCAAGAGGACTTGAAAGCGGGGCAGAATTGCAGGAAACCGATTTCAGGAGGTAGACTGGAATTGCATTGAAAGCATAGGAAAAGAGGCAGAACGTCCACAATGATGCACTTGGCCAAAAAGGGCGTATGCGTTTTTTCCTGAATATATTCAGGAAAAAACGCATACGCCCTTTTTGGCCAACCAAGCAAGCTTGCAAAGGAAATCTGCACTACAATGAAGTCTCACTTCCCCCCGGTCAAAAGGGCCATCTGAAAAAAGTGTAAAATCCAGAAAGGCAGGACAGGCCATGGAGAACTGGGAGCCTTGTTATGCTGATGGGCGGGATGTAAATTGCCAACAGACACTCGGGAGAAGTGTATGGTGTTTCCTGAAACATCTAAAAAACAAAGCAACAGAGCCTAGGGCACTGCCACTTATGGTCCTATAGCTTAGGGAAATTAATATCAAAAAGACACAGCAACCCCAAAATTTGGGACGGCTCTTTTTACAGGAATCTCTTCTACGGCACAAGTTAAATATCCCAGAGAGCAAATAATGGATAAAGAAGTTGCGGTACTTATGTACAACAGAATACCACTCAGCAATGAAATCTATGTCACCAGGCCCGTACCAGCATAATGAGTGCATTGAGGCACGATGATTCTAAGTGAAATAAGTCACACAGAAAAAGAAACATCATAAGGTATCACTAATACACGGAATGTGAACTTGGCTACACATGAACTGAATTACAAAACAGAACAGGGTCTCAAGTTTAGAAAACCAACTTATGCCTGCTTAAGGGGGAAGGTGAGTTGGGGTGCTGCATAAAAGCAGAGTTTGAAATTAGCACAGATACCGTTCCATAAGCCAAATATGTAATAGACAAGAGCTACCCCTTGCTCAACGAAATGGATTCAACAATGAGGTATCACCTCACACCTGGTAGAATAGGCATCATTGAAAATCTACAAACAAAAAATGCTGGAAAGGGTGTGGAGAAAAGGAACCCTCTTCCACTATTGTTGGGAATATAAATTGATACAGTCATTATGGAGAACAATATGGAATTTCTTAAGAAACTAACAATAGAACTACCATATGATACAGCAATCCCAGTACTGGACATATGCCCAGACAAAACCATAAATCAAAAAGTCATTCACCGCAATGTTCATTGCATCACTATTTACAATATCGAGGTAATGGAAGCAACCTAAATGCCCACAGACAGACGAATGCATAAAGCTGTGGTACATATATAAAATGGAATATTACTAAGCCATGAAAAGGAATGAAATTGGGTCATTTGTAGAGACGTCGATGGATCTAGAGACTGTCATACAGAGTGAAGTAAGTCAGAAAGAGAAAAACAAATCTTGTATATTCATGCATATATGTGGAACCTAGAAAAACTGTACAGATTAACCATTTTGCAAGGCATAAATAGAGCAACAGATGTACACAACAAACGTATGGACAACAAGGGGGGAAAGCTGTTGGGGGGTGGTGGTGGGAGGAGTTGAGAGACTGGGATTGGCATGTATACATTTATATGTATAAAATAGATAACCAATAAGAACCTGCTGTATAAAAATATAAAATAAAATTCAAAATTAAAAAGAAGTAAAATTTAAAAAATAAAACAGAAAAAACAATTATTCCCTGCACATACATGTATTTATATGAATAAATTATTTCCATGCTTATATCTGTAAATACAAAAAAGAGGAATAAAATCTACCTTGAACCAAAAACGAAAAAGAGAAAAAAAACACAGAACCCACCAGTTACACAGAGGAAAACCGTATCAGGGCACTTGCTCCAGTTGTAAACAATTCTGAAGTTGGTCAGTGGTGGGGAATCGTCTCCCATTCAGCCAGCAGCCCCCACGCAACAAGCGTCCTCATTGCAAAGCTGGGGCACCGTGCCGAGGCATCTGTGAGTAAACGTGAGCTGAGCCCCAGGCCAGTTGCTGCTGAACTATTCCCACCCGTCCCAGGTAAAACACCTGAATATATACAAGGACTTGAAAGCCTAGAGGAAGGGCCATAGAGCCACACGAGTGACAGCATGCCGGCCGACTTGGTGCCTGCAGGCCAGCCAGGATGGTCCTGGCCCTGGGTGCTCTTCTGGAAGATTTCCATTTCCCTGCCTGAGATACCCGTCCTGTCCCTGCCCCCACTGCTTTTTTCCTTCCTCACCTCTGCCCAGGGAGAAATTCCAGCAGCAGGTATGGGTGACACATCCTCTTCTTTAGCAGGTGGCAGCCTGGCAACTGCTGCAGAAAGTCCAGCAGAGCCCCACTCACACTGGGCCACCCACAAAGCCGTGGCCTCTCACTCCCTCCCACCAGCCCAGCCCCGAGACTGCTGACAGGGCAGAGAAAATGGCGTCAGGCACGGCTGCAGGGGCTCTTGCTGCCTGGAGTGGTATTTATATTGATCTCAACCCAGGCACACCTGGGGAGGGCTGGCCGGCACGGTAAGGCTGCCCAGGTCAGCCAATCATCACCCCTCAGGGGCTCACAGTTGCAGAAAATGGAACTTGCTGAACCGGCCAGGTCCAAGGAACAGGTGTGGGCTCCTGAGAGTCAGGATAGACAAGGGGCTGCAGCTTTGGCTTGTTTTCTAATCATTTTATCTGGCCCATGAGTGGGAGACAACTTCAAGAAAACCCTCTCCTAATGAGAGGAACCCAGGAGTCAGGCAGAGGAGGGGTGGGTGGTGGTTGGAGACAGAGGCCTGGTGCCCCGGGTGCAGTGGAAGTCTCTGGAAGACCAGGTGGAGGGAGGCCTCACGGAGTGATGCCCAGGGTCACAGACCTGTCGCAGCTGCTGTTTGTTAGTTCAAGTCCTGCTCTGAGGTGCTCTGTGTCAGCTCTGAGCGACAGGTGAGCTGGGGGTGCTCTGCAATGAGGGCTATGTGCACGGTTCCTGTGTGCCCAGCCCTGCCACGGTACCTGCAAGGGTAGCTCTGTATCCTGGGAGGGGCCTGACCACGAGAGCCCCGTGGGCTGGGGTGGGGGTGGGGTACCTGCCCAGGTGAGCTCCATATTCTGGGATTGGTCTGACCACGAGAGCCCCATGGGCTGCTGGGGACCTGGTAAAGGATGTCAGGACAGTCAGTGAAGCCACCGAGGATATACCTCCAGTTGCTCCTAATTCCTACACCCTGCTGGTCATTCTACCAACCACCAGGACATGGTATTCTGTATTAGTCTTCAATGATGCCTTCTTTTGTATTCCATTAGTCCCAGAGTCACAAGAAATTTTGGCTTGTGAGTGGCAGGACTCAACATACAACTAAAACAATACTTCCGGGCCGTCTGGCCCCAAGGGTGCAAAAATTCCCACACCATCTTTGGGGAAAGCTTAGCTAAAGACCTAAAAGTTCTACCTCTGGAAAAGGAAACCCTCCTTCAATATGCAGACGACATTCTGATCACCAGCCCTACTAAGGAGGCCTCTGAACTACCAAGCCAATAAAGGATAGAAGTTGTCCAAGAAAAAGCTCAAATATCACAGACTGCGGTGACCTGCCTGGGCTTCATTCTCACAGAAGGTCAGAGAAGCCCATCCCAGGAAAGGGAAGAAACCATTTTCAGCCTTACCCCTTTCTAAAACTAGAAGACAGCTTAGGGGTTCCTGGGGAGGCCAGGGTTTGCTGCTTCTGGATCCCTAGCTACAGTCTACTAGCTGGGCCTCTATATGAAACACTGAAAGGAAAAGATGATGATCCTTTTGAATAGAATCCAGAAGTGGCCTTTCAAGAATGGAAAGAGCAGTCAATTCAGACCCTTGCCCTGGAACTCCCTAATTTAGCTAAACCCTTTGACCTTTACATTCCCGGTGAAAGGTGAATCGCCATTGGAGAATTAGTGCAAAAACTGGGACCACTTGAAATGGAACAATGCAAGAATGCCATCCAGGTAGGATAAACTACGGTCACTAAGGGGCTTGGCCCACTGCCACATCTGGCCAAGATACTGGCGGTATCTAAAAACCTGGAAATCAGCAGCCCAAAAGGCCACCTCCCTCCTAAGGGAAAAGGACCCCACGTGGTGATCCTAACCACCAACCATGCCCTGAAGTTGCAGGGTTCGCTCCGTGGGCACACCGACCTCGAGTGAGGAGGCCCTCCAACTCCAACATCCAGAGAGATAACCGGGGGCAACAGGGCACCATGACGACTCGTGTGAACATCACTTGACCTGGAGTTTCTCTCATAAAACAACAAGAGTGTGTCCCAAAAGAGTAGACTACTGCTTGCAGGACTTACTGCACCCAGAGGGGAGCTAATAATCTTGGCGGGGGAACAGTATACCACACTGTCACCATAGAAAAGCCTACAGACACCATGATGATGGTGGCCAATAAGACCGGCTGGACTCCTGTTTACTTCAAAAGGCTGTTGACTCAGTAGCCATCATGGTCCTTGGTCACCACTGACCCTGGACTGTCTGGGAGTTGAGCGGGCAGGGCTCTGACACCTGGTGCTGTTTGTACGTTAATTCAGGGGCCTAACTGAAGAAAGCGCAGACTACTGGTCAGAGCATCTAGGCTGGCAGAGACGGTCAGCCTAAGGTGGCCGAACAAATGTGGGGCGGGGTGAAACCGGCCCCCACAGCGTCTCTGCACATCTCTTTCCTGGACCCTTAAAGGTCATTAGAATCTATAACACTTCCAATGCTGGTGCTCAGGTGGACGAGCAGGGAGGCAGGGGTCCTGGGGACAATCAACGTCACCGGGAGGCTGCTGGGGAGAAGCTCTGACCCTCGCCCCAGGGTATGAGGGCTCCCAACTCAGCACTCAGCAGTTACAGAAGAAGGGTCTGCACCCTCAGCACTCCAAGAATGAGGAACGGGACAAAAGGCAGAGGAGGGGTTTGTCCCCAGCAAAGCCCATTAAAAATCCCTGGGAGATAAAAATAGAATCTGGGCAATAAAGTCAAGTCTAACCTTTTTTATCCTTTGTGCTTTGTCTAATTTCACGTGCTCCTAGGGTCCCGCATGCAGAGGTTCCACACCCGGCACTTCAGACCAGATTTCCTAGTGCAGAATGGCTGGGTCGACACCTCAGCTCCTGGGGCCCAGTGCAGACTCCACGATATAGAGCCTGAGCTACAGCCAACCCGGCCCTCGAGAGCTCCGCCGCCTCCCTCCCTCCCACTGACTCTGACAGGATCTCTACACAGCAGCCCAGCCCACAGCCCACGGGGTAGTGCATGCTCTCACCTCTCCATTCTCTGATCAAAATATAAAGTTTCCTTTGCTTGTGAACCAAACTCAGTCTCGATCTGTTGGCCCCAATGACACTGGGCAGGGGGACACTTGTTGGGGTCCACTCTGGAGGATCAGTAACAGAAATTGAGACTATTGTAACCTCAATGAACAGATGTGTGAGCCAAACTGTAGTTAACATAGAACAGTGTATAAGGCTCGGGTAAAATAAGATGTTTTTAACACTTCCATTTGATATTTCCATCACTTTTTATAAGCAAGTTCAGTGAAAAGGTTTGTCTTATTTGTCAGGTCAATATTAGAGAAACGAAGTGATTTCTTTCCAAGGATGTACAGCTAATAATCTTGGTTAAACCTTCAATCTTGTTTTAAATGCTTTTCCATTGAAAATGATACCTCTCTTTCGGCTCCCCCATTTCTGAGAAGTATAAAATCTTATAATTTATTATTACCAAAGGGGAAAGGTGGGAGGAGGGATAAATTAACAGTTTGGAATGAACACATACACACTGCTATGTATAAAATAGATCATCAACAAGGAACTACTGTATAGCACAGGGAACTACACTCAACATTTTGCAATAACCTATAAGGGGAAATAATCTGAAAAAGAATAGATATTTTTATTGACATCATCTATCAATGACAGTTAAAGTGTAGCCTAAGGGAAGCTGGTGGTGAGTGCTTCTGACCCTGAAGACTTCAATCATCTAAAGTTTGGACTCTGCCTACTTCCCAAGGCCCTTAATGAACATATGTGTAGCCGTAGCTTAAAAACTTCCCCAGTTTGGGTTTCGGGGAGACACTGATTTTGAAAAAGCCCTGGTGTTCTCCTTACATGAATGGGACTCTTCCTACTGCTAAAACATGTCTGTCACACCCAGAGGATGGTATACCGTCTGATCGGGAAGAGTTTGGAAAAGGCATCTCATCTCCTCATCTCCTGGTGCTCGGGTTCACCCCTCCAGCGTCTTTACTAACAGTCTCCCCACTTGGAGATGTCAGCACTGTCAACATCCTGTTGCGTACAGTTTGGAATTTGTCCAGAGGATGAAGCGGAAGGATGAGGAACAATGAGAGACAAGTCCTAGGTGTTCAGACAGGCACATGTCACTCTAATTTCCAATCAGGAAGACGAATTGACCAAAGGCTAGGGTTGCCCATGGAAACAGTATAGGGCTTGAGGAAATCCCGCTGCTTTGTGGCCAGTTCCCATAAACACGAGTTGAACAATGGAACTCAGGGGCAGTAAAATTCACAAAACTGCAGAGTTGAAAATATCCATCACTGAAAAATGTCTTGAGGAAAGTCAGAGAAAAGGACTTGTAAGCAAGGGAGAATGGCAGGAAAGGGATTTGAGGAGGTAGAAAGGACTCGCCATTAAGCACAAGAAAAGGAGCTGAACATTGCCAACATTGCCAACATTGCAGTTGGCCAAAAAGGGTGTATGCGTTCTTTTCTGTATATATTCAAGAAAAGGGCATACACTTTTTTAGCCAACCAAACAGGTGGGCACTGGAAGTCAATACTACAAAAGATATCACTTCGCATCAGTCAGAAGAGCCATCCTCATAAAGCGTAAACAACAGAAATGCAGGACAGGGCAACGAGAAGAGGGAGCCCTGTGAGACTTATAGTGGAAATGTATATTGCCAACGGCCATTCTGGAGAAGTGTATTGTGTTTACTAAAGCATCTAAAAAATGAGCTACAGAGCATAGGGCACTTGCACTCATGGGCGTATATCTTGGGAAAAACAAAAATCGAGAGGACACAGGCACCCCAATGTTTACCCCCTCTCTGTTTAAAAGATCCTCGACTAGGATATAACTTAAATGTCTCTGGAGGGGAAAAATGGATAGAGATGTGGTACTTAGGTAGAGTGGAATATTATTCAGCCTGGAAATCAATGAAATATGGCCAGTTGTAACAACTCCGGAGGAGTTACGTATGATCATTCTAAGTGACAGAATTCAAAAAGAAAAAGACACATATCATAAGATATCACTTAAAGGTGGAATCCAAAATGGCTACACATGAAATAAATTACAAAACAAAAACATAGTCAAATATGTAGAAAACACGCATAAGGCTGCTAAACGGGAAAGGTGGGGAGGGGTGAGGCATCATCCAGGAGGTTGAAATTAGCAAAGATACCATTCCAAATACCAAACTGATAATCAACAAGGCCTACACGGTAGCTAAAAGAACTGCACTCAGCACACTCAAGTCACCGGAAAAGAATATATACGACTGGTAAGAATCTGAAAAAGAATTTATTGATGTCTCTCTGTACGTGAATCAAGTGGATGTACAGCAGCAAGAAGCAGAGCTTTGAAAATCAGCTGTAACCAATATAGTAATAAATTGAAAAAAATAAACGACAGAGAGACAGAGAAAACCTCTTACAACTTTTCCTCAGGGACGGTGATGCAACATGGATTGAACACATCTAGACCCACAGCAGGATGAGACATAAGGCTGGAAACTGTTTGCGCTAAGAGAAATGTGAGGTTGGGTGAGGAAATGCACACCCTTTAAAGTAATACTACCTGGTACCCATTCAATGGGTCCCAAATCTGCAGGTTCAAGGGATCTTCCTACAGCTAAAACATGCATGGAAAACCCAGAGGACTGTACACCATGTGATCGGGAGATGTGTCTAAAATGCACCTCATTTATCCTCTCCTGGTGCTCCTGTTCACCATTCCAGCCACGCTACTTAGAATCTCCCCACTTGGAGAATCAGCACATTTAAACTTCTGTTTCACACATTTTGCAAATTGTGAGGAGGATGAACGGGAAGAGGGGGAACCAATGAGAGAAGAGTTGTAGGGGTTTGGACGGGCACATATCACTCTAATTTCCCATTAAGAATAAGAATTAAAGAAAGGCTCAGCCTGCCTCGCCGGAGCCAAAATAGGGCCTGAAGCAATCCTGCGGGTTTGAGGCCAGCTCACAAAAGAGCAACTTAAAAAATGGAGCTCAGGGTCACTGCAATTCACAAACCTGCAGAGTTATAAATGAAAACTAACGTCCAAAAATATGTTGAGGTAAGGCAAAGAAGAGGATCTGAATGCAAGACAGAATTGCAAGAAACAGATTTCAAGAGATAGATTGGACTCGTCTTTAACGCACATGAAAAGCGGCAGAATTTCGACAATGATGCAGTTGGACCAAAAGGGCGTATGCGTTTTTTCCTGATTATATCCAGGAAAAAACGCATACGCACTTTATGGGCAACGAAGCAAGCAAGCAATGCAAATGTGCACAACAAAGAAGTCTCACTTCCCACCGGTCAAAAGGGCCATCCTAAAAAATTGTAAAAACCAGAAATGCAGGACAGGCCATGGAGAACAGGGAGCCTTTATATGCTGATGGGCAGTGTGTGAACTGCCGAGAGCCACTCTGGAGAAGTGTATGGTGGTTCCTAAATCATCTAAAAAACAGAGCTACAGAGCATAGGACACTTCCAATCATGGGAGTATATCTAGGGAATCTAAAAATCAACAAGACACAAGCACACCACAGTTTAGGGCTACTCTGTTTACAAGAACCTCAACTTCAGTACACCTTAAATATCCCAGGAAAGAGAACAATGGATAAAGAAGATGTGGTACTTATGTACAATGGAATATCTCTTCACCATGAAATCAATGTAATAAGGCTAGTAGAAGGATAAAGAGTGGATTTAGGTCCGATAATACTACTTGAAATAAGTCAAACAGAAAAAGAAACATATCATAAGATATCACTTATAGAGGGAGGGTAAATATGGCTGCACAAGAAATGAATTACAGAACAGAACAGTGTCTCACATTTAGAAAACACACTTATGTCAGCTTAAGGGGAAAGGAGAGGTGGGGTGATGCATAAAACCAGAGTTTGAAATTAGCACAGATACCGTTCAATAAACCAAATAGGTATTAGACAAGATCTACACCTTGCTCAATGAACTGGCCTCAACACACCCTATACACCGCAGAGAAATATATCTGAGGAATAAGAATCTTAAAACCCATGTATTGATATATCTCCATAAGGGAATCAAGTGTGTGCAGAGCGGCACAAACACAGCAGTGAAAAGGAGCTAAACCCCATTATAGAAATAAATTTTAAAAACAAAACGCTGAAACAATGAAAGAGAGAAAAATTCTTACAAAATTCGCTCAGGGGCTGTGATGCAACCTGGATTGACCACATATAAACCCACAGCTGGATAAGACATAAGGCTGGACACTTGGGGCTGACAGGATTGGTGAGCTTTGGTGAGCAACTGCCGAAAGTTTAATGCAATACTTCATGCTACTCAGTCCAAGGGTCCCAACACTCCAGGTTGAAGGGAATCTTCCTACAGCTAAACCATGCTTGGGAAACCCAGCGACTGGTATACCATATGATCGGGAAAGGTTTCTAAAATGCACCTCATTTTTCCTCTCCTGGGGCTCCGGATCGACATTCCAGCCGCTTTACTAACAACATCCCCACATGGAGTCAATGCCTTTAAGTTCTGGTATCGCACAGTCTGCAGTTAGTGCAGAGGATGAATGGGAATAGGGGGAACCAGTGAGAAACTAGCTGTAGCGGTTTCAATGGGCACATGTCACTCTAATATCACATCAGTAAGAAGAATTAACCAAAGGCACAGCAAGGTGCCCCAGAAGAAAAATAGGGCTTCAAGGAATCCTGTGGTTATGGGGCAAGACCACAAAAATAAGAGCTAAAAAATGGAACTAAGGGCCACTGCAATTCAAAAACCTGTAGAGTTATAAAGGCCAACTATTTTTAAAAAATATATTGAGGTAAGGCTATGAAGAGGCATTGAAAGCAAGGCAGAATTGCAGGAAACGGATTTCAGGAGGTAGACTGGAATTGCATTGAAAGCATATGAAGAGAGTCAGAAACTCGACAATGATGCACTTGGCCAAAAAGGGCGTATGCGTTTTTTCCTGAATATATTCAGGGAAAAACGCATACGCCCTTTTTGGCCAACCAAGCAAGCTTGCAAAGGAAATCTGCACTACAATGAAGTCTCACTTCCCCCCGGTCAAAAGGGCCATCTGAAAAAAGTGTAAAATCCATAAAGGCACGACAGGCCATGGAGAACTGGGAGCCTTCTTATGCTGATGGGCGGGATGTAAATTGCCAACAGCCACTCTGGAGAAGTGTATGGTGTTTCCTGAAACATCTAAAAAACAAAGCAACAGAGCCTAGGGCACTTCCACTTATGGTCCTATAGCTTAGGGAAATTAAAATCAAAAAGACACAGCCACCGCAAAATTTGGGACGGCTCTGTTTACAAGAACCTCGTTTACGGTACAAGTTCAATATCGCAGAAAGTGAAAAATGGATAAAGAACTTGTGGTACTTACGTACAATGCAATATCACTCAGCAATGAAATCTATGTAATCAGGCCCGTAGCAGCATAATGAGTGGATTCAGGTATGATGATTCGAACTGAAATAAGTCACACAGAAAAGAAACATCATAAGGTATCATTAATACACAGAATGTCGACTTGGCTACACATGAACTGAATTACAAAACAGAACAGTGTCTCAAGTTTAGAAAACCAACTTATGCTTGCTTAAGGGGGAAGGTGAGTTGGGGTGCTGCATAAAACCAGAGATTGAAATGAGCACAGATAAAGTTCCTTAAGCCAAATATGGAATAGACAAGAGCTACTCCTTGCTCAACGAAATGGACTCAACACCGCATATTAAACGCCTAAGAATGTACCTGACTAGTAAGTATCTTAAAACCTATGGATTGCTATGTCTCCAAAAGAGAATCAAGCGTGTGTACAGGGGCATAAACGCAGCAGTGATAGGATTGGAGAGGTTCGGTGAGCAAATGAAGACCCTTTGAAGTCATATTGCATGGTACCCATTCCACGGGTTTCAACTACCCAGGTTTAAGGTATTCTTCCTTCAGCTAAAACATGCATGTGGAACCTAGAGTATGATCAACCATGTTATCGGGAGACGTGTTCAAATATGTCTCAGTTCTCGTACCCTGGTACTCGGGTGCAACATTCCAGACGCTTTACTAACACTCTCCCCACTTGGAGAGTCAGCGCCTTTAACCTCCTGTTTGGCCCAGTTTGCAATTTCTGTGGAAGATGAACAGGAATAGCGAGAATCAATGGGAGACTAGCTGGAGGTGTCTGGATGGGCAAATTTAACTCTCATTTCCCACCAGGAAGAGGAATTAACCAAAGGCTCAGCGTGCCGTGCCAGAACCAGATTAGGGCCTGAAGACATCCTGCGGTGTTGCGGCCAGGTCACAAGAAAGCGAGTTGAAGAAAGGAGCTCAGGGGCACTGTAATTCACAAACCTGCAGAGTTATAAATGACAGCTATCGTCCAAAAATAGACTGAAGTAAGGCTGCCAAGAGGACTTGAAAGCGGGGCAGAATTGCAGGAAACCGATTTCAGGAGGTAGACTGGAATTGCATTGAAAGCATAGGAAAAGAGGCAGAACGTCCACAATGATGCACTTGGCCAAAAAGGGCGTATGCGTTTTTTCCTGAATATATTCAGGAAAAAACGCATACGCACTTTTTGGCCAACCAAGCAAACTTGCAAAGGAAATCTGCACTACAATGAAGTCTCACTTCCCCCCAGTCAAAAGGGCCATCTGAAAAAAGTGTAAAATCCAGAAAGGCAGGACAAGCCATGGAGAACTGGGAGCCTTGTTATGCTGATGGGCGGGATGTAAATTGCCAACAGACACTCAGGAGAAGTGTATGGTGTTTCCTGAAACATCTGAAAAACAAAGCAACAGAGCCTAGGGCACTTCCACTTATGGTCCTATAGCTTAGGGAAATTAAAATCAAAAAGACACAGCCACCCCAAAGTTTGGGACACCTCCGTTTACAAGAACCTCGTTTACCGTACAAGTGCAATATCACAGAAAGTGAAAAATGGATAAAGAACTTGTGGTACTTACGTACAATGCAGTATCACTCAGCAATGAAATCTATGTCATCAGGCCCTGAGCAGCACAATGAGTGGATTCAGGTATGATGATTCTAACTGAAATAAGTCACACAGAAAAAGAAACATCATAAGATATCACTGATACACGGAATGGAAACTTGGCTACACAGGAACTGCATTCTAAAACAGAACAGGGTCTCAAATTTAGAAAACCAACTTATGCTTGCTTAAGGGTAAAGGTGAGTTGGGGTGCTGCATAAAACCAGAGATTGAAATGAGCACAGATAAAGTTCCTTAAGCCAAATATGGAATAGACAAGAGCTACTCCTTGCTCAACGAAATGGACTCAACACCCCATATTAAACGCCTAAGAATGTACCTGACTAGTAAGTATCTTAAAACCTATGAATTGCTATGTCTCCAAAAGAGAATCAAGCGTGTGTACAGGGGCAAAAACGCAGCAGTGATAGGATTGGAGAGGTTCAGTGAGCAAATGAAGACCCTTTGAAGTCATATTGCATGGTACCCATTACATGGGTCTCAACTCTCCAGGTTTAAGGTATTCTTCCTTCAGCTAAAACATGCATGTGGAACCCAGCGTATGATCAACCATGTGAACGGGAGACGTCTTCAAATATGTCTCAGTTTTCCTCTCCTGGTACTCGGGTGCAACATTCCAGACGCTTTACTAACACTCTCCCGACTTGGAGAGTCAGTGCCTTTAACCTCCTGTTTGGCCCAGTTTGCAATTTCTGCGGAAGATGAACAGGAATAGCGAGAACCAATGAGAGGCTAGCTGCAGGTGTCTGAATGGGCAAATTTAACTCTCATTTCCCACCAGGAAGAGGAATTAACCAAAGGCTCAGCATGCCGGGCCGGAACCAGATTAGGGCCTGAAGCCATCCTGCGGTGTTGCGGCCAGCTCACAAGAAAGCGAGTTGAAGAAAGGAGCTCAGGGGCACTGTAATTCACAAACCTGCAGAGTTATAAATGACAGCTATCGTCCAAAAATAGACTGAAGTAAGGCTGCCAAGAGGACTTGAAAGCGGGGCAGAATTGCAGGAAACCAATTTCAGGAGGTAGACTGGAATTGCATTGAAAGCATAGGAAAAGAGGCAGAACGTCCACAATGATGCACTTGGCCAAAAAGGGCGTATGCGTTTTTTCCTGAATATATTCAGGAAAAAACGCATACGCCCTTTTTGGCCAACCAAGCAAGCTTGCAAAGGAAATCTGCAGTACAATGAAGTCTCACTTCCCCTCGATCAAAAGGGCCATCTGAAAAAAGTGTAAAATCCAGAAAGGCAGGACAGGCCATTGAGAACTGGGAGCCTTGTTATGCTGATGGGCGGGATGTAAATTGCCAACAACCACTCGGGAGAAGTGTATGGTGTTTCCTGAAACATCTAAAAAACAAAGCAACAGAGCCTAGGGCACTTCCACTTATGGTCCTATAGCTTAGGGAAATTAAAATCAAAAAGACACAGCCACCCCAAAGTTTGGAACGGCTCTGTTTACAAGAACCTCGTTTACAGTACAAGTTCAACATCGCAGAAAGTGAAAAATGGATAAAGAAGTTGTGGTATTCACTTACAAAGCAATATCACTCAGCAATGAAATCTATCTCATCAGGCCCTTAGCAGCACAATGAGTGGATTCAGGTATGATGATTCTAACTGAAATAAGTCACACAGAAAAAGAAACATCATAAGATATCAGTAATACACGGAATGGAAACTTGGCTACACAGGAACTGAATTACAGAACAGAACAGGGTCCCAAATTTAGAAAACCAACTTATGCTTGCTTAAGGGGAAAGGTGAGTTGGGGTGCTGCATAAAACCAGAGATTGAAATGAGCACAGATAAAGTTCCTTAAGCCAAATATGGAATAGACAAGAGCTACTCCTTGCTCAACGAAATGGACTCAACACCGCATATTAAACGCCTAAGAATGTACCCGACTAGTAAGTATCTTAAAACCTATGGATTGCTATGTCTCCGAAAGAGAATCAAGCATGCGTACAGGGGCATAAACGCAGCAGTGATAGGATTGGAGAGGTTCGGTGAGCAAATGAAGACCCTTTGAAGTCATATTGCATGGTACCCATTCCACGGGTTTCAACTACCCAGGTTTAAGGTATTCTTCCTTCAGCTAAAACATGCATGTGGAACCTAGAGTATGATCAACCATGTGATCGGGAGATGTGTTCAAATATGTCTCAGTTTTCCTCCCCTGGTACTCGGGTGCAACATTCCAGACGCTTTACTAACACTCTCCCCACTTGGAAAGTCAGCGCCTTTAACCTCCTGTTTGGCCCAGTTTGCAATTTCTGCGGAAGATGAACAGGAATAGCGAGAACCAATGAGAGACTAGCTGGAGGTGTCTGGACGGGCAAATTTAACTCTCATTTCCCACCAGGAAGAGGAAATAACCAGAGGCTTAGCGTGCCGTGCCGGAACCAGATTAGGGCCTGAAGCCATCCTGCGGTGTTGCGGCCAGGTCACAAGAAAGCAAGTTGAAGAAAGGAGCTCAGGGGCACTGTAATTCACAAACCTGCAGAGTTATAAATGACAGCTATCGTCCAAAAATACACTGAAGTAAGGCTGCCAAGAGGACTTGAAAGCGGGGCAGAATTGCAGGAAACCGATTTCAGGAGGTAGACTGGAATTGCATTGAAAGCATAGGAAAAGAGGCAGAACGTCCACAATGATGCACTTGGCCAAAAAGGGCGTATGCGTTTTTTCCTGAATATATTCAGGAAAAAACGCATACGCCCTTTTTGGCCAACCAAGCAAGCTTGCAAAGGAAATCTGCACTACAATGAAGTCTCACTTCACCCCGGTCAAAAGGGCCATCTGAAAAAAGTGTAAAATCCAGAAAGGCAGGACAGGCCATGGAGAACTGGGAGCCTTGTTATGCTGATGGGCGGGATGTAAATTGCCAACAGACACTCGGGAGAAGTGTATGGTGTTTCCTGAAACATCTAAAAAACAAAGCAACAGAGCCTAGGGCACTTCCACTTATGGTCCTATAGCTTAGGGAAATTAAAATCAAAAAGACACAGACACCCCAAAGTTTGGGACGCCTCTGTTTACAAGAACCTCAATTACCGTACAAGTTCAATATCACAGAAAGTGAAAAATGGATAAAGAACTTGTGGTACTTACGTACAATGCAGTATCACTCAGCAATGAAATCTATGTCATCAGGCCCGTAGCAGCATAATGAGTGGATTCAGGTACGATGATTCTAACTGAAATAAGTCACACAGAAAAAGAAACATCATAAGATATCACTAATACACGGAATGTAAACTTGGCTACACAGGAACTGCATTCCAAAACAGAACAGGGTCTCAAATTTAGAAAACCAACTTATGCTTGCTTAAGGGGAAAGGTGAGTTGGGGTGCTGCATAAAACCAGAGATTGAAATGAGCACAGATAAAGTTCCTTAAGCCAAATATGGAATAGACAAGAGCTACTCCTTGCTCAACGAAATGGACTCAAAACCCCATATTAAACGCCTAAGAATGTACCTGACTAGTAAGTATCTTAAAACCTATGGATTGCTATGTCTCCAAAAGAGAATCAAGCGTGTGTACAGGGGCATAAACGCAGCAGTGATAGGATTGGAGAGGTTCGGTGAGCAAATGAAGACCCTTTGAAGTCATATTGCATGGTACCCATTCCACGGGTCTCAACTCTCCAGGTTTAAGGTATTCTTCCTTCAGCTAAAACATGCATGTGGAACCCAGAGTATGATCAACCATGTGAACGGGAGACGTGTTCAAATATGTCTCAGTTTTCCTACCTTGGTACTCGGGTGCAACATTCCAGACGCTTTACTAACACTCTCCCGACTTGGAGAGTCAGTGCCTTTAACCTCCTGTTTGGCCCAGTTTGCAATTTCTGCGGAAGATGAACAGGAATAGCGAGAACCAATGAGAGGCTAGCTGCAGGTGTCTGAATGGGCAAATTTAACTCTCATTTCCCACCAGGAAGAGGAATTAACCAAAGGCTCAGCATGCCGGGCCGGAACCAGATTAGGGCCTGAAACCATCCTGCGGTGTTGCGGCCAGCTCACAAGAAAGCGAGTTGAAGAAAGGAGCTCAGGGGCACTGTAATTCACAAACCTGCAGAGTTATAAATGACAGCTATCGTCCAAAAATAGACTGAAGTAAGGCTGCCAAGAGGACTTGAAAGCGGGGCAGAATTGCAGGAAACCGATTTCAGGAGGTAGACTGGAATTGCATTGAAAGCATAGGAAAAGAGGCAGAACGTCCACAATGATGCACTTGGCCAAAAAGGGCGTATGCGTTTTTTCCTGAATATATTCAGGAAAAAACGCATACGCCCTTTTTGGCCAACCAAGCAAGCTTGCAAAGGAAATCTGCAGTACAATGAAGTCTCACTTCCCCTCGGTGAAAAGGGCCATCTGAAAAAAGTGTAAAATCCAGAAAGGCAGGACAGGCCATTGAGAACTGGGAGCCTTGTTATGCTGATGGGCGGGATGTAAATTGCCAACAACCACTCGGGACAAGTGTATGGTGTTTCCTGAAACATCTAAAAACAAAGCAACAGAGCCTAGGGCACTTCCACTTATGGTCCTATAGCTTAGGGAAATTAAAATCAAAAAGACACAGCCACCCCAAAGTTTGGAACGGCTCTGTTTACAAGAACCTCGTTTACAGTACAAGTTCAACATCGCAGAAAGTGAAAAATGGATAAAGAAGTTGTGGTATTCACTTACAAAGCAATATCACTCAGCAATGAAATCTATGTCATCAGGCCCTTAGCAGCACAATGAGTGGATTCAGGTATGATGATTCTAACTGAAATAAGTCACACAGAAAAAGAAACATCATAAGATATCAGTAATACACGGAATGGAAACTTGGCTACACAGGAACTGAATTACAGAACAGAACAGGGTCTCAAATTTAGAAAACCAACTTATGCTTGCTTAAGGGGAAAGGTGAGTTGGGGTGCTGCATAAAACCAGAGATTGAAATGAGCACAGATAAAGTTCCTTAAGCCAAATATGGAATAGACAAGAGCTACTCCTTGCTCAACGAAATGGACTCAACACCGCATATTAAACGCCTAAGAATGTACCCGACTAGTAAGTATCTTAAAACCTATGGATTGCTATGTCTCCGAAAGAGAATCAAGCATGTGTACAGGGGCATAAACGCAGCAGTGATAGGATTGGAGAGGTTCGTGAGCAAATGAAGACCCTTTGAAGTCATATTGCATGGTACCCATTCCACGGGTTTCAACTACCCAGGTTTAAGGTATTCTTCCTTCAGCTAAAACATGCATGTGGAACCTAGAGTATGATCAACCATGTGATCGGGAGATGTGTTCAAATATGTCTCAGTTTTCCTCCCCTGGTACTCGGGTGCAACATTCCAGACGCTTTACTAACACTCTCCCCACTTGGAAAGTCAGCGCCTTTAACCTCCTGTTTGGCCCAGTTTGCAATTTCTGCGGAAGATGAACAGGAATAGCGAGAACCAATGAGAGACTAGCTGGAGGTGTCTGGACGGGCAAATTTAACTCTCATTTCCCACCAGGAAGAGGAAATAACCAGAGGCTTAGCGTGCCGTGCCGGAACCAGATTAGGGCCTGAAGCCATCCTGCGGTGTTGCGGCCAGGTCACAAGAAAGCAAGTTGAAGAAAGGAGCTCAGGGGCACTGTAATTCACAAACCTGCAGAGTTATAAATGACAGCTATCGTCCAAAAATACACTGAAGTAAGGCTGCCAAGAGGACTTGAAAGCGGGGCAGAATTGCAGGAAACCGATTTCAGGAGGTAGACTGGAATTGCATTGAAAGCATAGGAAAAGAGGCAGAACGTCCACAATGATGCACTTGGCCAAAAAGGGCGTATGCGTTTTTTCCTGAATATATTCAGGAAAAAACGCATACGCCCTTTTTGGCCAACCAAGCAAGCTTGCAAAGGAAATCTGCACTACAATGAAGTCTCACTTCCCCCCGGTCAAAAGGGCCATCTGAAAAAAGTGTAAAATCCAGAAAGGCAGGACAGGCCATGGAGAACTGGGAGCCTTGTTATGCTGATGGGCGGGATGTAAATTGCCAACAGACACTCGGGAGAAGTGTATGGTGTTTCCTGAAACATCTAAAAAACAAAGCAACAGAGCCTAGGGCACTTCCACTTATGGTCCTATAGCTTAGGGAAATTAAAATCAAAAAGACACAGCCACCCCAAAGTTTGGGACGCCTCTGTTTACAAGAACCTCGTTTACAGTACAAGTTCAATATCACAGAAAGTGAAAAATGGATAAAGAACTTGTGGTACTTACGTACAATGCAGTATCACTCAGCAATGAAATCTATGTCATCAGGCCCGTAGCAGCATAATGAGTGGATTCAGGTACGATGATTCTAACTGAAATAAGTCACACAGAAAAAGAAACATCATAAGATATCACTAATACACGGAATGTAAACTTGGCTACACAGGAACTGCATTCCAAAACAGAACAGGGTCTCAAATTTAGAAAACCAACTTATGCTTGCTTAAGGGGAAAGGTGAGTTGGGGTGCTGCATAAAACCAGAGATTGAAATGAGCACAGATAAAGTTCCTTAAGCCAAATATGGAATAGACAAGAGCTACTCCTTGCTCAACGAAATGGACTCAAAACCCCATATTAAACGCCTAAGAATGTACCTGACTAGTAAGTATCTTAAAACCTATGGATTGCTATGTCTCCAAAAGAGAATCAAGCGTGTGTACAGGGGCATAAACGCAGCAGTGATAGGATTGGAGAGGTTCGGTGAGCAAATGAAGACCCTTTGAAGTCATATTGCATGGTACCCATTCCACGGGTCTCAACTCTCCAGGTTTAAGGTATTCTTCCTTCAGCTAAAACATGCATGTGGAACCCAGAGTATGATCAACCATGTGAACGGGAGACGTGTTCAAATATGTCTCAGTTTTCCTACCCTGGTACTCGGGTGCAACATTCCAGACGCTTTACTAACACTCTCCCGACTTGGAGAGTCAGTCCCTTTAACCTCCTGTTTGGCCCAGTTTGTAATTTCTGCGGAAGATGAACAGGAATAGCGAGAACAAATGAGAGGCTAGCTGGAGGTGTCTGGACGGGCAAATTTAACTCTCATTTCCCACCAGGAAGAGGAATTAACCAAAGGCTCAGCATGCCGGGCCGGAACCACATTAGGGCCTGAAGCCATCCTGCGGTGTTGCGGCCAGCTCAAAAGAAAGCGAGTTGAAGAAAGGAGCTCAGGGGCACTGTAATTCACAAACCTGCAGAGTTATAAATGACAGCTATTGTCCAAAAATAGACTGAAGTAAGGCTGCCAAGAGGACTTGAAAGCGGGGCAGAATTGCAGGAAACCGATTTCAGGAGGTAGACTGGAATTGCATTGAAAGCATAGGAAAAGAGGCAGAACGTCCACAATGATGCACTTGGCCAAAAAGGGCGTATGCGTTTTTTCCTGAATATATTCAGGAAAAAACGCATACGCCCTTTTTGGCCAACCAAGCAAGCTTGCAAAGGAAATCTGCACTACAATGAAGTCTCACTTCCCCCCGGTCAAAAGGGCCATCTGAAAAAAGTGTAAAATCCAGAAGGACAGGACAGGCCATGGAGAACTGGGAACCTTGTTATGCTGATGGGCGGGATGTAAATTGCCAACAGACACTTGGGAGAAGTGTATGGTGTTTCCTGAAACATCTAAAAAACAAAGCAACAGAGCCTAGGGCACTTCCACTTATGGTCCTATAGCTTAGGGAAATTAAAATCAAAAAGACACAGCCACCCCAAAGTTTGGGACGCCTCTGTTTACAAGAACCTCGTTTACAGTACAAGTTCAACATCGCAGAAAGTGAAAAATGGATAAAGAAGTTGTGGTATTTACTTACAAAGCAATATCACTCAGCAATGAAATCTATGTCATCAGGCCCTTAGCAGCACAATGAGTGGATTCAGGTATGATGATTCTAACTGAAATAAGTCACACAGAAAAAGAAACATCATAAGATATCAGTAATACACGGAATGTAAACTTGGCTACACAGGAACTGAATTACAGAACAGAACAGGGTCTCAAATTTAGAAAACCAACTTATGCTTGCTTAAGGGGAAAGGTGAGTTGGGGTACTGCATAAAACCAGAGATTGAAATGAGCACAGAGAAATTTCCTTAAGCCAAATATGGAATAGACAAGAGCTACTCCTTGCTCAATGAAATGGACTCAACACCGCATATTAAACGCCTAAGAATGTACCTGACTAGTAAGTATCTTAAAACCTATGGATTGCTATGTCTCCGAAAGAGAATCAAGCGTGTGTACAGGGGCATAAACGCAGCAGTGATAGGATTGGAGAGGTTCGGTGAGCAAATGAAGACCCTTTGAAGTCATATTGCATGGTACCCATTTCACGGGTCTCAACTCTCCAGGTTTAAGGTATTCTTCCTTCAGCTAAAACATGCATGTGGAACCCAAGTATGATCAACCATGTGAACGAGAGACGTGTTCAAATATGTCTCAGTTTTCGTACCCTGGTACTCGGGTGCAACATTCCAGATGCTTTACTAACACTCTCCCGACTTGGAGAGTCAGTCCCTTTAACGTCCTGTTTGGCCCAGTTTGCAATTTCTGTGGAAGATGAACAGGAATAGCGAGAACCAATGAGAGACTAGCTGGAGGTGTCTGAACGGGCAAATTTAACTCTCATTTCCCACCAGGAAGAGGAATTAACCAAAGGCTCAGCGTGCCGTGCCAGAACCAGATTAGGGCCTGAAGCCATCCTGCGGTGTTGCGGCCAGGTCACAAGAAAGCGAGTTGAAGAAAGGAGCTCAGGGGCACTGTAATTCACAAACCTGCAGAGTTATAAATGACAGCTATCGTCCAAAAATAGACTGAAGTAAGGCTGCCAAGAGGACTTGAAAGCGGGGCAGAATTGCAGGAAACCGATTTCAGGAGGTAGACTGGAATTGCATTGAAAGCATAGGAAAAGAGGCAGAACGTCCACAATGATGCACTTGGCCAAAAAGGGCGTATGCGTTTTTTCCTGAATATATTCAGGAAAAAACGCATACGCCCTTTTTGGCCAACCAAGTAAGCTTGCAAAGGAAATCTGCACTACAATGAAGTCTCACTTCCCCCCGGTCAAAAGGGCCATCTGAAAAAAGTGTAAAATCCAGAAAGGCAGGACAGGCCATGGAGAACTGGGAGGCTTGTTATGCTGATGGGCGGGATGTAAATTGCCAACAACCACTCGGGAGAAGTGTATGGTGTTTCCTGAAACATCTAAAAAACAAAGCAACAGAGCCTAGGGCACTTCCACTTATGGTCCTATAGCTTAGGGAAATTAAAATCAAAAAGACACAGCCACCCCAAAGTTTGGGACGCCTCTGTTTACAAGAACCTCGTTTACCGTACAAGTTCAATATCACAGAAAGTGAAAAATGGATAAAGAACTTGTCATACTTACGTACAATGCAGTATCACTCAGCAATGAAATCTATGTCATCAGGCCCGTAGCAGAATCATGAGTGGATTCAGGTACGATGATTCTAACTGAAATAAGTCACACAGAAAAAGAAACATCATAAGATATCACTAATACACGGAATGTAAACTTGGCTACACAGGAACTGAATTCCAAAACAGAACAGGTTCTCAAATTTAGAAAACCAACTTATGCTTGCGTAAGGGGAAAGGTGAGTTGGATTGCTGCATAAAACCAGAGATTGAAATGAGCACAGATAAAGTTCCTTAAGCCAAATATGGAATAGACAAGAGCTACTCCTTGCTCAACGAAATGGACTCAACACCGCATATTAAACGCCTAAGAATGTACCTGACTAGTAAGTATCTTAAAACCTATGGATTGCTATGTCTCCGAAAGAGAATCAAGCATGTGTACAGGGGCATAAACGCAGCAGTGATAGGATTGGAGATGTTCGGTGAGCAAATGAAGGCCCTTTGAAGTCATATTGCATGGTACCCATTACACGGGTCTCAACTCTCCAGGTTTAAGGTATTCTTCCTTCAGCTAAAACATGCATGTGGAACCCAGAGTATGATCAACCATGTGAACGGGAGACGTGTTCAAATATGTCTCAGTTTTCCTCCCCTGGTACTCGGGTGCAACATTCCAGACGCTTTACTAACACTCTCCCCACTTGGAGAGTCAGCGCCTTTAACCTCCTGTTTGGCCCAGTTTGCAATTTCTGTGGAAGATGAACAGGAATAGCGAGAACCAATGAGAGGCTAGCTGGAGGTGTCTGAATGGGCAAATTTAACTCTCATTTCCCACCAGGAAGAGGAAATAACCAAAGGCTCAGCGTGCCGTCCTGGAACCAGATTAGGGCCTGAAGCCATCCTGCAGTGTTGCGGCCAGGTCACAAGAAAGCGAGTTGAAGAAAGGAGCTCAGGGGCACTGTAATTCACAAACCTGCAGAGTTATAAATGAGAGCTATCGTCCAAAAATAGACTGAAGTAAGGCTGCCAAGAGGACTTGAAAGCGGGGCAGAATTGCAGGAAACCGATTTCAGGAGGTAGACTGGAATTGCATTGAAAGCATAGGAAAAGAGGCAGAACGTCCACAATGATGCACTTGGCCAAAAAGGGCGTATGCGTTTTTTCCTGAATATATTCAGGAAAAAATGCATACGCCCTTTTTGGCCAACCAAGCAAGCTTGCAAAGGAAATCTGCACTACAATGAAGTCTCACTTCTCCCGGTCAAAAGGGCCATCTGAAAAAAGTGTAAAATCCAGAAAGGCAGGACAGGCCATGGAGAACTGGGAGCCTTGTTATGCTGAAGGGCGGGATGTAAATTGCCAACAAACACTCGGGAGAAGTGTATGGTGTTTCCTGAAACATCTAAAATACAAAGCAACAGAGCCTAGGGCACTTCCACTTATGGTCCTATAGCTTAGGGAATTTAAAATCAAAAAGACACAGCCACCCCAATGTTTGGAACAGCTCTGTTTACAAGAACCTCGTTTACAGTACAAGTTCAACATCGCAGAAAGTGAAAAATGGATAATAAAGTTGTTGTATTTACTTACAAAGCAATATCACTCAGCAATGAAATCTGTGTCATCAGGCCCTTAGCAGCACAATGAGTGGATTCAGGTATGATGATTCTAACTGAAATAAGTCACACAGAAAAAGAAACATCATGAGATATCAGTAATACACGGAATGTAAACTTGGCTACACAGGAACTGAATTACAGAACAGAACAGGGTCTCAAATTTAGAAAACCAACTTATGCTTGCTTAAGGGTAAAGGTGAGTTGGGGTGCTGCATAAAACCAGAGATTGAAATGAGCACAGATAAAGTTCCTTAAGCCAAATATGGAATAGACAAGAGCTACTCCTTGCTCAACGAAGTGGACTCAACACCGCATATTAAACGCCTAAGAATGTACCTGACTAGTAAGTATCTTAAAACCTATGGATTGCTATGTCTCCGAAAGAGAATCAAGCATGTGTACAGGGGCATAAACGCAGCAGTGATAGGATTGGAGAGGTTCGGTGAGCAAATGAAGACCCTTTGAAGTCATATTGCATGGTACCCATTCCACGGGTTTCAAATACACAGGTTTAAGGTATTCTTCCTTCAGCTAAAACATGCATGTGGAACCCAAGTATGATCAACCATGTGAACGGGAGACGTGTTGAAATATGTCTCAGTTTTCCTCCCCTGGTACTCGGGTGCAACATTCCAGACGCTTTACTAACACTCTCCCCACTTGGAGAGTCAGTCCCTTTAACCTCCTGTTTGGCCCAGTTTGCAATTTCTGTGGAAGATGAACAGGAATAGTGAGAACCAATGAGAGACTAGCTGGAGGTGTCTGGACGGGCAAATTTAACTCTCATTTCCCACCAGGAAGAGGAAATAACCAAAGGCTCAGCATGCCGTGCCGGAAACAGATTAGGGCCTGAAGCCATCCTGCGGTGTTGCGGCCAGGTCACAAGAAAGCGAGTTGAAGAAAGGAGCTCAGGGGCCTTGTAATTCACAAACCTGCAGAGTTATAAATGACAGCTATCGTCCAAAAATAGACTGAAGTAAGGCTGCCAAGAGGACTTGAAAGCGGGGCAGAATTGCAGGAAACCGATTTCAGGAGGTAGACTGGAATTGCATTGAAAGCATAGGAAAAGAGGCAGAACGTCCACAATGATGCACTTGGCCAAAAAGGGCGTATGCGTTTTTTCCTGAATATATTCAGGAAAAAACGCATACGCCCTTTTTGGCCAACCAAGCAAGCTTGCAAAGGAAATCTGCACTACAATGAAGTCTCACTTCCCCCCGGTCAAAAGGGCCATCTGAAAAAAGTGTAAAATCCAGAAAGGCAGGACAGGCCATGGAGAACTGGGAGCCTTGTTATGCTGATGGGCGGGATGTAAATTGCCAACAACCACTCGGGAGAAGTGTATGGTGTTTCCTGAAACATCTAAAAACAAAGCAACAGAACCTAGGGCACTTCCACTTATGGTCCTATAGCTTAGGGAAATTAAAATCAAAAAGACACAGCCACCCCAAAGTTTGGGACGCCTCTGTTTACAAGAACTTCGTTTACCGTACAAGTTCAATATCACAGAAAGTGAAAAATGGATAAAGAACTTGTGGTACTTACGTACAATGCAGTATCACTCAGAAATGAAATCTATGTCATCAGGCCCATAGCAGCATAATGAGTGGATTCAGGTACGATGATTCTAACTGAAATAAGTCACACAGAAAAAGAAACATCATAAGATATCACTAATACATGGAATGTAAACTTGGCTACACAGGAACTGCATTCCAAAACAGAACAGGGTCTCAAATTTAGAAAAACAACTTATGCTTGCTTAAGGGGAAAGGTGAGTTGGGGTGCTGCATAAAACCAGAGATTGAAATGAGCACAGATAAAGTTCCTTAAGCCAAATATGGAATAGACAAGAGCTACTCCTTGCTCAACGAAATGGACTCAACACCCCATATTAAACGCCTAAGAATGTACCTGACTAGTAAGTATCTTAAAACCTATGGATTGCTATGTCTCCAAAAGAGAATCAAGCGTGTGTACAGGGGCATAAACACAGCAGTGATAGGATTGGAGAGTTTCGGTGAGCAAATGAAGACCCTTTGAAGTCATATTGCATGGTACCCATTCCACGGGTTTCAACTACCCAGGTTTAAGGTATTCTTCCTTCAGCTAAAACATGCATGTGGAACCTAGAGTATGATCAACCATGTGATCGGGAGACGTGTTCAAATATGTCTCAGTTTTCGTACCCTGGTACTCGGGTGCAACATTCCAGACGCTTTACTAACACTCTCCCCACTTGGAGAGTCAGTCCCTTTAACCTCCTGTTTGGCCCAGTTTGCAATTTCTGTGGAAGATGAACAAAAATAGCGAGAACCAATGAGAGACTAGCTGGAGGTGTCTGGATGGGCAAATTTAACTCTCATTTCCCACCAGGAAGAGGAATTAACCAAAGGCTCAGCGTGCCGTGCCAGAACCAGATTAGGGCCTGAAGACATCCTGCGGTGTTGCGGCCAGGACACAAGAAAGCAAGTTAAAGAAAGGAGCTCAGGAGCACTGTAATTCACAAACCTGCAGAGTTATAAATGACAGCTATCGTCCAAAAATAGACTGAAGTAAGGCTGCCAAGAGGACTTGAAAGCGGGGCAGATTTGCAGGAAACCGATTTCAGGAGGTAGACTGGAATTGCATTGAAAGCATAGGAAAAGAGGCAGAACGTCCACAATGATGCACTTGGCCAAAAAGGGCGTATGCGTTTTTTCCTGAATATATTCAGGAAAAAACGCATACGCCCTTTTTGGCCAACCAAGCAAGCTTGCAAAGGAAATCTGCACTACGATGAAGTCTCACTTCCCCCCGGTCAAAAGGGCCATCTGAAAAAAGTGTTAAATCCAGAAAGGCAGGACAGGCCATGGAGAACTGGGAGCCTTGTTATGCTGATGGGCGGGATGTAAATTGCCAACAACCACTCGGGAGAAGTGTATGGTGTTTCCTGAAACATCTAAAATACAAAGCAACAGAGCCTAGGGCACTTCCACTTATGGTCCTATAGCTTAGGGAAATTAAAATCAAAAAGACACAGCCACCCCAAAGTTTGGGACGCCTCTGTTTACAAGAACCTCGTTTACAGTACAAGTTCAACATCGCAGAAAGTGAAAAATGGAGAAAGAAGTTGTGGTATTTACTTACAAAGCAATATCACTCAGCAATGAAATCTGTGTCATCAGGCCCTTAGCAGCACAATGAGTGGATTCAGGTATGATGATTCTAACTGAAATAAGTCACACAGAAAAAGAAACATCATAAGATATCAGTAATACACGGAATGGAAACTTGGCTACACAGGAACTGAATTACAGAACAGAACAGGGTCTCAAATTTAGAAAACTAACTTATGCTTGCTTAAGGGGAAAGGTGAGTTGGGGTGCTGCATAAAACCAGAGATTGAAATGAGCACAGATAAAGTTCCTTAAGCCAAATATGGAATAGACAAGAGCTACTCCTTGCTCAACGAAATGGACTCAACACCCCATATTAAACGCCTAAGAATGTACCTGACTAGTAAGTATCTTAAAACCTATGGATTGCTATGTCTCCGAAAGAGAATCAAGCATGTGTACAGGGGCATAAACGCAGCAGTGATAGGATTGGAGAGGTTCGTGAGCAAATGAAGACCCTTTGAAGTCATATTGCATGGTACCTATTCCACGGGTTTCAACTACCCAGGTTTAAGGTATTCTTCCTTCATCTAAAACATGCATGTGGAACCTAGAGTATGATCAACCATGTGATCGGGAGACGTGTTCAAATATGTCTCAGTTTTCGTACCCTGGTACTCGGGTGCAACATTCCAGACGCTTTACTAACACTCTCCCGACTTGGAGAGTCAGTCCCTTTAACCTCCTGTTTGGCCCAGTTTGCAATTTCTGTGGAAGATGAACAGGAATAGCGAGAACCAATGAAAGAATAGCTGGAGGTGTCTGGTTGGGCAAATTTAACTCTCATTTCCCACCAGGAAGAGGAAATAACCAAAGGCTCAGCGTGCCGTGCCAGAACCAGATTAGGGCCTGAAGCCATCCTGCGGTGTTGCGGCCAGCTCAAAAGAAAGCGAGTTGAAGAAACGAGCTCAGGGGCACTGTAATTCACAAACCTGCAGAGTTATAAATGAGAGCTATCGTCCAAAAATAGACTGAAGTAAGGCTGCCAAGAGGACTTGAAAGCGGGGCAGAATTGCAGGAAACCGATTTCAGGAGGTAGACTGGAATTGCATTGAAAGCATAGGAAAAGAGGCAGAACGTCCACAATGATGCACTTGGCCAAAAAGGGCGTATGCGTTTTTTCCTGAATATATTCAGGAAAAAACGCATACGCCCTTTTTGGCCAACCAAGCAAGCTTGCAAAGGAAATCTGCACTACAATGAAGTCTCACTTCCCCCCGGTCAAAAGGGCCATCTGAAAAAAGTGTAAAATCCAGAAAGGCAGGACAGGCCATGGAGAACTGGGAGCCTTGTTATGCTGATGGGCGGGATGTAAATTGCCAAGAACCACTTGGGAGAAGTGTATGGTGTTTCCTGAAACAACTAAAAAACAAAGCAACAGAACCTAGGGCACTTCCACTTATGGTCCTATAGCTTAGGGAAATTAAAATGAAAAAGACACAGCCACCCCAAAGTTTGGAACGGCTCTGTTTACAAGAACCTCGTTTACAGTACAAGTTCAACATCGCAGAAAGTGAAAAATGGATAATAAAGTTGTTGTATTTACTTACAAAGCAATATCACTCAGCAATGAAATCTGTGTCATCAGGCCCTTAGCAGCACAATGAGTGGATTCAGGTATGATGATTCTAACTGAAATAAGTCACACAGAAAAAGAAACATCATGAGATATCAGTAATACACGGAATGTAAACTTGGCTACACAGGAACTGCATTCCAAAACAGAACAGGGTCTCAAATTTAGAAAACCAACTTATGCTTGCTTCAGGGTAAAGGTGAGTTGGGGTGCTGCATAAAACCAGAGATTGAAATGAGAACAGATAAAGTTCCTTAAGCCAAATATGGAATAGACAAGAGCTACTCCTTGCTCAACGAAATGGACTCAAAACCCCATATTAAACGCCTAAGAATGTACCTGACTAGTAAGTATCTTAAAACCTATGGATTGCTATGTCTCCAAAAGAGAATCAAGCATGTGTACAGGGGCATAAACGCAGCAGTGATAGGATTGGAGAGGTTCGGTGAGCAAATGAAGACCCTTTGAAGTCATATTGTATGGTACCCATTACACTGGTCTCAACTCTCCAGGTTTAAGGTATTCTTCCTTCAGCTAAAACATGCATGTGGAACCCAGAGTATGATCAACCATGTGAACGGGAGACGTGTTCAAATATGTCTCAGTTTTCCTCCCCTGGTACTCGGGTGCAACATTCCAGACGCTTTACTAACACTCTCCCGACTTGGAGAGTCAGTCCCTTTAACCTCCTGTTTGGCCCAGTTTGCAATTTCTGCGGAAGATGAATAGGAATAGTGAGAACCAATGAGAGGCTAGCTGGAGGTGTCTGGATGGGCAAATTTAACTCTCATTTCCCACCAGGAAGAGGAATTAACCAAAGGCTCAGCGTGCCTGGCCGGAACCAGATTAGGGCCTGAAGCCATCCTGCGGTGTTGCGGCCAGGTCACAAGAAAGCGAGTTGAAGAAAGGAGCTCAGGGGCACTGTAATTCACAAACCTGCAGAGTTATAAATGACAGCTATCGTCCAAAAATAGACTGAAGTAAGGCTGCCAAGAGGACTTGAAAGCGGGGCAGAATTGCAGGAAACCGATTTCAGGAGGTAGACTGGAATTGCATTGAAAGCATAGGAAAAGAGGCAGAACGTCCACAATGATGCACTTGGCCAAAAAGGGCGTATGCGTTTTTTCCTGAATATATTCAGGAAAAAACGCATACGCCCTTTTTGGCCAACCAAGCAAGCTTGCAAAGGAAATCTGCACTACAATGAAGTCTCACTTCCCCCCGGTCAAAAGGGCCATCTGAAAAAAGTGTAAAATCCAGAAAGGCAGGACAGGCCATGGAGAACTGGGAGCCTTGTTATGCTGATGGGCGGGATGTAAATTACCAACAGACACTCAGGAGAAGTGTATGGTGTTTCCTGAAACATCTAAAAAACAAAGCAACAGAGCCTAGGGCACTGCCACTTATGGTCCTATAGCTTAGGGAAATTAAAATCAAAAAGACACAGCCACCCCAAAGTTTGGGACGCCTCTGTTTACAAGAACTTCGTTTACAGTACAAGTTCAACATCGCAGAAAGTGAAAAATGGATAAAGAAGTTGTGGTATTTACTTACAAAGCAATATCACTCAGCAATGAAATCTATGTCATCAGGCCCTTAGCAGCACAATGAGTGGATTCAGGTATGATGATTCTAACTGAAATAAGTCACACAGAAAAAGAAACATCATAAGATATCAGTAATACACGGAATGTAAACTTGGCTACACAGGAACTGAATTACAGAACAGAACAGGGTCTCAAATTTAGAAAACCAACTTATGCTTGCTTAAGGGGAAAGGTGAGTTGGGGTGCTGCATAAAACCAGAGATTGAAATGAGCACAGATAAAGTTCCTTAAGCCAAATATGGAATAGACAAGAGCTACTCCTTGCTCAACGAAATGGACTCAACACCCCATATTAAACGCCTAAGAATGTACCTGACTAGTAAGTATCTTAAAACCTATGGATTGCTATGTCTCCGAAAGAGAATCAAGCATGTGTACAGGGGCATAAACGCAGCAGTGATAGGATTGCAGAGGTTCGGTGAGCAAATGAAGACCCTTTGAAGTCATATTGCATGGTACCCATTCCACGGGTTTCAACTACCCAGGTTTAAGGTATTCTTCCTTCAGCGAAAACATGCATGTGGAACCTAGAGTATGATCAACCATGTGAATGGGAGACGTGTTCAAATATGTCTCAGTTTTCCTCCCCTGGTACTCGGGTGCAGCATTCCAGACGCTTTAGTAACACTATCCCCACTTGGAGAGTCAGTCCCTTTAACCTCCTGTTTGGCCCAGTTTGCAATTTCTGCGGAAGATGAACAGGAATAGCGAGAACCAATGAGAGGCTAGCTGGAGGTGTCTGGACGGGCAAATTTAACTCTCATTTCCCACCAGGAAGAGGAATTAACCAAAGGCTCAGCGTGCCGTACCAGAGTCAGATTAGGGCCTGAAGCCATCCTGCGGTGTTGCGGCCAGGTCACAAGAAAGCGAGTTGAAGAAAGGAGCTCAGGGGCACTGTAATTCACAAACCTGCAGAGTTATAAATGACAGCTATCTTCCAAAAATAGACTGAAGTAAGGCTTCCAAGAGGACTTGAAAGCGGGGCAGAATTGCAGGAAACCGATTTCAGGAGGTAGACTGGAATTGCATTGAAAGCATAGGAAAAGAGGCAGAACGTCCACAATGATGCACTTGGCCAAAAAGGGCGTATACGTTTTTTCCTGAATATATTCAGGAAAAAACGCATACGCCCTTTTTGGCCAACCAAGCAAGCTTGCAAAGGAAATCTGCACTACAATGAAGTCTCACTTCCCCCCGGTCAAAAGGGCCATCTGAAAAAAGTGTAAAATCCAGAAAGGCAGGACAGGCCATGGAGAACTGGGAGCCTTGTTATGCTGATGGGCGGGATGTAAATTGCCAACAGACACGCGGGAGAAGTGTATGGTGTTTCCTGAAACATCTAAAAAACGAAGCAACAGAGCCTAGGGCACTGCCACTTATAGTCCTATAGCTTAGGGAAACTAAAATCAAAAAGACACAGCCACCCCAAAATTTTGGACGCCTCTGTTTACAAGAACCTTGTTTACAGTACAAGTTCAACATCGCAGAAAGTGAAAAATGGATAAAGAAGTTGTGGTATTTACTTACAAAGCAATATCACTCAGCAATGAAATCTATGTCATCAGGCCCTTAGCATCACAATGAGTGGATTCAGGTATGATGATTCTAACTGAAATAAGTCACACAGAAAAAGAAACATCATAAGATATCAGTAATACACGGAATGTAAACTTGGCTACACAGGAACTGAATTACAGAACAGAACAGGGTCTCAAATTTAGAAAACCAACTTATGCTTGCTTAAGGGTAAAGGTGAGTTGGGGTGCTGCATAAAACCAGAGATTGAAATGAGCACAGATGAAGTTCCTTAAGTCAAATATGGAATAGACAAGAGCTACTCCTTGCTCAACGAAATGGACTCAACACCGCATATTAAACGCCTAAGAATGTACCTGACTAGTAAGTATCGTAAAACCTATGGATTGCTATGTCTCCGAAAGAGAATCAAGCATGTGTACAGGGGCATAAACGCAGCAGTGATAGGATTGGAGAGGTTCGGTGAGCAAATGAAGACCCTTTGAAGTCATATTGCATGGTACCCATTCCACGGGTCTCAACTCTCCAGGTTTAAGGTATTCTTCCTTCAGCTAAAACATGCATGTGGAACCCAAGTATGATCAACCATGTGATCGGGAGACCTGTTCAAATATGTCTCAGTTTTCCTCCCCTGGTACTCGGGTGCAACATTCCAGACGCTTTACTAACACTCTCCCCACTTGGAGAGTCAGCGCCTTTAACCTCCTGTTTGGCACAGTTTGCAATTTCTGCGGAAGATGAACAGGAATAGCGAGAACCAATGAGAGGCTAGCTGGAGGTGTCTGGACGGGCAAATTTAACTCTCATTTCCCACCAGGAAGAGGAAATAACCAAAGGCTCAGCGTGCCGTACCGGAGCCAGATTAGGGCCTGAAGCCATCCTGCGGTGTTGCGGCCAGCTCAAAAGAAAGCGAGTTGAAGAAAGGAGCTCAGGGGCACTGTAATTCACAAACCTGCAGAGTTATAAATGACAGCTATCGTCCAAAAATAGACTGAAGTAAGGCTGCCAAGAGGACTTGAAAGCGGGGCAGAATTGCAGGAAACCGATTTCAGGAGGTAGACTGGAATTGCATTGAAAGCATAGGAAAAGAGGCAGAACGTCCACAATGATGCACTTGGCCAAAAAGGGCGTATGCGTTTTTTCCTGAATATATTCAGGAAAAAATGCATACGCCCTTTTTGGCCAACCAAGCAAGCTTGCAAAGGAAATCTGCACTACAATGAAGTCTCACTTCCCCCCGGTCAAAAGGGCCATCTGAAAAAAGTGTAAAATCCAGAAAGGCAGGACAGGCCATGGAGAACTGGGAGCCTTGTTATGCTGATGGGCGGGATGTAAATTGCCAACAACCACTTGGGAGAAGTGTATGGTGTTTCCTGAAACATCTAAAAAACAAAGCAACAGAGCCTAGGGCACTGCCACGTATGGTCCTATAGCTTAGGGAAATTAAAATCAAAAAGACACAGCCACCCCAAAGTTTGGGACGCCTCTGTTAACAAGAACCTCGTTTACAGTACAAGTTCAACATCGCAGAAAGTGAAAAATGGATAAAGAACTTGTGATATTTACTTACAAAGCAATATCACTCAGCAATGAAATCTGTGTCATCAGGCCCTTAGCATCACAATGAGTGGATTCAGGTATGATGATTCTAACTGAAATAAGTCACACAGAAAAAAAAACATCATAAGATATCAGTAATACACGGAATGTAAACTTGGCTACACAGGAACTGAATTACAGAACAGAACAGGGTCTCAAATTTAGAAAACCAACTTATGCTTGCTTAAGGGGAAAGGTGAGTACGGGTGCTGCATAAAACCAGAGATTGAAATGAGCACAGATAAAGTTCCTTAAGTCAAATATGGAATAGACAAGAGCTACTCCTTACTCAACGAAATGGACTCAACACCGCATATTAAACGCCTAAGAATGTACCTGACTAGTAAGTATCGTAAAACCTATGGATTGCTATGTCTCCGAAAGAGAATCAAGCATGTGTACAGGGGCATAAACGCAGCAGTGATAGGATTGGAGAGGTTCGGTGAGCAAATGAAGACCCTTTGAAGTCATATTGCATGGTACCCATTACACGGGTCTCAACTCTCCAGGTTGAAGGTATTCTTCCTTCAGCTAAAACATGCATGTGGAACCCAAGTATGATCAACCATGTGAACGGGAGACGTGTTCAAATATGTCTCAGTTTTCCTCCCCTGGTACTCGGGTGCAACATTCTAGACGCTTTACTAACACTCTCCCAACTTGGAGAGTCAGCGCCTTTAACCTCCTGTTTGGCCCAGTTTGCAATTTCTGCGGAAGATGAACAGGAATAGCGAGAACCAATGAGAGGCTAGCTGGAGGTGTCTGGACGGGCAAATTTAACTCTCATTTCCCACCAGGAAGAGGAAATAACCAAAGGCTCAGCGTGCCGTACCGGAACCAGATTAGGGCCTGAAGCCAACCTGCGGTGTTGCGGCCAGCTCAAAAGAAAGCGAGTTGAAGAAAGGAGCTCAGGGGCACTGTAATTCACAAACCTGCAGAGTTATAAATGACAGCTATCGTCCAAAAATAGACTGAAGTAAGGCTGCCAAGAGGACTTGAAAGCGGGGCAGAATTGCAGGAAACCGATTTCAGGAGGTAGACTGGAATTGCATTGAAAGCATAGGAAAAGAGGCAGAACGTCCACAATGATGCACTTGGCCAAAAAGGGCGTATGCGTTTTTTCCTGAATATATTCAGGAAAAAACGCATACGCCCTTTTTGGCCAACCAAGCAAGCTTGCAAAGGAAATCTGCACTACAATGAAGTCTCACTTCCCCCCGGTCAAAAGGGCCATCTGAAAAAAGTGTAAAATCCAGAAAGGCAGGACAGGCCATGGAGAACTGGGAGCCTTGTTATGCTGATGGGCGGGATGTAAATTGCCAACAACCACTCGGGAGAAGTGTATGGTGTTTCCTGAAACATCTAAAAAACAAAGCAACAGAGCCTAGGGCACTTCCACTTATGGTCCTATAGCTTAGGGAAATTAAAATCAAAAAGACACAGCCACCCCAAAGTTTGGGACGCCTCCGTTTACAAGAACCTCGTTTACCGTACAAGTTCAATATCACACAAAGTGAAAAATGGATAAAGAACTTGTGGTACTTACGTACAATGCAGTATCACTCAGCAATGAAATCTATGTCATCAGGCCCGTAGCAGCATAATGAGTGGATTCAGGTACGATGATTCTAACTGAAATAAGTCACACAGAAAAAGAAACATCATAAGATATCACTAATACACGGAATGTAAACTTGGCTACACAGGAACTGCATTCCAAAACAGAACAGGGTCTCAAATTTAGAAAACCAACTTATGCTTGCTTAAGGGGAAAGGTGAGTTGGGGTGCTGCATAAAACCAGAGATTGAAATGAGCACAGATAAAGTTCCTTAAGCCAAATATGGAATAGACAAGAGCTACTCCTTGCTCAACGAAATGGACTCAACACCGCATATTAAACGCCTAAGAATGTAGCTGACTAGTAAGTATCGTAAAACCTATGGATTGCTATGTCTCCGAAAGAGAATCAAGCATGTGTACAGGGGCATAAACGCAGCAGTGATAGGATTGGAGAGGTTCGGTGAGCAAATGAAGACCCTTTGAAGTCATATTGCATGGTACCCATTCCACGGGTTTCAACTACCCAGGTTTTAGGTATTCTTCCTTCAGCTAAAATATGCATGTGGAACCCAGAGTATGATCAACCATGTGATCGGGAGACGTGTTCAAATATGTCTCAGTTTTCCTCCCCTGGTACTCGGGTGCAACATTCCAGACGCTTTACTAACACTCTCCCCACTTGGAGAGTCAGTCCCTTTAACCTCCTGTTTGGCCCAGTTTGCAATTTCTGCGGAAGATGAACAGGAATAGCGAGAACCAATGAGAGGCTAGCTGGAGGTGTCTGGACGGGCAAATTTAACTCTCATTTCCCACCAGGAAGAGGAATTAACCACAGGCTCAGCATGCCGGGCCAGAACCAGATTAGGGCCTGAAGCCATCCTGCGGTGTTGCGGCCAGGTCACAAGAAAGCGAGTTGAAGAAAGGAGCTCAGGGGCACTGTAATTCACAAACCTGCAGAGTTATAAATGACAGCTATCGTCCAAAAATAGACTGAAGTAAGGCTGCCAAGAGGACTTGAAAGCGGGGCAGAATTGCAGGAAACCGATTTCAGGAGGTAGACTGGAATTGCATTGAAAGCATAGGAAAAGAGGCAGAACGTCCACAATGATGCACTTGGCCAAAAAGGGCGTATGCGTTTTTTCCTGAATATATTCAGGAAAAAACGCATACGCCCTTTTTGGCCAACCAAGCAAGCTTGCAAAGAAATCTGCACTACAATGAAGTCTCACTTCCCCCCGGTCAAAAGGGCCATCTGAAAAAAGTATAAAATCCAGAAAGGCAGGACAGGCCATGGAGAACTGGGAGTCTTGTTATGCTGATGGGCGGGATGTAAATTGCCAACAGACACTCGGGAGAAGTGTATGGTGTTTCCTGAAACATCTAAAAAACAAAGCAACAGAGCCTAGGGCACTGCCACTTATGGTCCTATAGCTTAGGGAAATTAAAATCAAAAAGACACAGCCACCCCAAAGTTTGGGACGCCTCTGTTTACAAGAACCTCGTTTACAGTACAAGTTCAACATTGCAGAAAGTGAAAAATGGATAAAGAAGTTGTGGTATTTACTTACAAAGCAATATCACTCAGCAATGAAATCTGTGTCATCAGGCCCTTAGCAGCACAATGAGTGGATTCAGGTATGATGATTCTAACTGAAATAAGTCACACAGAAAAAGAAACATCATAAGATATCAGTAATACACGGAATGTAAACTTGGCTACACAGGAACTGAATTACAGAACAGAACAGGGTCTCAAATTTAGAAAACCAACTTATGCTTGCTTAAGGGTAAAGGTGAGTTGGGGTGCTGCATAAAACCAGAGATTGAAATGAGCACAGATAAAGTTCCTTAAGCCAAATATGGAATAGACATGAGCTACTCCTTGCTCAACGAAATGGACTCAACACCGCATATTAAACGCCTAAGAATGTACCTGACTAGTAAGTATCGTAAAACCTATAGATTGCTATGTCTCCGAAAGAGAATCAAGCATGTGTACAGGGGCATGAACGCAGCAGTGATAGGATTGGAGAGGTTCGGTGAGCAAATGAAGACCCTTTGAAGTCATATTGCATGGTACCCATTACACGGGTCTCAACTCTCCAGGTTTAAGGTATTCTTCCTTCAGCTAAAACATGCATGTGGAACCCCGCGTATGATCAACCGTGTGAACGGGAGACGTGTTCAAATATGTCTCAGTTTTCCTCCCCTGGTACTCGGGTGCAACATTCCAGACCCTTTACTAACACTCTCCCGACTTGGAGAGTCAGCGCCTTTAACCTCCTGTTTGGCCCAGTTTGCAATTTCTGCGGAAGATGAACAGGAATAGGGAGAACCAATGAGAGACTAGCTGGAGGTGTCTGGACGGGCAAATTTAACTCTCATTTCCCACCAGGAAGAGGAAATAACCAAAGGCTCAGCGTGCCGTGCCGGAACCAGATTAGGGCCTGAAGCCATCCTGCGGTGTTGCGGCCAGCTCAAAAGAAAGCGAGTTGAAGAAAGGAGCTCAGGGGCACTGTAATTCACAAACCTGCAGAGTTATAAATGACAGCTATCGTCCAAAAATATACTGAAGTAAGGCTGCCAAGAGGACTTGAAAGCGGGGCAGAATTGCAGGATACCGATTTCAGGAGGTAGACTGGAATTGCATTGAAAGCATAGGAAAAGAGGCAGAACGTCCACAATGATGCACTTGGCCAAAAAGGGCGTATGCGTTTTTTCCTGAATATATTCAGGAAAAAACGCATACGCCCTTTTTGGCCAACCAAGCAAGCTTGCAAAGGAAATCTGCACTACAATGAAGTCTCACTCCCCCCGGTCAAAAGGGCCATCTGAAAAAAGTGTAAAATCCAGAAAGGCAGGACAGGCCATGGAGAACTGGGAGCCTTGTTATGCTGATGGGCGGGATGTAAATTGCCAACAGACACTCAGGAGAAGTGTATGGTGTTTCCTGAAACATCTAAAAAACAAAGCAACAGAGCCTAGGGCACTTCCACTTATGGTCCTATAGCTTAGGGAAATTAATATCAAAAAGACACAGCAACCCCAAAATTTGGGACGGCTCTTTTTACAGGAATCTCTTCTACGGCACAAGTTAAATATCCCAGAGTGCAAATAATGGATAAAGAAGTTGCGGTACTTATGTACAACAGAATACCACTCAGCAATGAAATCTATGTCACCAGGCCCGTACCAGCATAATGAGTGCATTGAGGCATGATGATTCTAAGTGAAATAAGTCACACAGAAAAAGAAACATCATAAGGTATCACTAATACACAGAATGTGAACTTGGCTACACATGAACTGAATTACAAAACAGAACAGGGTCTCAAGTTTAGAAAACCAACTTATGCCTGCTTAAGGGGGAAGGTGAGTTGGGGTGCTGCATAAAAGCAGAGTTTGAAATTAGCACAGATACCGTTCCATAAGCCAAATATGTAATAGACAAGAGCTACCCCTTGCTCAACGAAATGGATTCAACAATGAGGTATCACCTCACACCTGGTAGAATAGGCATCATTGAAAATCTACAAACAAAAAATGCTGGAAAGGGTGTGGAGAAAAGGAACCCTCTTCCACTATTGTTGGGAATATAAATTGATACAGTCATTATGGAGAACAATATGGAATTTCTTAAGAAACTAACAATAGAATTACCATATGATACAGCAATCCCAGTACTGGACATATACCCAGACAAAACCATAAATCAAAAAGAGTCATTCACCGCAATGTTCATTGCATCACTATTTACAATATCGAGGTAATGGAAGCAACCTAAATGCCCACAGACAGACGAATGCATAAAGCTGTGGTACATATATAAAATGGAATATTACTAAGCCATGAAAAGGAATGAAATTGGGTCATTTGTAGAGACGTCGATGGATCTAGAGACTGTCATACAGAGTGAAGTAAGTCAGAAAGAGAAAAACAAATCTTGTATATTCATGCACATATGTGGAACCTAGAAAAACTGTACAGATTAACCATTTTGCAAGGCATAAATAGAGCAACAGATGTACACAACAAACGTATGGACAACAAGGGGGGAAAGCTGTTGGGGGGGTGGTGGTGGGAGGAGTTGAGAGACTGGGATTGGCATGTATACATTTATATGTATAAAATAGATAACCAATAAGAACCTGCTGTATAAAAATATAAAATAAAATTCAAAATTAAAAAGAAGTAAAATTTAAAAAATAAAACAGAAAAAACAATTATTCCCTGCACATACATGTATTTATATGAATAAATTATTTCCATGCTTATATCTGTAAATACAAAAAAGAGGAATAAAATCTACCTTGAACCAAAAACGAAAAAGAGAAAAAAAACACAGAACCCACCAGTTACACAGAGGAAAACCGTATCAGGGCACTTGCTCCAGTTGTAAACAATTCTGAAGTTGGTCAGTGGTGGGGAATCGTCTCCCATTCAGCCAGCAGCCCCCACGCAACAAGCGTCCTCATTGCAAAGCTGGGGCACCGTGCCGAGGCATCTGTGAGTAAACGTGAGCTGAGCCCCAGGCCAGTTGCTGCTGAACTATTCCCACCCGTCCCAGGTAAAACACCTGAATATATACAAGGACTTGAAAGCCTAGAGGAAGGGCCATAGAGCCACACGAGTGACAGCATGCCGGCCGACTTGGTGCCTGCAGGCCAGCCAGGATGGTCCTGGCCCTGGGTGCTCTTCTGGAAGATTTCCATTTCCCTGCCTGAGATACCCGTCCTGTCCCTGCCCCCACTGCTTTTTTCCTTCCTCACCTCTGCCCAGGGAGAAATTCCAGCAGCAGGTATGGGTGACACATCCTCTTCTTTAGCAGGTGGCAGCCTGGCAACTGCTGCAGAAAGTCCAGCAGAGCCCCACTCACACTGGGCCACCCACAAAGCCGTGGCCTCTCACTCCCTCCCACCAGCCCAGCCCCGAGACTGCTGACAGGGCAGAGAAAATGGCGTCAGGCACGGCTGCAGGGGCTCTTGCTGCCTGGAGTGGTATTTATATTGATCTCAACCCAGGCACACCTGGGGAGGGCTGGCCGGCACGGTAAGGCTGCCCAGGTCAGCCAATCATCACCCCTCAGGGGCTCACAGTTGCAGAAAATGGAACTTGCTGAACCGGCCAGGTCCAAGGAACAGGTGTGGGCTCCTGAGAGTCAGGATAGACAAGGGGCTGCAGCTTTGGCTTGTTTTCTAATCATTTTATCTGGCCCATGAGTGGGAGACAACTTCAAGAAAACCCTCTCCTAATGAGAGGAACCCAGGAGTCAGGCAGAGGAGGGGTGGGTGGTGGTTGGAGACAGAGGCCTGGTGCCCCGGGTGCAGTGGAAGTCTCTGGAAGACCAGGTGGAGGGAGGCCTCACGGAGTGATGCCCAGGGTCACAGACCTGTCGCAGCTGCTGTTTGTTAGTTCAAGTCCTGCTCTGAGGTGCTCTGTGTCAGCTCTGAGCGACAGGTGAGCTGGGGGTGCTCTGCAATGAGGGCTATGTACACGGTTCCTGTGTGCCCAGCCCTGCCACGGTACCTGCAAGGGTAGCTCTGTATCCTGGGAGGGGCCTGACCACGAGAGCCCCGTGGGCTGGGGTGGGGGTGGGGTACCTGCCCAGGTGAGCTCCATATTCTGGGATTGGTCTGACCACGAGAGCCCCATGGGCTGCTGGGGACCTGGTAAAGGATGTCAGGACAGTCAGTGAAGCCACCGAGGATATACCTCCAGTTGCTCCTAATTCCTACACCCTGCTGGTCATTCTACCAACCACCAGGACATGGTATTCTGTATTAGTCTTCAATGATGCCTTCTTTTGTATTCCATTAGTCCCAGAGTCACAAGAAATTTTGGCTTGTGAGTGGCAGGACTCAACATACAACTAAAACAATACTTCCGGGCCGTCTGGCCCCAAGGGTGCAAAAATTCCCACACCATCTTTGGGGAAAGCTTAGCTAAAGACCTAAAAGTTCTACCTCTGGAAAAGGAAACCCTCCTTCAATATGCAGACGACATTCTGATCACCAGCCCTACTAAGGAGGCCTCTGAACTACCAAGCCAATAAAGGATAGAAGTTGTCCAAGTAAAAGCTCAAATATCACAGACTGCGGTGACCTGCCTGGGCTTCATTCTCACAGAAGGTCAGAGAAGCCCATCCCAGGAAAGGGAAGAAACCATTTTCAGCCTTACCCCTTTCTAAAACTAGAAGACAGCTTAGGGGTTCCTGGGGAGGCCAGGGTTTGCTGCTTCTGGATCCCTAACTACAGTCTACTAGCTGGGCCTCTATATGAAACACTGAAAGGAAAAGATGATGATCCTTTTGAATAGAATCCAGAAGTGGCCTTTCAAGAATGGAAAGAGCAGTCAATTCAGACCCTTGCCCTGGAACTCCCTAATTTAGCTAAACCCTTTGACCTTTACATTCCCGGTGAAAGGTGAATCGCCATTGGAGAATTAGTGCAAAAACTGGGACCACTTGAAATGGAACAATGCAAGAATGCCATCCAGGTAGGATAAACTACGGTCACTAAGGGGCTTGGCCCACTGCCACATCTGGCCAAGATACTGGCGGTATCTAAAAACCTGGAAATCAGCAGCCCAAAAGGCCACCTCCCTCCTAAGGGAAAAGGACCCCACGTGGTGATCCTAACCACCAACCATGCCCTGAAGTTGCAGGGTTCGCTCCGTGGGCACACCGACCTCGAGTGAGGAGGCCCTCCAACTCCAACATCCAGAGAGATAACCGGGGGCAACAGGGCACCATGACGACTCGTGTGAACATCACTTGACCTGGAGTTTCTCTCATAAAACAACAAGAGTGTGTCCCAAAAGAGTAGACTACTGCTTGCAGGACTTACTGCACCCAGAGGGGAGCTAATAATCTTGGCGGGGGAACAGTATACCACACTGTCACCATAGAAAAGCCGACAGACACCGTGATGATGGTGGCCAATAAGACCGGCTGGACTCCTGTTTACTTCAAAAGGCTGTTGACTCAGTAGCCATCATGGTCCTTGGTCACCACTGACCCTGGACTGTCTGGGAGTTGAGCGGGCAGGGCTCTGACACCTGGTGCTGTTTGTACGTTAATTCAGGGGCCTAACTGAAGAAAGCGCAGACTACTGGTCAGAGCATCTAGGCTGGCAGAGACGGTCAGCCTAAGGTGGCCGAACAAATGTGGGGCGGGGTGAAACCGGCCCCCACAGCGTCTCTGCACATCTCTTTCCTGGACCCTTAAAGGTCATTAGAATCTATAACACTTCCAATGCTGGTGCTCAGGTGGACGAGCAGGGAGGCAGGGGTCCTGGGGACAATCAACGTCACCGGGAGGCTGCTGGGGAGAAGCTCTGACCCTCGCCCCAGGGTATGAGGGCTCCCAACTCAGCACTCAGCAGTTACAGAAGAAGGGTCTGCACCCTCAGCACTCCAAGAATGAGGAACGGGACAAAAGGCAGAGGAGGGGTTTGTCCCCAGCAAAGCCCATTAAAAATCCCTGGGAGATAAAAATAGAATCTGGGCAATAAAGTCAAGTCTAACCTTTTTTATCCTTTGTGCTTTGTCTAATTTCACGTGCTCCTAGGGTCCCGCATGCAGAGGTTCCACACCCGGCACTTCAGACCAGATTTCCTAGTGCAGAATGGCTGGGTCGACACCTCAGCTCCTGGGGCCCAGTGCAGACTCCACGATATAGAGCCTGAGCTACAGCCAACCCGGCCCTCGAGAGCTCCGCCGCCTCCCTCCCTCCCACTGACTCTGACAGGATCTCTACACAGCAGCCCAGCCCACAGCCCACGGGGTAGTGCATGCTCTCACCTCTCCATTCTCTGATCAAAATATAAAGTTTCCTTTGCTTGTGAACCAAACTCAGTCTCGATCTGTTGGCCCCAATGACACTGGGCAGGGGGACACTTGTTGGGGTCCACTCTGGAGGATCAGTAACAGAAATTGAGACTATTGTAACCTCAATGAACAGATGTGTGAGCCAAACTGTAGTTAACATAGAACAGTGTATAAGGCTCGGGTAAAATAAGATGTTTTTAACACTTCCATTTGATATTTCCATCACTTTTTATAAGCAAGTTCAGTGAAAAGGTTTGTCTTATTTGTCAGGTCAATATTAGAGAAACGAAGTGATTTCTTTCCAAGGATGTACAGCTAATAATCTTGGTTAAACCTTCAATCTTGTTTTAAATGCTTTTCCATTGAAAATGATACCTCTCTTTCGGCTCCCCCATTTCTGAGAAGTATAAAATCTTATAATTTATTATTACCAAAGGGGAAAGGTGGGAGGAGGGATAAATTAACAGTTTGGAATGAACACATACACACTGCTATGTATAAAATAGATCATCAACAAGGAACTACTGTATAGCACAGGGAACTACACTCAACATTTTGCAATAACCTATAAGGGGAAATAATCTGAAAAAGAATAGATATTTTTATTGACATCATCTATCAATGACAGTTAAAGTGTAGCCTAAGGGAAGCTGGTGGTGAGTGCTTCTGACCCTGAAGACTTCAATCATCTAAAGTTTGGACTCTGCCTACTTCCCAAGGCCCTTAATGAACATATGTGTAGCCGTAGCTTAAAAACTTCCCCAGTTTGGGTTTCGGGGAGACACTGATTTTGAAAAAGCCCTGGTGTTCTCCTTACATGAATGGGACTCTTCCTACTGCTAAAACATGTCTGTCACACCCAGAGGATGGTATACCGTCTGATCGGGAAGAGTTTGGAAAAGGCATCTCATCTCCTCATCTCCTGGTGCTCGGGTTCACCCCTCCAGCGTCTTTACTAACAGTCTCCCCACTTGGAGATGTCAGCACTGTCAACATCCTGTTGCGTACAGTTTGGAATTTGTCCAGAGGATGAAGCGGAAGGATGAGGAACAATGAGAGACAAGTCCTAGGTGTTCAGACAGGCACATGTCACTCTAATTTCCAATCAGGAAGACGAATTGACCAAAGGCTAGGGTTGCCCATGGAAACAGTATAGGGCTTGAGGAAATCCCGCTGCTTTGTGGCCAGTTCCCATAAACACGAGTTGAACAATGGAACTCAGGGGCAGTAAAATTCACAAAACTGCAGAGTTGAAAATATCCATCACTGAAAAATGTCTTGAGGAAAGTCAGAGAAAAGGACTTGTAAGCAAGGGAGAATGGCAGGAAAGGGATTTGAGGAGGTAGAAAGGACTCGCCATTAAGCACAAGAAAAGGAGCTGAACATTGCCAACATTGCCAACATTGCAGTTGGCCAAAAAGGGTGTATGCGTTCTTTTCTGTATATATTCAAGAAAAGGGCATACACTTTTTTAGCCAACCAAACAGGTGGGCACTGGAAGTCAATACTACAAAAGATATCACTTCGCATCAGTCAGAAGAGCCATCCTCATAAAGCATAAACAACAGAAATGCAGGACAGGGCAACGAGAAGAGGGAGCCCTGTGAGACTTATAGTGGAAATGTATATTGCCAACGGCCATTCTGGAGAAGTGTATTGTGTTTACTAAAGCATCTAAAAAATGAGCTACAGAGCATAGGGCACTTGCACTCATGGGCGTATATCTTGGGAAAAACAAAAATCGAGAGGACACAGGCACCCCAATGTTTACCCCCTCTCTGTTTAAAAGATCCTCGACTAGGATATAACTTAAATGTCTCTGGAGGGAAAAAATGGATAGAGATGTGGTACTTAGGTAGAGTGGAATATTATTCAGCCTGGAAATCAATGAAATATGGCCAGTTGTAACAACTCCGGAGGAGTTACGTATGATCATTCTAAGTGACAGAATTCAAAAAGAAAAAGACACATATCATAAGATATCACTTAAAGGTGGAATCCAAAATGGCTACACATGAAATAAATTACAAAACAAAAACATAGTCAAATATGTAGAAAACACGCATAAGGCTGCTAAACGGGAAAGGTGGGGAGGGGTGAGGCATCATCCAGGAGGTTGAAATTAGCAAAGATACCATTCCAAATACCAAACTGATAATCAACAAGGCCTACACGGTAGCTAAAAGAACTGCACTCAGCACACTCAAGTCACCGGAAAAGAATATATACGACTGGTAAGAATCTGAAAAAGAATTTATTGATGTCTCTCTGTACGTGAATCAAGTGGATGTACAGCAGCAAGAAACAGAGCTTTGAAAATCAGCTGTAACCAATATAGTAATAAATTGAAAAAAATAAACGACAGAGAGACAGAGAAAACCTCTTACAACTTTTCCTCAGGGACGGTGATGCAACATGGATTGAACACATCTAGACCCACAGCAGGATGAGACATAAGGCTGGAAACTGTTTGCGCTAAGAGAAATGTGAGGTTGGGTGAGGAAATGCACACCCTTTAAAGTAATACTACCTGGTACCCATTCAATGGGTCCCAAATCTGCAGGTTCAAGGGATCTTCCTACAGCTAAAACATGCATGGAAAACCCAGAGGACTGTACACCATGTGATCGGGAGATGTGTCTAAAATGCACCTCATTTATCCTCTCCTGGTGCTCCTGTTCACCATTCCAGCCACACTACTTAGAATCTCCCCACTTGGAGAATCAGCACATTTAAACTTCTGTTTCACACATTTTGCAAGTTGTGAGGAGGATGAACGGGAAGAGGGGGAACCAATGAGAGAAGAGTTGTAGGGGTTTGGACGGGCACATATCACTCTAATTTCCCATTAAGAATAAGAATTAAAGAAAGGCTCAGCCTGCCTCGCCGGAGCCAAAATAGGGCCTGAAGCAATCCTGCGGGTTTGAGGCCAGCTCACAAAAGAGCAACTTAAAAAATGGAGCTCAGGGTCACTGCAATTCACAAACCTGCAGAGTTATAAATGAAAACTAACGTCCAAAAATATGTTGAGGTAAGGCAAAGAAGAGGATCTGAATGCAAGACAGAATTGCAAGAAACAGATTTCAAGAGATAGATTGGACTCGTCTTTAACGCACATGAAAAGCGGCAGAATTTCGACAATGATGCAGTTGGCCCAAAAGGGCGTATGCGTTTTTTCCTGATTATATCCAGGAAAAAACGCATACGCACTTTATGGGCAACGAAGCAAGCAAGCAATGCAAATGTGCACAACAAAGAAGTCTCACTTCCCACCGGTCAAAAGGGCCATCCTAAAAAATTGTAAAAACCAGAAATGCAGGACAGGCCATGGAGAACAGGGAGCCTTTATACGCTGATGGGCAGTGTGTGAACTGCCAAGAGCCACTCTGGAGAAGTGTATGGTGGTTCCTAAATCATCTAAAAAACAGAGCTACAGAGCATAGGACACTTCCAATCATGGGAGTATATCTAGGGAAGTCTAAAAATCAACAAGACACAAGCACACCACAGTTTAGGGCTACTCTGTTTACAAGAACCTCAACTTCAGTACACCTTAAATATCCCAGGAAAGAGAACAATGGATAAAGAAGATGTGGTACTTATGTACAATGGAATATCTCTTCACCATGAAATCAATGTAATAAGGCTAGTAGAAGGATAAAGAGTGGATTTAGGTCCGATAATACTACTTGAAATAAGTCAAACAGAAAAAGAAACATATCATAAGATATCACTTATAGAGGGAGGGTAAATATGGCTGCACAAGAAATGAATTACAGAACAGAACAGTGTCTCACATTTAGAAAACACACTTATGTCAGCTTAAGGGGAAAGGAGAGGTGGGGTGATGCATAAAACCAGAGTTTGAAATTAGCACAGATACCGTTCAATAAACCAAATAGGTATTAGACAAGATCTACACCTTGCTCAATGAACAGGCCTCAACACACCCTATACACCGCAGAGAAATATATCTGAGGAATAAGAATCTTAAAACCCATGTATTGATATATCTCCATAAGGGAATCAAGTGTGTGCAGAGCGGCACAAACACAGCAGTGAAAAGGAGCTAAACCCCATTATAGAAATAAATTTTAAAAACAAAACGCTGAAACAATGAAAGAGAGAAAAATTCTTACAAAATTCGCTCAGGGGCTGTGATGCAACCTGGATTGACCACATATAAACCCACAGCTGGATAAGACGTAAGGCTGGACACTTGGGGCTGACAGGATTGGTGAGCTTTGGTGAGCAACTGCCGAAAGTTTAATGCAATACTTCATGCTACTCAGTCCAAGGGTCCCAACACTCCAGGTTGAAGGGAATCTTCCTACAGCTAAACCATGCTTGGGAAACCCAGCGACTGGTATACCATATGATCGGGAAAGGTTTCTAAAACGCACCTCATTTTTCCTCTCCTGGGGCTCCGGATCGACATTCCAGCCGCTTTACTAACAACATCCCCACATGGAGTCAATGCCTTTAAGTTCTGGTATCGCACAGTCTGCAGTTAGTGCAGAGGATGAATGGGAATAGGGGGAACCAGTGAGAAACTAGCTGTAGCGGTTTCAATGGGCACATGTCACTCTAATATCACATCAGTAAGAAGAATTAACCAAAGGCACAGCAGGTGCCCCAGAAGAAAAATAGGGCTTCAAGGAATCCTGTGGTTATGGGGCAATACCACAAAAATAAGAGCTAAAAAATGGAGCTAAGGGCCACTGCAATTCAAAAACCTGCAGAGTTATAAAGGCCAACTATTTTTAAAAAATATATTGAGGTAAGGCTATGAAGAGGCATTGAAAGCAAGGCAGAATTGCAGGAAACGGATTTCAGGAGGTAGACTGGAATTGCATTGAAAGCATATGAAGAGAGTCAGAAACTCGACAATGATGCACTTGGCCAAAAAGGGCGTATGTGTTTTTTCCTGAATATATTCAGGAAAAAACGCATACGCACTTTTTGGCCAACCAAGCAAGCTTGCAAAGGAAATCTGCACTACAATGAAGTCTCATTTCCACCTGGTCAAAAGGGCCATCTGAAAAAAGTGTAAAATCCATAAAGGCACGACAGGCCATGGAGAACTGGGAGCCTTCTTATGCTGATGGGCGGGATGTAAATTGCCAACAGCCACTCTGGAGAAGTGTATGGTGTTTCCTGAAACATCTAAAAAACAAAGCAACAGAACCTAGGGCACTTCCACTTATGGTCCTATAGCTTAGGGAAATTAAAATCAAAAAGACACAGCCACCCCAAAGTTTGGGACGCCTCCGTTTACAAGAACCTCGTTTACCGTACAAGTTCAATATCACAGAAAGTGAAAAATGGATAAAGAACTTGTGGTACTTACGTACAATGCAGTATCACTCAGCAATGAAATCTATGTCATCAGGCCCGTAGCAGCATAATGAGTGGATTCAGGTACGATGATTCTAACTGAAATAAGTCACACAGAAAAAGAAACATCATAAGATATCAGTAATACACGGAATGTAAACTTGGCTACACAGGAACTGCATTCCAAAAGAGAAAAGGGTCTCAAATTTAGAAAACCAACTTATGCTTGCTTAAGGGGAAAGGTGAGTTGGGGTGCTGCATAAAACCAGAGATTGAAATGAGCACAGATAAAGTTCCTTAAGCCAAATATGGAATAGACAAGAGCTACTCCTTGCTCAACGAAATGGACTCAACACCCCATATTAAACGCCAAAGAATGTACCTGACTAGTAAGTATCTTAAAACCTATGGATTGCTATGTCTCCGAAAGAGAATCAAGCATGTGTACAGGGGCATAAACGCAGCAGTGATAGGATTGGAGAGGTTCGGTGAGCAAATGAAGACCCTTTGAAGTCATATTGCATGGTACCCATTCCACGGGTTTCAACTACCCAGGTTTAAGGTATTCTTCCTTCAGCTAAAACATGCATGTGGAACCCAGAGTATGATCAACCATGTGATCGGGAGACGTGTTCAAATATGTCTCAGTTTTCATACCCAGGTACTCGGGTGCAACATTCCAGACGCTTTACTAACACTCTCCCGACTTGGAGAGTCAGTCCCTTTAACCTCCTGTTTGGCCCAGTTTGCAATTTCTGCGGAAGATGAACAGGAATAGCGAGAACAAATGAGAGACTAGCTGGAGGTGTCTGGACGGGCAAATTTAACTCTCATTTCCCACCAGGAAGAGGAATTAACCAAAGGCTCAGCGTGCCGTGCCAGAACCAGATTAGGGCCTGAAGCCATGCTGCGGTGTTGCGGCCAGGTCACAAGAAAGCGAGTTGAAGAAAGGAGCTCAGGGGCACTGTATTTCACAAACCTGCAGAGTTATAAATGACAGCTATCGTCCAAAAAGAGACTGAAGTAAGGCTGCCAAGAGGACTTGAAAGCGGGGCAGCATTGCAGGAAACCGATTTCAGGAGGTAGACTGGAATTGCATTGAAAACATAGGAAAAGAGGCAGAACGTCCACAATGATGCACTTGGCCAAAAAGGGCGTATGCGTTTTTTCCTGAATATATTCAGGAAAAAACGCATACGCCCTTTTTGGCCAACCAAGCAAGCTTGCAAAGGAAATCTGCACTACAATGAAGTCTCACTTCCCCCCGGTCAAAAGGGCCATCTGAAAAAAGTGTAAAATCCAGAAAGACAGGACAGGCCATGGAGAACTGGGAGCCTTGTTATGCTGATGGGCGGGATGTAAATTGCCAACAACCACTCCGGAGAAGTGTATGGTGTTTCCTGAAACATCTAAAAAACAAAGCAACAGAGCCTAGGGCACTTCCACTTATGGTCCTATAGCTTAGGGAATTTAAAATCAAAAAGACACAGCCACCCCAATGTTTGGAACGGCTCTGTTTACAAGAACCTCGTTTACAGTACAAGTTCAACATCGCAGAAAGTGAAAAATGGATAAAGAAGTTGTGGTATTTACTTACAAAGCAATATCACTCAGCAATGAAATCTGTGTCATCAGGCCCTTAGCAGCACAATGAGTGGATTCAGGTATGATGATTCTAACTGAAATAAGTCACACAGAAAATGAAACATCATAAGATATCAGTAATACACGGAATGTAAACTTCGCTACACAGGAACTGAATTACAGAACAGAACAGGGTCTCAAATTTAGAAAACCAACTTATGCTTGCTTAAGGGGAAAGGTGAGTTGGGGTGCTGCATAAAACCAGAGATTGAAATGAGCACAGATAAAGTTCCTTAAGCCAAATATGGAATAGACAAGAGCTACTCCTTGCTCAACGAAATGGACACAACACTGCATATTAAACGTCTAAGAATGTACCTGACTAGTAAGTATCTTAAAACCTATGGATTGCTATGTCTCCGAAAGAGAATCAAGCATGTGTACAGGGGCATAAACGCAGCAGTGATAGGATTGGAGAGGTTCGGTGAGCAAATGAAGACCCTTTGAAGTCATATTGCATGGTACCCATTCCACGGGTTTCAACTACCGAGGTTTTAAGGTATTCTTCCTTCAGCTAAAACATGCATGTGGAACCCAGAGTATGATCAACCATGTGATCGGGAGACGTGTTCAAATATGTCTCAGTTTTCGTACCCTGGTACTCGGGTGCAACATTCCAGACGCTTCACTAACACTCTCCCGACTTGGAGAGTCAATCCCTTTAACCTCCTGTTTGGCCCAGTTTGCAATTTCTGCGGAAGATGAACAGGAATAGTGAGAACCAATGAGAGACTAGCTGGAGGTGTCTGGACGGGCAAATTTAACTCTCATTTCCCACCAGGAAGAGTAATTAACCAAAGGCTCAGCGTGCCGTGCCGGAACCAGATTAGGGCCTGAAGCCATCCTGCGGTGTTGCGGCCAGCTCAAAAGAAAGCGAGTTGAAGAAAGGAGCTCAGGGGCACTGTAATTCACAAACCTGCAGAGTTATAAATGACAGCTATCGTCCAAAAATAGACTGAAGTAAGGCTGCCAAGAGGACTTGAAAGCGGGGCAGAATTGCAGGAAACCGATTTCAGGAGGTAGACTGGAATTGCATTGAAAGCATAGGAAAAGAGGCAGAACGTCCACAATGATGCACTTGGCCAAAAAGGGCGTATGCGTTTTTTCCTGAATATATTCAGGAAAAAACGCATACGCCCTTTTTGGCCAACCAAGCAAGCTTGCAAAGGAAATCTGCACTACAATGAAGTCTCACTTCCCCCCGGTCAAAAGGGCCATCTGAAAAAAGTGTAAAATCCAGAAAGGCAGGACAGGCCATGGAGAACTGGGAGCCTTGTTATGCTGATGGGCGGGATGTAAATTGCCAACAACCACTTGGGAGAAGTGTATGGTGTTTCCTGAAACATCTAAAAAACAAAGCAACAGAACCTAGGGCACTTCCACTTATGGTCCTATAGCTTAGGGAAATTAAAATCAAAAAGACACAGCCACCCCAAAGTTTGGGACGCCTCTGTTTACAAGAACCTCGTTTACAGTACAAGTTCAACATCGCAGAAAGTGAAAAATGGATAACAAAGTTGTGGTATTTACTTACAAAGCAATATCACTCAGCAATGAAATCTGTGTCATCAGGCACTTAGCAGCACAATGAGTGGATTCAGGTATGATGATTCTAACTGAAATAAGTCACACAGAAAAAGAAACATCATAAGATATCAGTAATACACGGAATGTAAACTTGGCTACACAGGAACTGAATTACAGAACAGAACAGGGTCTCAAATTTAGAAAACCAACTTATGCTTGCTTAAGGGGAAAGGTGAGTTGGGGTGCTGCATAAAACCAGAGATTGAAATGAGCACAGATAAAGTTCCTTAAGCCAAATATGGAATAGACAAGAGCTAGTCCTTGCTCAACGAAATGGACTCAACACCGCATATTAAACGCCTAAGAATGTACCTGACTAGTAAGTATCTTAAAACCTATGGATTGCTATGTCTCCGAAAGAGAATCAAGCATGTGTACAGGGGCATAAACGCAGCAGTGATAGGATTGGAGAGGTTCGGTGAGCAAATGAAGACCCTTTGAAGTCATATTGCATGGTACCCATTCCACGGGTTTCAACTACCCAGGTTTAAGGTATTCTTCCTTCAGCTAAAACATGCATGTGGAACCAAGAGTATGATCATCCGTGTGATTGGGAGACGTGTTCAAATATGTCTCAGTTTTCGTACCCTGGTACTCGGGTGCAACATTCCAGACGCTTTACTAACACTCTCCTGACTTGGAGAGTCAGCGCCTTTAACCTCCTGTTTGGCCCAGTTTGCAATTTCTGCGGAAGATGAACAGGAATAGGGAGAACCAATGAGAGACTAGCTGGAGGTGTCTGGACGGGCAAATTTAACTCTCATTTCCCACCAGGAAGAGGAAATAACCAAAGGCTCAGCGTGCCGTGCCGGAACCAGATTAGGGCCTGAAGCCATCCTGCGGTGTTGTGGCCAGCTCAAAAGAAAGCGAGTTGAAGAAAGGAGCTCAGGGGCACTGTAATTCACAAACCTGCAGAGTTATAAATGACAGCTATCGTCCAAAAATATACTGAAGTAAGGCTGCCAAGAGGACTTGAAAGCGGGGCAGAATTGCAGGAAACCGATTTCAGGAGGTAGACTGGAATTGCATTGAAAGCATAGGAAAAGAGGCAGAACGTCCACAATGATGCACTTGGCCAAAAAGGGCATATGCATTTTTTCCTGAATATATTCAGAAAAAAACGCATACGCCCATTGTGGCCAACCAAGCAAACTTGCAAAGGAAATCTGCACTACAATGAAGTCTCACTTCCCTCTGGTCAAAAGGGCCATCTGAAAAAAGTGTAAAATCCAGAAAGGCAGGACAGGCCATGGAGAACTGGGAGCCTTGTTATGCTGATGGGCGGGATGTAAATTGCCAACAGACACTCGGGAGAAGTGTATGGTGTTTCCTGAAACATCTAAAAAACAAAGCAACAGAACCTAGGGCACTTCCACTTATGGTCCTATAGCTTAGGGAAATTAAAATCAAAAAGACACAGCCACCCCAAAGTTTGGAACGGCTGTGTTTACAGGAACCTCGTTTACAGTACAAGTTCAACATCGCAGAAAGTGAAAAATGGATAAAGAACTTGTGGTATTTACTTACAAAGCAATATCACTCAGCAATGAAATCTGTGTCATCAGGCCCTTAGCAGCACAATGAGTGGATTCAGGTATGATGATTCTAACTGAAATAAGTCACACAGAAAAAGAAACATCATAAGATATCAGTAATACACGGAATGTAAACTTGGCTACACAGGAACTGAATTACAGAACAGAACAGGGTCTGAAATTTAGAAAACCAACTTATTCTTGCTTAAGAGTAAAGGTGAGTTGGGGTTCTGCATAAAACCAGAGATTGAAATGAGCACAGATAAAGTTCCTTAAGCCAAATATGGAATAGACAAGAGCTACTCCTTGCTCAACGAAATTGACTCAACACCGCATATTAAACGCCTAAGAATGTACCTGACTAGTAAGTATCTTAAAACCTATGGATTGCTATGTCTCCGAAAGAGAATCAAGCATGTGTACAGGGGCAGAAACGCAGCAGTGATAGGATTGGAGAGGTTCGTGAGCAAATGAAGACCCTTTGAAGTCATATTGCATGGTACCCATTCCACGGGTTTCAACTACCCAGGTTTTAGGTATTCTTCCTTCAGCTAAAACATGCATGTGGAACCCAAGTATGATCAACCATGTGAACGGGAGACGTGTTCAAATATGTCTCAGTTTTCCTCCCCTGGTACTCGGGTGCAACATTCCAGATACTTTAATAACACTCTCCCCACTTGGAGAGTCAGCGCCTTTAACCTCCTGTTTGGCCCAGTTTGCAATTTCTGCGGAAGATGAACAGGAATAGCGAGAACCAATGAGAGACTAGCTGGAGGTGTCTGGACGGGCAAATTTAACTCTCATTTCCCACAAGGAAGAGGAAATAACCAAAGGTTCAGCGTGCCGTGCCAGAACCAGATTAGGGCCTGAAGCCATCCTGCGGTGTTGCGGCCAGGTCACAAGAAAGCGAGTTGAAGAAAGGAGCTCAGGGGCACTGTAATTCACAAACCTGCAGAGTTATAAATGACAGATATCGTCCAAAAATAGACTGAAGTAAGGCTGCCAAGAGGACTTGAAAGCGGGGCAGAATTGCAGGAAACCGATTTCAGGAGGTAGACTGGAATTGCATTGAAAGCATAGGAAAAGAGGCAGAACGTCCACAATGATGCACTTGGCCAAAAAGGGCGTATGCGTTTTTTCCTGAATATATTCAGGAAAAAACGCATACGCCCTTTTTGGCCAACCAAGCAAGCTTGCAAAGGAAATCTGCACTACAATGAAGTCTCACTTCCCCCCGGTCAAAAGGGCCATCTGAAAAAAGTGTAAAATCCAGAAAGGCAGGACAGGCCATGGAGAACTGGGAGCCTTGTTATGCTGATGGGCGGGATGTAAATTGCCAACAACCACTCGGGAGAAGTGTATGGTGTTTCCTGAAACATCTAAAAAACAAAGCAACAGAACCTAGGGCACTTCCACTTATGGTCCTATAGCTTAGGGAAATTAAAATCAAAAAGACACAGCCACCCCAAAGTTTGGAACGGCTCTGTTTACAAGAACCTCGTTTACAGTACAAGTTCAACATCACAGAAAGTGAAAAATGGATAAAGAAGTTGTGGTATTTACTTACAAAGCAATATCACTCAGCAATGAAATCTGTGTCATCAGGCCCTTAGCAGCACAATGAGTGGATTCAGGTATGATGATTCTAACTGAAATAAGTCACACAGAAAAAGAAACATCATAAGATATCAGTAATACACGGAATGTAAACTTGGCTACACAGGAACTGAATTACAGAACAGAACAGGGTCTCAAATTTAGAAAACCAACTTATGCTTGCTTAAGGGGGAAGGTGAGTTGGGGTGCTGCATAAAACCATAGATTGAAATGAGCACAGATAAAGTTCCTTTAGCCAAATATGGAATAGACAACAGCTACTCCTTGCTCAACGAAATGGACTCAACACCCCATATTAAACGCCTAAGAATGTGCCTGACTAGTAAGTATCTTAAAACCTATGGATTGCTATGTCTCCGAAAGAGAATCAAGCATGTGTACAGGGGCATAAACGCAGCAGTGATAGGATTGGAGAGGTTCGGTGAGCAAATGAAGACCCTTTGAAGTCATATTGCATGGTACCCATTCCACGGGTTTCAACTACCCAGGTTTAAGGTATTCTTCCTTCAGCTAAAACATGCATGTGGAACCTAGAGTATGATCAACCATGTGATCGGGTGACGTGTTCAAATATGTCTCAGTTTTCCTCCCCTGGTACTCGGGTGCAACATTCCAGACGCTTTACTAACACTCTCCCGACTTGGAGAGTCAGTCGCTTTAACCTCCTGTTTGGCCCAGTTTGCAAATCCTCCGGAAGATGAACAGGAATAGCGAGAACCAATGAGGCTAGTTGGAGGTGTCTGGACGGGCAAATTTAACTCTCATTTCCCACCAGGAAGAGGAATTAACCAAAGGCTCAGCGTGCCGTGCCGGAACCAGATTAGGGCCTGAAGCCATCCTGCGGTGTTGCGGCCAGCTCAAAAGAAAGCGAGTTGAAGAAAGGAGCTCAGGGGCACTGGAATTCACAAACCTGCAGAGTTATAAATGACAGCTATCGTCCAAAAATATACTGAAGTAAGGGTGCCAAGAGGACTTGAAAGCGGGGCAGAATTGCAGGAAACCGATTTCAGGAGGTAGACTGGAATTGCATTGAAAGCATAGGAAAAGAGGCAGAACGTCCACAATGATGCACTTGGCCAAAAAGGGCGTATGCGTTTTTTCCTGAATATATTCAGGAAAAAACGCATACGCCCTTTTTGGCCAACCAAGCAAGCTTGCAAAGGAAATCTGCACTACAATGAAGTCTCACTTCCCCCCGGTCAAAAGGGCCATCTGAAAAAAGTGTAAAATCCAGAAAGGCAGGACAGGCCATGGAGAACTGGGAGCCTTGTTATGCTGATGGGCGGGATGTAAATTGCCAACAACCACTCGGGAGAAGTGTATGGTGTTTCCTGAAACATCGAAAAAACAAAGCAACAGAGCCTAGGGCACTTCCACTTATGGCCTATAGCTTAGGGAATTCAAAATCAAAAAGACACAGCCACCCCAAATTTTGGAACGGCTCTGTTTACAAGAACCTCGTTTACAGTACAAGTTCAACATCGCAGAAAGTGAAAAATGGATAAAGAAGTTGTGGTATTTACTTACAAAGCAATATCACTCAGCAATGAAATCTGTGTCATCAGGCCCTTAGCAGCACAATGAGTGGATTCAGGTATGATGATTCTAACTGAAATAAGTCACACAGAAAATGAAACATCATAAGATATCAGTAATACACGGAATGTAAACTTGGCTACACAGGAACTGAATTACAGAACAGAACAGGGTCTCATATTTAGAAAACCAACTTATGCTTGCTTAAGGGTAAAGGTGAGTTGGGGGTGCTGCATAAAACCAGAGATTGAAATGAGCACAGATAAAGTTCCTTAAGCCAAATATGGAATAGACAAGAGCTACTCCTTGCTCAACGAAATGGACTCAACACCACATATTAAACGCCTAAGAATGTACCTGACTAGTAAGTATCTTAAAACCTATGGATTGCTATGTCTCCGAAAGAGAATCAAGCATGTGTACAGGGGCATAAACGCAGCAGTGATAGGATTGGAGAGGTTCGGTGAGCAAATGAAGACCCTTTGAAGTCATATTGCATGGTACCCATTCCACGGGTTTCAACTACCCAGGTTTTAGGTATTCTTCCTTCAGCTAAAACATGCATATGGAACCCAAGTATGATCAACCATGTGATCGGGTGACGTGTTCAAATATGTCTCAGTTTTCCTCCCCTGGTACTCGGGTGCAACATTCCAGACGCTTTACTAACACTCTCCCCACTTGGAGAGTCAGTCCCTTTAACCTCCTGTTTGGCCCAGTTTGCAATTTCTGCGGAAGATGAACAGGAATAGCGAGAACCAATGAGAGGCTAGCTGGAGGTGTCTGGACGGGCAAATTTAACTCTCATTTCCCACCAGGAAGAGGAATTAACCAAAGGCTCAGTGTGCCGTGCCGGAACCAGATTAGGGCCTGAAGCCATCCTGCGGTGTTGCGGCCAGCTCACAAGAAAGCGAGTTGAAGAAAGGAGCTCAGGGGCACTGTAATTCACAAACCTGCAGAGTTATAAATGACAGCTATCGTCCAAAAATAGACTGAAGTAAGGCTGCCAAGAGGACTTGAAAGTGGGGCAGAATTGCAGGAAACCGATTTCAGGAGGTAGACTGGAATTGCATTGAAAGCATAGGAAAAGAGGCAGAACGTCCACAATGATGCACTTGGCCAAAAAGGGCGTATGCGTTTTTCCCTGAATATATTCAGGAAAAAACGCATACGCCCTTTTTGGCCAACCAAGCAAGCTTGCAAAGGAAATCTGCACTACAATGAAGTCTCACTTCCCCCCGGTCAAAAGGGCCATCTGAAAAAAGTGTAAAATCCAGAAAGGCAGGACAGGCCATGGAGAACTGGGAGCCTTGTTATGCTGATGGGTGGGATGTAAATTGCCAACAACCACTCGGGAGAAGTGTATGGTGTTTCCTGAAACATCTAAAAAACAAAGCAACAGAACCTAGGGCACTTCCACTTATGGTCCTATAGCTTAGGGAAATTAAAATCAAAAAGACACAGCCACCCCAAAGTTTGGAACGGCTCTGTTTACAAGAACCTCGTTTACAGTACAAGTTCAACATCGCAGAAAGTGAAAAATGGATAAAGAAGTTGTGGTATTTACTTACAAAGCAATATCACTCAGCAATGAAATCTGTGTCATCAGGCCCTTAGCAGCACAATGAGTGGATTCAGGTATGATGATTCTAACTGAAATAAGTCACACAGAAAAAGAAACATCATAAGATATCAGTAATACACGGAATGTAAACTTGGCTACACAGGAACTGAATTACAGAACAGAACAGGGTCTCAAATTTAGAAAACCAACTTATGCTTGCTTAAGGGGAAAGGTGAGTTGGGGTGCTGCATAAAACCAGAGATTGAAATGAGCACAGATAAAGTTCCTTAAGCCAAATATGGAATAGACAAGAGCTACTCCTTGCTCAACGAAATGGACTCAACACCGCATATTAAACGCCTAAGAATGTACCTGACTAGTAAGTATCTTAAAACCTATGGATTGCTATGTCTCCGAAAGAGAATCAAGCATGTGTACAGCGGCATAAACGCAGCAATGATAGGATTGGAGAGGTTCGGTGAGCAAATGAGGACCCTTTGAAGTCATATTGCATGGTACCCATTCCACGGGTTTCAACTACCCAGGTTTTAGGTATTCTTCCTTCAGCTAAAACATGCATGTGGAACCCAGAGTATGATCAACCATGTGATCGGGAGACGTGTTCAAATATGTCTCAGTTTTCCTCCCCTGGTACTCGGGTGCAACATTCCAGACGCTTTACTAACACTCTCCCCACTTGGAGAGTCAGCGCCTTTAACCTCCTGTTTGGCCCAGTTTGCAATTTCTGCGGAAGATGAACAGGAATAGCGAGAACCAATGAGGGGCTAGCTGGAGGTGTCTGGACGGGCAAATTTAACTCTCATTTCCCACCAGGAAGAGGAAATAACCAAAGGCTCAGCGTGCCGTACCGGAACCAGATTAGGGCCTGAAGTCATCCTGCGGTGTTGCGGCCAGCTCAAAAGAAACCGAGTTGAAGAAAGGAGCGCAAGGGCACTGTAATTCACAAACCTGCAGAGTTATAAATGACAGCTATCGTCCAAAAATAGACTGAAGTAAGGCTGCCAAGAGGACTTGAAATCGGGGCAGAATTGCAGGAAACCGATTTCAGGAGGTAGACTGGAATTGCATTGAAAGCATAGGAAAAGAGACAGAACGTCCACAATTATGCACTTGGCCAAAAAGGGCGTATGCGTTTTTTCCTGAATATATTCAGGAAAAAACGCATACGCCCTTTTTGGCCAACCAAGCAAGCTTGCAAAGGAAATCTGCACTACAATGAAGTCTCACTTCCCCCCAGTCAAAAGGGCCATCTGAAAAAAGTGTAAAATCCAGAAAGGCAGGACAGGCCATGGAGAACTGGGAGCCTTGTTATGCTGATGGGCGGGATGTAAATTGCCAACAACCACTCGGGAGAAGTGTATGGTGTTTCCTGAAACATCTAAAAAACAAAGCAACAGAACCTAGGGCACTTCCACTTATGGTCCTATAGCTTAGGGAAATTAAAATCAAAAAGACACAGCCACCCCAAAGTTTGGAACGGCTCTGTTTACAAGAACCTCGTTTACAGTACAAGTTCAACATCGCAGAAAGTGAAAAATGGATAAAGAAGTTGTGGTATTTACTTACAAAGCAATATCACTCAGCAATGAAATCTGTGTCATCAGGCCCTTAGCAGCACAATGAGTGGATTCAGGTATGATGATTCTAACTGAAATAAGTCACACAGAAAAAGAAACATCATAAGATATCAGTAATACACGGAATGTAAACTTGGCTACACAGGAACTGAATTACAGAACAGAACAGGGTCTCATATTTAGAAAACCAACTTATTCTTGCTTAAGGGTAAAGGTGAGTTGGGGTGCTGCATAAAACCAGAGATTGAAATGAGCACAGATAAAGTTCCTTAAGCCAAATATGGAATAGAGAAGAGCTACTCCTTGCTCAACGAAATGGACTCAACACCGCATATTAAACGCCTAAGAATGTACCTGACTAGTAAGTATCTTAAAACCTATGGATTGCTATGTCTCCGAAAGAGAATCAAGCATGTGTACAGGGGCATAAACGCAGCAGTGATAGGATTGGAGAGGTTCGGTGAGCAAATGAAGACCCTTTGAAGTCATATTGCATGGTACCCATTCCACGGGTTTCAACTACCCAGGTTTAAGGTATTCTTCCTTCAGCTAAAACATGCATGTGGAACCTAGAGTATGATCAACCATGTGATCGGGAGACGTGTTCAAATATGTCTCAGTTTTCCTCCCCTGGTACTCGGGTGCAACATTCCAGACGCTTTACTAACACTCTCCCCACTTGGAGAGTCAGTCCCTTTAACCTCCTGTTTGGCCCAGTTTGCAATTTCTGCGGAAGATGAACAGGAATAGCGAGAACCAATGAGAGGCTAGCTGGAGGTGTCTGGACGGGCAAATTTAACTCTCATTTCCCACCAGGAAGAGGAATTAACCAAAGGCTCAGCATGCCGGGCCGGAACCAGATTAGGGCCTGAAGCCATCCTGCGGTGTTGCGGCCAGGTCACAAGAAAGCGAGTTGAAGAAAGGAGCTCAGGGGCACTGTAATTCACAAAACTGCAGAGTTATAAATGACAGCTATCGTCCAAAAATAGACTGAAGTAAGGCTGCCAAGAGGACTTGAAAGCGGGGCAGAATTGCAGGAAACCGATTTCAGGAGGTAGACTGGAATTGCATTGAAAGCATAGGAAAAGAGGCAGAACGTCCACAATGATGCACTTGGCCAAAAAGGGCGTATACGTTTTTTCCTGAATATATTCAGGAAAAAACGCATACGCCCTTTTTGGCCAACCAAGCAAGCTTGCAAAGGAAATCTGCACTACAATGAAGTCTCACTTCCCCCCGGTCAAAAGGGCCATCTGAAAAAAGTGTAAAATCCAGAAAGGCAGGACAGGCCATGGAGAACTGGGAGCCTTGTTATGCTGATGGGCGGGATGTAAATTACCAACAGACACTCAGGAGAAGTGTATGGTGTTTCCTGAAACATCTAAAAAACAAAGCAACAGAGCCTAGGGCACTTCCACTTATGGTCCTATAGCTTAGGGAATTCAAAATCAAAAAGACACAGCCACCCCAAAGTTTGGAACGGCTCTGTTTACAAGAACCTCGTTTACAGTACAAGTTCAACATCGCAGAAAGTGAAAAATGGATAAAGAAGTTGTGGTATTTACTTACAAAGCAATATCACTCAGCAATGAAATCTGTGTCATCAGGTCCTTAGCAGCACAATGAGTGGATTCAGGTATGATGATTCTAACTGAAATAAGTCACACAGAAAAAGAAACATCATAAGATATCAGTAATACACGGAATGTAAACTTGGCTACACAGGAACTGAATTACAGAACAGAACAGGGTCTCAAATTTAGAAAACCAACTTATGCTTGCTTAAGGGGAAAGGTGAGTTGGGGTGCTGCATAAAACCAGAGATTGAAATGAGCACAGATAAAGTTCCTTAAGCCAAATATGGAATAGACAAGAGCTACTCCTTGCTCAAAGAAATGGACTCAACACCGCATATTAAACGCCTAAGAATGTACCTGACTAGTAAGTATCTTAAAACCTAGGGATTGCTATGTCTCCGAAAGAGAATCAAGCATGTGTACAGGGCAAAAACGCAGCAGTGATAGGATTGGAGAGGTTCGGTGAGCAAATGAAGACCCTTTGAAGTCATATTGCATGGTACCCATTCCACGGGTTTCAACTACCCAGGTTTTAGGTATTCTTCCTTCAGCTAAAACATGCATGTGGAACCCAGAGTATGATCAACCATGTGATCGGGAGACGTGTTCAAATATGTCTCAGTTTTCCTCCCCTGGTACTCGGGTGCAACATTCCAGACGCTTTACTAACACTCTCCCCACTTGGAGAGTCAGCGCCTTTAACCTCCTGTTTGGCCCAGTTTGCAATTTCTGCGGAAGATGAACAGGAATAGCGAGAACCAATGAGAGACTAGCTGGAGGTGTCTGGACGGGCAAATTTAACTCTCATTTCCCACCAGGAAGAGGAAATAACCAGAGGCTCAGCGTGCCGTGCCGGAACCAGATTAGGGCCTGAAGCCATCCTGCGGTGTTGTGGCCAGCTCAAAAGAAAGCGAGTTGAAGAAAGGAGCTCAGGGGCACTGTAATTCACAAACCTGCAGAGTTATAAATGACAGCTATCGTCCAAAAATAGACTGAAGTAAGGCTGCCAAGAGGACTTGAAAGTGGGGCAGAATTGCAGGAAACCGATTTCAGGAGGTAGACTGGAATGGCACTGAAAGCATAGGAAAAGAGGCAGAACGTCCACAATGATGCACTTGGCCAAAAAGGGCGTATGCGTTTTTTCCTGAATATATTCAGGAAAAAACGCATACGCCCTTTTTGGCCAACCAAGCAAGCTTGCAAAGGAAATCTGCACTACAATGAAGTCTCACTTCCCCCCGGTCAAAAGGGTCATCTGAAAAAAGGGTAAAATCCAGAAAGGCAGGACAGGCCATGGAGAACTGGGAGCCTTGCTATGCTGATGGGCGGGATGTAAATTGCCAACACCCACTCGGGAGAAGTGTATGCTGTTTCCTGAAACATCTAAAAAACAAAGCAACAGAGCCTAGGGCACTTCCACTTATGGTCCTATAGCTTAGGGAAATTAAAATCAAAAAGACACAGCCACCCCAAAGTTTGGGACGCCTCCGTTTACAAGAACCTCGTTTACCGTACAAGTTCAATATCACAGAAAGTGAAAAATGGATAAAGAACTTGTGGTACTTACGTACAATGCAGTATCACTCAGCAATGAAATCTATGTCATCAGGCCCGTAGCAGCATAATGAGTGGATTCAGGTACGATGATTCTAACTGAAATAAGTCACACAGAAAAAGAAACATCATAAGATATCAGTAATACACGGAATGTAAACTTGGCTACACAGGAACTGCATTCCAAAACAGAACAGGGTCTCAAATTTAGAAAACCAACTTATGCTTGCTTAAGGGGAAAGGTGAGTTGGGGTGCTGCATAAAACCAGAGATTGAAATGAGCACAGATAAAGTTCCTTAAGCCAAATATGGAATAGACAAGAGCTACTCCTTGCTCAACGAAATGGACTCAACACCGCATATTAAACGCCTAAGAATGTACCTGACTAGTAAGTATCTTAAAACCCATGGATTGCTATGTCTCCAAAAGAGAATCAAGCATGTATACAGGGGCATAAACGCAGCAGTGATAGGATTGGAGAGGTTCGGTGAGCAAATGAAGACCCTTTGAAGTCATATTGCATGGTACCCATTCCACGGGTTTCAACTACCCAGGTTTTAGGTATTCTTCCTTGAGCTAAAACATGCATGTGGAACCCAAGTATGATCAACCGTGTGAACGGGAGACGTGTTCAAATATGTCTCAGTTTTCCTCCCCTGGTACTCGGGTGCAACATTCCAGACGCTTTACTAACACTCTCCCCACTTGGAGAGTCAGTCCCTTTAACCTCCTGTTTGGCCCAGTTTGCAATTTCTGCGGAAGATGAACAGGAATAGCGAGAACCAATGAGAGGCTAGCTGGAGGTGTCTGGACGGGGAAATTTAACTCTCATTTCCCACCAGGAAGAGGAAATAACCAAAGGCTCAGCGTGCCGTGCTGGAACCAGATTAGGGCCTGAAGCCATCCTGCGGTGTTGCGGCCAGGTCACAAGAAAGCGAGTTGAAGAAAGGAGCTCAGGGGCACTGTAATTCACAAACCTGCAGAGTTATAAATGACAGCTATCGTCCAAAAATAGACTGAAGTAAGGCTGCCAAGAGGACTTGAAAGCGGGGCAGAATTGCAGGAAACCGATTTCAGGAGGTAGACTGGAATTGCATTGAAAGCATAGGAAAAGAGGCAGAACGTCCACAATGATGCACTTGGCCAAAAAGGGCGTATGCGTTTTTTCCTGAATATATTCAGGAAAAAACGCATACGCCCTTTTTGGCCAACCAAGCAAGCTTGCAAAGGAAATCTGCACTACAATGAAGTCTCACTTCCCCCCGGTCAAAAGGGCCATCTGAAAAAAGTGTAAAATCCAGAAAGGCAGGACAGGCCATGGAGAACTGGGAGCCTTGTTATGCTGATGGGCGGGATGTAAATTGCTAACAGACACTCGGGAGAAGTGTATGGTGTTTCCTGAAACATCTAAAAAACAAAGCAACAGAACATAGGGCACTTCCACTTATGGTCCTATAGCTTAGGGAAATTAAAATCAAAAAGACACAGCCACCCCAAAGTTTGGAACGGCTCTGTTTACAAGAACCTCGTTTACAGTACAAGTTCAACATCGCAGAAAGTGAAAAATGGATAAAGAAGTTGTGGTATTTACTTACAAAGCAATATCACTCAGCAATGAAATCTGTGTCATCAGGCCCTTAGCAGCACAATGAGTGGATTCAGGTACGATGATTCTAACTGAAATAAGTCACACAGAAAAAGAAACATCATAAGATATCACTAATACACGGAATGTAAACTTGGCTACACAGGAACTGAATTCCAAAACAGAACAGGGTCGCAAATTTAGAAAACCAACTTATGCTTGCTTAAGGGGAAAGGTGAGTTGGGGTGCTGCATAAAACCAGAGATTGAAATGAGCACAGATAAAGTTCCTTAAGCCAAATATGGAATAGACAAGAGCTACTCCTTGCTCAAAGAAATGGACTCAACACCGCATATTAAACGCCTAAGAATGTACCTGACTAGTAAGTATCTTAAAACCTAGGGATTGCTATGTCTCCAAAAGAGAATCAAGCATGTGTACAGGGCAAAAACGCAGCAGTGATAGGATTGGAGAGGTTCGGTGAGCAAATGAAGACCCTTTGAAGTCATATTGCATGGTACCCATTCCACGGGTTTCAACTACCCAGGTTTTAGGTATTCTTCCTTCAGCTAAAACATGCATGTGGAACCCAGAGTATGATCAACCATGTGATCGGGAGACGTGTTCAAATATGTCTCAGTTTTCCTCCCCTGGTACTCGGGTGCAACATTCCAGACGCTTTACTAACACTCTCCCCACTTGGAGAGTCAGCGCCTTTAACCTCCTGTTTGGCCCAGTTTGCAATTTCTGCGGAAGATGAACAGGAATAGCGAGAACCAATGAGAGACTAGCTGGAGGTGTCTGGACGGGCAAATTTAACTCTCATTTCCCACCAGGAAGAGGAAATAACCAGAGGCTCAGCGTGCCGTGCCGGAACCAGATTAGGGCCTGAAGCCATCCTGCGGTGTTGCGGCCAGCTCAAAAGAAAGCGAGTTGAAGAAAGGAGCTCAGGGGCACTGTAATTCACAAACCTGCAGAGTTATAAATGACAGCTATCGTCCAAAAATAGACTGAAGTAAGGCTGCCAAGAGGACTTGAAAGTGGGGCAGAATTGCAGGAAACCGATTTCAGGAGGTAGACTGGACTGGCATTGAAAGCATAGGAAAAGAGGCAGAACGTCCACAATGATGCACTTGGCCAAAAAGGGCGTATGCGTTTTTTCCTGAATATATTCAGGAAAAAACGCATACGCCCTTTTTGGCCAACCAAGCAAGCTTGCAAAGGAAATCTGCACTACAATGAAGTCTCACTTCCCCCCGGTCAAAAGGGTCATCTGAAAAAAGGGTAAAATCCAGAAAGGCAGGACAGGCCATGGAGAACTGGGAGCCTTGTTATGCTGATGGGCGGGATGTAAATTGCCAACACCCACTCGGGAGAAGTGTATGGTGTTTCCTGAAACATCTAAAAAACAAAGCAACAGAACCTAGGGCACTTCCACTTATGGTCCTATAGCTTAGGGAAATTAAAATCAAAAAGACAAAGCCACCCCAAAGTTTGGGACGCCTCTGTTTACAAGAACCTCCTTTACAGTACAAGTTCAACATCGCAGAAAGTGAAAAATGGAGAAAGAAGTTGTGGTATTTACTTACAAAGCAATATCACTCAGCAATGAAATCTGTGTCATGAGGCCCTTAGCAGCACAATGAGTGGATTCAGGTATGATGATTCTAACTGAAATAAGTCACACAGAAAAAGAAACATCATAAGATATCAGTAATACACGGAATGGAAACTTGGCTACACAGGAACTGAATTACAGAACAGAACAGGGTCTCAAATTTAGAAAACCAACTTATGCTTGCTTAAGGGGAAAGGTGAGTTGGGGTGCTGCATAAAACCAGAGATTGAAATGAGCACAGATAAAGTTCCTTAAGCCAAATATGGAATAGACAAGAGCTACTCCTTGCTCAACGAAATGGACTCAACACCCCATATTAAACGCCTAAGAATGTACCTGACTAGTAAGTATCTTAAAACCTATGGATTGCTATGTCTCCGAAAGAGAATCAAGCATGTGTACACGGGCATAAACACAGCAGTGATAGGATTGGAGAGGTTCGGTGAGCAAATGAAGACCCTTTGAAGTCATATTGCATGGTACCCATTCCACGGGTCTTAACTCTCCAGGTTTAAGGTATTCTTCCTTCAGCTAAAACATGCATGTGGAACCCAAGTATGATCAACCATGTGATCGGGAGACGTGTTCAAATATGTCTCAGTTTTCGTACCCTGGTACTCGGGTGCAACATTCCAGACGCTTTACTAACACTCTCCCCACTTGGAGAGTCAGCGCCTTTAACCTCCTGTTTGGCCCAGTTTGCAATTTCTGCGGAAGATGAACAGGAATAGCGAGAACCAATGAGAGACTAGCTGGAGGTGTCTGGACGGGCAAATTTAACTCTCATTTCCCACCAGGAAGAGGAAATAACCAAAGGCTCAGCGTGCCGTGCCGGAACCAGATTAGGGCCTGAAGCCATCCTGCGGTGTTGCGGCCAGCTCACAAGAAAGCGAGTTGAAGAAAGGAGCTCAGGGGCACTGTAATTCACAAACCTGCAGAGTTATAAATGACAGCTATCGTCCAAAAATAGACTGAAGTAAGGCTGCCAAGAGGACTTGAATGCGGGGCAGAATTGCAGGAAACCGATTTCAGGAGGTAGACTGGAATTGCATTGAAAGCATAGGAAAAGAGGCAGAACGTCCACAATGATGCACTTGGCCAAAAAGTGCGTATGCGGTTTTTCCTGAATATATTCAGGAAAAAACGCATACGCACTTTTTGGCCAACCAAGCAAACTTGCAAAGGAAATCTGCACTACAATGAAGTCTCACTTTCCCCCGGTCAAAAGGGCCATCTGAAAAAAGTGTAAAATCCAGAAAGGCAGGACAGGCCATGGAGAACTGGGAGCCTTGTTATGCTGATGGGCGGGATGTAAATTGCCAACAGACACTCAGGAGAAGTGTATGGTGTTTCCTGAAACATCTAAAAAACAAAGCAACAGAACGTAGGGCACTTCCACTTATGGTCCTATAGCTTAGGGAAATTAAAATCAAAAAGACACAGCCACCCCAAAGTTTGGGACGCCTCCGTTTACAAGAACCTCGTTTACCGTACAAGTGCAATATCACAGAAAGTGAAAAATGGATAAAGAACTTGTGGTACTTACGTACAATGCAGTATCACTCAGCAATGAAATCTATGTCATCAGGCCCGTAGCAGCATAATGAGTGGATTCAGGTACGATGATTCTAACTGAAATAAGTCACACAGAAAAAGAAACATCATAAGATATCAGTAATACACGGAATGTAAACTTGGCTACACAGGAACTGCATTCCAAAACAGAACAGGGTCTCAAATTTAGAAAACCAACTTATGCTTGCTTAAGGGGAAAGGTGAGTTGGGGTGCTGCATAAAACCAGAGATTGAAATGAGCACAGATAAAGTTCCTTAAGCCAAATATGGAATAGACAAGAGCTACTCCTTGCTCAAAGAAATGGACTCAACACCGCATATTAAACGCCTAAGAATGTACCTGACTAGTAAGTATCTTAAAACCTAGGGATTGCTATGTCTCCAAAAGAGAATCAAGCGTGTGTACAGGGGCATAAACGCAGCAGTGATAGGATTGGAGAGGTTCGGTGAGCAAATGAAGACCCTTTGAAGTCATATTGCACGGTACCCATTCCACGGGTCTCAACTCTCCAGGTTTAAGGTATTCTTCCTTCAGCTAAAACATGCATGTGGAACCCAGAGTATGATCAACCATGTGAATGGGAGACGTGTTCAAATATGTCTCAGTTTTCCTACCCTGGTACTCGGGTCCAACATTCCAGATGCTTTACTAACACTCTCCCGACTTGGAGAGTCAGTCCCTTTAACCTCCTGTTCGGCCCAGTTTGCAATTTCTGCGGAAGATGAACAGGAATAGCGAGAACCAATGAGAGGCTAGCTGGAGGTGTCTGGACGGGCAAATTTAACTCTCATTTCCCACCAGGAAGAGGAATTAACCAAAGGCTCAGCATGCCGGGCCGGAACCAGATTAGGGCCTGAAGCCATCCTGCGGTGTTGCGGGCAGGTCACAAGAAAGCGAGTTGAAGAAATGAACTCAGGGGCACTGTAATTCACAAACCTGCAGAGTTATAAATGACAGCTATCGTCCAAAAATAGACTGAAGTAAGGCTGCCAAGAGGACTTGAAAGCGGGGCAGAATTGCAGGAAACCGATTTCAGGAGGTAGACTGGAATTGCATTGAAAGCATAGGAAAAGAGGCAGAACGTCCACAATGATGCACTTGGCCAAAAAGGGCGTATGCATTTTTTCCTGAATATATTCAGGAAAAAATGCATACGCCCTTTTTGGCCAACCAAGCAAACTTGCAAAGGAAATCTGCACTACAATGAAGTCTCACTTCTCCCCGGTCAAAAGGGCCATCTGAAAAAAGTGTAAAATCCAGAAAGGCAGGACAGGCCATGGAGAACTGGGAGCCTTGTTATGCTGATGGGCGGGATGTAAATTGCCAACAGACACTTGGGAGAAGTGTATGGTGTTTCCTGAAACATCTAAAAAACAAAGCAACAGAGCCTAGGGCACTTCCACTTATGGTCCTATAGCTTAGGGAAATTAAAATCAAAAAGACACAGCCACCCCAAAGTTTGGAACGGCTCTGTTTACAAGAACCTCGTTTACAGTACAAGTTCAACATCGCAGAAAGTGAAAAATGGATAAAGAAGTTGTGGTAATCACTTACAAAGCAATATCACTCAGCAATGAAATCTGTGTCATCAGGCCCTTAGCAGCACAATGAGTGGATTCAGGTATGATGATTCTAACTGAAATAAGTCACACAGAAAAAGAAACATCATAAGATATCAGTAATACACGGAATGGAAACTTGGCTACACAGGAACTGAATTACAGAACAGAACAGGGTCTCAAATTTAGAAAACCAACTTATGCTTGCTTAAGGGTAAAGGTGAGTTGGGGTGCTGCATAAAACCAGAGATTGAAATGAGCACAGATAAAGTTCCTTAAGCCAAATATGGAATAGACAAGAGCTACTCCTTGCTCAAAGAAATGGACTCAACACCGCATATTAAACGCCTAAGAATGTACCTGACTAGTAAATATCTTAAAACCTAGGGATTGCTATGTCTCCGAAAGAGAATCAAGCATGTGTACAGGGCAAAAACGCAGCAGTGATAGGATTGGAGAGGTTCGGTGAGCAAATGAAGACCCTTTGAAGTCATATTGCATGGTACCCATTCCACGGGTTTCAACTACCCAGGTTTTAGGTATTCTTCCTTCAGCTAAAACATGCATGTGGAACCCAGAGTATGATCAACCATGTGATCGGGAGACGTGTTCAAATATGTCTCAGTTTTCCTCCCCTGGTACTCGGGTGCAACATTCCAGACGCTTTACTAACACTCTCCCCACTTGGAGAGTCAGTGCCTTTAACCTCCTGTTTGGCCCAGTTTGCAATTTCTGCGGAAGATGAACAGGAATAGCGAGAACCAATGAGAGACTAGCTGGAGGTGTCTGGACGGGCAAATTTAACTCTCATTTCCCACCAGGAAGAGGAAATAACCAGAGGCTCAGCGTGCCGTGCCGGAACCAGATTAGGGCCTGAAGCCATCCTGCGGTGTTGTGGCCAGCTCAAAAGAAAGCGAGTTGAAGAAAGGAGCTCAGGGGCACTGTAATTCACAAACCTGCAGAGTTATAAATGACAGCTATCGTCCAAAAATAGACTGAAGTAAGGCTGCCAAGAGGACTTGAAAGCGGGGCAGAATTGCAGGAAACCGATTTCAGGAGGTAGACTGGAATTGCATTGAAAGCATAGGAAAAGAGGCAGAACGTCCACAATGATGCACTTGGCCAAAAAGGGCGTATGCGTTTTTTCCTGAATATATTCAGGAAAAAACGCATACGCCCTTTTTGGCCAACCAAGCAAGCTTGCAAAGGAAATCTGCACTACAATGAAGTCTCACTTCCCCCCGGTCAAAAGGGTCATCTGAAAAAAGGGTAAAATCCAGAAAGGCAGGACAGGCCATGGAGAACTGGGAGCCTTGTTATGCTGATGGGCGGGATGTAAATTGCCAACAACCACTCGGGAGAAGTGTATGGTGTTTCCTGAAACATCTAAAAAACAAAGCAACAGAACCTAGGGCACTTCCACTTATGGTCCTATAGCTTAGGGAAATTAAAATCAAAAAGACACAGCCACCCCAAAGTTTGGGACGCCTCTGTTTACAAGAACCTCGTTTACAGTACAAGTTCAACATCGCAGAAAGTGAAAAATGGATGAAGAAGTTGTGGTATTTACTTACAAAGCAATATCACTCAGCAATGAAATCTGTGTCATGAGGCCCTTAGCAGCACAATGAGTGGATTCAGGTATGATGATTCTAACTGAAATAAGTCACACAGAAAAAGAAACATCATAAGATATCAGTAATACACGGAATGGAAACTTGGCTACACAGGAACTGAATTACAGAACAGAACAGGGTCTCAAATTTAGAAAACCAACTTATGCTTGCTTAAGGGGAAAGGTGAGTTGGGGTGCTGCATAAAACCAGAGATTGAAATGAGCACAGATAAAGTTCCTTAAGCCAAATATGGAATACACAAGAGCTACTCCTTGCTCAACGAAATGGACTCAACACCCCATATTAAACGCCTAAGAATGTACCTGACTAGTAAGTATCTTAAAACCTATGGATTGCTATGTCTCCGAAAGAGAATCAAGCATGTGTACAGGGGCATAAACGCAGCAGCGATAGGATTGGAGAGGTTCGGTGAGCAAATGAAGACCCTTTGAAGTCATATTGCATGGTACCCATTCCACGGGTCTTAACTCTCCAGGTTTAAGGTATTCTTCCTTCAGCTAAAACATGCATGTGGAACCCAAGTATGATCAACCATGTGATCGGGAGACGTGTTCAAATATGTCTCAGTTCTCCTCCCCTGGTACTCGGGTGCAACATTCCAGATGCTTTACTAACACTCTCCCCACTTGGAGAGTCAGCGCCTTTAACCTCCTGTTTGGCCCAGTTTGCAATTTCTGCGGAAGATGAACAGGAATAGCGAGAACCAATGAGAAACTAGCTGGAGGTGTCTGGACAGGCAAATTTAACTCTCATTTCCCACCAGGAAGAGGAAATAACCAAAGGCTCAGCATGCCGTGCCGGAACCAGATTAGGGCCTGAAGCCATCCTGCGGTGTTGCGGCCAGGTCACAAGAAAGCGAGTTGAAGAAAGGAGCTCAGGGGCACTGTAATTCACAAACCTGCAGAGTTATAAATGACAGCTATCGTCCAAAAATAGACTGAAGTAAGGCTGCCAAGAGGACTTGAAAGCGGGGCAGAATTGCAGGAAACCGATTTCAGGAGGTAGACTGGAATTGCATTGAAAGCATAGGAAAAGAGGCAGAACGTCCACAATGATGCACTTGGCCAAAAAGGGCGTATGCGTTTTTTCCTGAATATATTCAGGAAAAAACGCATACGCCCTTTTTGGCCAACCAAGCAAGCTTGCAAAGGAAATCTGCACTACAATGAAGTCTCACTTCCCCCCGGTCAAAAGGGCCATCTGAAAAAAGTGTAAAATCCAGAAAGGCAGGACAGGCCATGGAGAACTGGGAGCCTTGTTATGCTGATGGGCGGGATGTAAATTGCCAACAGACACTGTGGAGAAGTGTATGGTGTTTCCTGAAACATCTAAAAAACAAAGCAACAGAGCCTAGGGCACTTCCACTTATGGTCCTATAGCTTAGGGAAATTAAAATCAAAAAGACACAGCCACCCCAAAGTTTGGGACGCCTCTGTTTACAAGAACCTCGTTTACAGTACAAGTTCAATATCACAGAAAGTGAAAAATGGATAAAGAACTTGTGGTACTTACGTACAATGCAGTAACACTCAGCAATGAAATCTATGTCATCAGGCCCGTAGCAGCATCATGAGTGGATTCAGGTACGATGATTCTAACTGAAATAAGTCACACAGAAAAAGAAACATCATAAGATATCAGTAATACACGGAATGTAAACTTGGCTACACAGGAACTGAATTACAGAACAGAACAGGGTCTCAAATTTGGAAAACCAACTTATGCTTGCTTAAGGGGAAAGGTGAGTTGGGGTGCTGCATAAAACCAGAGATTGAAATGAGCACAGATAAAGTTCCTTAAGCCAAATATGGAATAGACAAGAGCTACTCCTTGCTCAACGAAATGGACTCAACACCGCATATTAAACGCCTAAGAATGTACCTGACTAGTAAGTATCTTAAAACCTATGGATTGCTATGTCTCCGAAAGAGAATCAAGCATGTGTACAGGGGCATAAACGCAGCAGTGATCGGATTGGAGATGTTCGGTGAGCAAATGAAGACCCTTTAAAGTCATATTGCATGGTACCCATTCCACGGGTTTCAACTAACCATGTTTTAGGTATTCTTCCTTCAGCTAAAACATGCATGAGGAACCCAGACTATGATCAACCATGTGATCGGGAGACGTATTCAAATATGTCTCAGTTTTCGTACCCTGGTACTCGGGTGCAACATTCCAGATGCTTTACTAACACTCTCCCGACTTGGAGAGTCAGTCCCTTTAACCTCCTGTTTGGCCCAGTTTGCAATTTCTGTGGAAGATGAACAGGAATAGCGAGAACCAATGAGAGACTAGCTGGAGGTGTCTGGATGGGAAATTTAACTCTCATTTCCCACCAGGAAGAGGAATTAACCAAAGGCTCAGCGTGCCATGCCGGAACCAGATTAGGGCCTGAAGACATCCTGCGGTGTTGCGGCCAGCTCAAAAGAAAGCGAGTTGAAGAAAGGAGCTCAGGGGCACTGTAATTCACAAACCTGCAGAGTTATAAATGACAGCTATCGTCCAAAAATATACTGAAGTAAGGCTGCCAAGAGGACTTGAAAGCGGGGCAGAATTACAGGAAACCGATTTCAGGAGGTAGACTGGAATTGCATTGAAAGCATAGGAAAAGAGGCAGAACGTCCACAATGATGCACTTGGCCAAAAAGGGCGTATGCGTTTTTTCCTGAATATATTCAGGAAAAAACGCATACGCCCTTTTTGGCCAACCAAGCAAACTTGCAAAGGAAATCTGCACTACAATGAAGTCTCACTTCTCCCCGGTCAAAAGGGCCATCTGAAAAAAGTGTAAAATCCAGAAAGGCAGGACAGGCCATGGAGAACTGGGAGCCTTGTTATGCTGATGGGCGGGATGTAAATTGCCAACAGACACTCAGGAGAAGTGTATGGTGTTTCCTGAAACATCTAAAAAACAAAGCAACAGAGCCTAGGGCACTTCCACTTATGGTCCTATAGCTTAGGGAAATTAAAATCAAAAAGACACAGAAACCCCAAAGTTTGGGACGCCTCCGTTTACAAGAACCTCGTTTACCGTACAAGTGCAATATCACAGAAAGTGAAAAATGGATAAAGAACTTGTGGTACTTACGTACAATGCAGTATCACTCAGCAATGAAATCTGTGTCATCAGGCCCGTAGCAGCATAATGAGTGGATTCAGGTACGATGATTCTAACTGAAATAAGTCACACAGAAAAAGAAACATCATAAGATATCAGTAATACACGGAATGTAAACTTGGCTACACAGGAACTGCATTCCAAAACAGAACAGGGTCTCAAATTTAGAAAACCAACTTATGCTTGCTTAAGGGGAAAGGTGAGTTGGGGTGCTGCATAAAACCAGAGATTGAAATGAGCACAGATAAAGTTCCTTAAGCCAAATATGGAATAGACAAGAGCTACTCCTTGCTCAACGAAATGGACTCAAAACCCCATATTAAACGCCTAAGAATGTACCTGACTAGTAAGTATCTTAAAACCTATGGATTGCTATGTCTCCAAAAGAGAATCAAGCGTGTGTACAGGGGCATAAACGCAGCAGTGATAGGATTGGAGAGGTTCGGTGAGCAAATGAAGACCCTTTGAAGTCATGTTGCACGGTACCCATTCCACGGGTCTCAACTCTCCAGGTTTAAGGTATTCTTCCTTCAGCTAAAACATGCATGTGGAACCCAGAGTATGATCAACCATGTGAATGGGAGACGTGTTCAAATATGTCTCAGTTTTCCTACCCTGGTACTCGGGTGCAACATTCCAGACGCTTTACTATCACTCTCCCGACTTGGAGAGTCAGTCCCTTTAACCTCCTGTTTGGCCCAGTTTGCAATTTCTGCGGAAGATGAACAGGAATAGCGAGAACCAATGAGAGGCTAGCTGGAGGTGTCTGGACGGGCAAATTTAACTCTCATTTCCCACCAGGAAGAGGAATTAACCAAAGGCTTAGCATGCCGGGCCGGAACCAGATTAGGGCCTGAAGCCATCCTGCGGTGTTGCGGCCAGGTCACAAGAAAGCGAGTTGAAGAAAGGAGCTCAGGGGCACTGTAATTCACAAACCTGCAGAGTTATAAATGACAGCTATCGTCCAAAAATAGACTGAAGTAAGGCTGCCAAGAGGACTTGAAAGCGGGGCAGAATTGTAGGAAACCGATTTCAGGAGGTAGACTGGAATTGCATTGAAAGCATAGGAAAAGAGGCAGAACGTCCACAATGATGCACTTGGCCAAAAAGGGCGTATGCGTTTTTTCCTGAATATATTCAGGAAAAAACGCATACGCCCTTTTTGGCCAACCAAGCAAGCTTGCAAAGGAAATCTGCACTACAATGAAGTCTCACTTCTCCCCGGTCAAAAGGGCCATCTGAAAAAAGTGTAAAATCCAGAAAGGCAGGACAGGCCATGGAGAACTGGGAGCCTTGTTATGCTGATGGGCGGGATGTAAATTGCCAACAGACACTCAGGAGAAGTGTATGGTGTTTCCTGAAACATCTAAAAAACAAAGCAACAGAGCCTAGGGCACTTCCACTTATGGTCCTATAGCTTAGGGAAATTAAAATCAAAAAGACACAGAAACCCCAAAGTTTGGGACGCCTCCGTTTACAAGAACCTCGTTTACCGTACAAGTGCAATATCACAGAAAGTGAAAAATGGATAAAGAACTTGTGGTACTTACGTACAATGCAGTATCACTCAGCAATGAAATCTATGTCATCAGGCCCGTAGCAGCATAATGAGTGGATTCAGGTACGATGATTCTAACTGAAATAAGTCACACAGAAAAAGAAACATCATAAGATATCAGTAATACACGGAATGTAAACTTGGCTACACAGGAACTGCATTCCAAAACAGAACAGGGTCTCAAATTTAGAAAACCAACTTATGCTTGCTTAAGGGGAAAGGTGAGTTGGGGTGCTGCATAAAACCAGAGATTGAAATGAGCACAGATAAAGTTCCTTAAGCCAAATATGGAATAGACAAGAGCTACTCCTTGCTCAACGAAATGGACTCAAAACCCCATATTAAACGCCTAAGAATGTACCTGACTAGTAAGTATCTTAAAACCTATGGATTGCTATGTCTCCAAAAGAGAATCAAGCGTGTGTACAGGGGCATAAACGCAGCAGTGATAGGATTGGAGAGGTTCGGTGAGCAAATGAAGACCCTTTGAAGTCATGTTGCACGGTACCCATTCCACGGGTCTCAACTCTCCAGGTTTAAGGTATTCTTCCTTCAGCTAAAACATGCATGTGGAACGCAGAGTATGATCAACCATGTGAATGGGAGACGTGTTCAAATATGTCTCAGTTTTCCTACCCTGGTACTCGGGTGCAACATTCCAGACGCTTTACTAACACTCTCCCGACTTGGAGAGTCAGTCCCTTTAACCTCCTGTTTGGCCCAGTTTGCAATTTCTGCGGAAGATGAACAGGAATAGCGAGAACCAATGAGAGGCTAGCTGGAGGTGTCTGGACGGGCAAATTTAACTCTCATTTCCCACCAGGAAGAGGAATTAACCAAAGGCTTAGCATGCCGGGCCGGAACCAGATTAGGGCCTGAAGCCATCCTGCGGTGTTGCGGCCAGGTCACAAGAAAGCGAGTTGAAGAAAGGAGCTCAGGGGCACTGTAATTCACAAACCTGCAGAGTTATAAATGACAGCTATCGTCCAAAAATAGACTGAAGTAAGGCTGCCAAGAGGACTTGAAAGCGGGGCAGAATTGCAGGAAACCGATTTCAGGAGGTAGACTGGAATTGCATTGAAAGCATAGGAAAAGAGGCAGAACGTCCACAATGATGCACTTGGCCAAAAAGGGCGTATGCGTTTTTTCCTGAATATATTCAGGAAAAAACGCATACGCCCTTTTTGGCCAACCAAGCAAGCTTGCAAAGGAAATCTGCACTACAATGAAGTCTCACTTCCCCCCGGTCAAAAGGGCCATCTGAAAAAAGTGTAAAATCCAGAAAGGCAGGACAGGCCATGGAGAACTGGGAGCCTTGTTGTGCTGATGGGCGGGATGTAAATTGCCAACAGACAATTGGGAGAAGTGTATGGTGTTTCCTTAAACATCTAAAAAGCAAAACAACAGAGCCTAGGGCACTTCCACTTATGGTCCTATAGCTTAGGGAAATTAAAATCAAAAAGACACAGCCACCCCAAAGTTTGGGACGGCTCTGTTTACAAGAACTTCGTTTACAGTACAAGTTCAACATCGCAGAAAGTGAAAAATGGATAAAGAAGTTGTGGTATTTACTTACAAAGCAATATCACCAAGCAATGAAATCTGTGTCATGAGGCCCTTAGCAGCACAATGAGTGGATTCAGGTATGATGATTCTAACTGAAATAAGTCACACAGAAAAAGAAACATCGTAAGATATCAGTAATACACGGAATGGAAACTTGGCTACACAGGAACTGAATTACAGAACAGAACAGGGTCTCAAATTTAGAAAACCAACTTATGCTTGCTTAAGGGTAAAGGTGAGTTGGGGTGCTGCATAAAACCAGAGATTGAAATGAGCACAGATAAAGTTCCTTAAGCCAAATATGTAATAGACAAGAGCTACTCCTTGCTCAAAGAAATGGACTCAACACCGCATATTAAACGCCTAAGAATGTACCTGACTAGTAAGTATCTTAAAACCTAGGGATTGCTATGTCTCCGAAAGAGAATCAAGCATGTGTACAGGGCAAAAACGCAGCAGTGATAGGATTGGAGAGGTTCGGTGAGCAAATGAAGACCCTTTGAAGTCATATTGCATGGTACCCATTCCACGGGTTTCAACTACCCAGGTTTTAGGTATTCTTCCTTCAGCTAAAACATGCATGTGGAACCCAGAGTATGATCAACCATGTGATCGGAAGACGTGTTCAAATATGTCTCAGTTTTCCTCCCCTGGTACTCGGGTGCAACATTCCAGACGCTTTACTAACACTCTCCCCACTTGGAGAGTCAGCGCCTTTAACCTCCTGTTTGGCCCAGTTTGCAATTTCTGCGGAAGATGAACAGGAATAACGAGAACCAATGAGAGACTAGCTGGAGGTGTCTGGACGGGCAAATTTAACTCTCATTTCCCACCAGGAAGAGGAAATAACCAGAGGCTCAGCGTGCCGTGCCGGAACCAGATTAGGGCCTGAAGCCATCCTGCGGTGTTGCGGCCAGCTCAAAAGAAAGCGAGTTGAAGAAAGGAGCTCAGGGGCACTGTAATTCACAAACCTGCAGAGTTATAAATGACAGCTATCGTCCAAAAATAGACTGAAGTAAGGCTGCCAAGAGGACTTGAAAGTGGGGCAGAATTGCAGGAAACCGATTTCAGGAGGTAGACTGGAATTGCATTGAAAGCATAGGAAAAGAGGCAGAACGTCCACAATGATGCACTTGGCCAAAAAGGGCGTATGCGTTTTTTCCTGAATATATTCAGGAAAAAACGCATACGCCCTTTTTGGCCAACCAAGCAAGCTTGCAAAGGAAATCTGCACTACAATGAAGTCTCACTTCTCCCCGGTCAAAAGGGCCATCTGAAAAAAGTGTAAAATCCAGAAAGGCAGGACAGGCCATGGAGAACTGGGAGCCTTGTTATGCTGATGGGCGGGATGTAAATTGCCAACAGACACTTGGGAGAAGTGTATGGTGTTTCCTGAAACATCTAAAAAACAAAGCAACAGAGCCTAGGGCACTTCCACTTATGGACCTATAGCTTAGGGAAATTAAAATCAAAAAGACACAGCCACCCCAAAGTTTGGAACGGCTCTGTTTACAAGAACCTCGTTTACAGTACAAGTTCAACATCGCAGAAAGTGAAAAATGGATAAAGAAGTGGTGGTAATCACTTACAAAGCAATATCACTCAGCAATGAAATCTATGTCATCAGGCCCTTAGCAGCACAATGAGTGGATTCAGGTATGATGATTCTAACTGAAATAAGTCACACAGAAAAAGAAACATCATAAGATATCAGTAATACACGGAATGGAAACTTGGCTACACAGGAACTGAATTACAGAACAGAACAGGGTCTCAAATTTACAAAACCAACTTATGCTTGCTTAAGGGTAAAGGTGAGTTGGGGTGCTGCATAAAACCAGAGATTGAAATGAGCACAGATAAAGTTCCTTAAGCCAAATATGGAATAGACAAGAGCTACTCCTTGCTCAAAGAAATGGACTCAACACCGCATATTAAACGCCTAAGAATGTACCTGACTAGTAAGTATCTTAAAACCTATGGATTGCTATGTCTCCGAAAGAGAATCAAGCATGTGTACAGGGCATAAACGCAGCAGTGATAGGATTGGAGAGGTTCGGTGAGCAAATGAAGACCCTTTGAAGTCATATTGCATGGTACCCATTCCATGGGTTTCAACTACCCAGGTTTTAGGTATTCTTCCTTCAGCTAAAACATGCATGTGGAACCCAGAGTATGATCAACCATGTGATCGGGAGACGTGTTCAAATATGTCTCAGTTTTCCTCCCCTGGTACTCGGGTGCAACATTCCAGACGCTTTACTAACACTCTCCCCACTTGGAGAGTCAGCGCCTTTAACCTCCTGTTTGGCCCAGTTTGCAATTTCTGCGGAAGATGAACAGGAATAGCGAGAACCAATGAGAGGCTAGCTGGAGGTGTCTGGACGGGCAAATTTAACTCTCATTTCCCACCAGGAAGAGGAATTAACCAAAGGCTCAGCATGCCGGGCCGGAACCAGATTAGGGCCTGAAGCCATCCTGCGGTGTTGCGGCCAGGTCACAAGAAAGCGAGTTGAAGAAATGAACTCAGGGGCACTGTAATTCACAAACCTGCAGAGTTATAAATGACAGCTATCGTCCAAAAATAGACTGAAGTAAGGCTGCCAAGAGGACTTGAAAGCGGGGCAGAATTGCAGGAAACCGATTTCAGGAGGTAGACTGCAATTGCATTGAAAGCATAGGAAAAGAGGCAGAACGTCCACAATGATGCACTTGGCCAAAAAGGGCGTATGCGTTTTTTCCTGAATATATTCAGGAAAAAACGCATACGCCCTTTTTGGCCAACCAAGCAAGCTTGCAAAGGAAATCTGCACTACAATGAAGTCTCACTTCCCCCCAGTCAAAAGGGCCATCTGAAAAAAGTGTAAAATCCAGAAAGGCAGGACAGGCCATGGAGAACTGGGAGCCTTGTTATGCTGATGGGCGGGAGGTAAATTGGCAACAGCCACTTGGGAGAAGTGTATGGTGTTTCCTGAAACATCTAAAAAACAAAGCAACAGAGCCTAGGGCACTTCCACTTATGGTCCTATAGCTTAGGGAAATTAAAATCAAAAAGACACAGCCACCCCAAAGTTTGGAACGGCTCTGTTTACAAGAACCTCGTTTACAGTACAAGTTCAACATCGCAGAAAGTGAAAAATGGATAAAGAAGTTGTGGTAATCACTTACAAAGCAATATCACTCAGCAATGAAATCTATGTCATCAGGCCCTTAGCAGCACAATGAGTGGATTCAGGTATGATGATTCTAACTGAAGTAAGTCACACAGAAAATGAAACATCATAAGATATCAGTAATACACGGAATGGAAACTTGGCTACACAGGAACTGAATTACAGAACAGAACAGGGTCTCAAATTTAGAAAACCAACTTATGCTTGCTTAAGGGTAAAGGTGAGTTGGGGTGCTGCATAAAACCAGAGATTGAAATGAGCACAGATAAAGTTCCTTAAGCCAAATATGTAATAGACAAGAGCTACTCCTTGCTCAAAGAAATGGACTCAACACCGCATATTAAACGCCTAAGAATGTACCTGACTAGTAAGTATCTTAAAACCTAGGGATTGCTATGTCTCCGAAAGAGAATCAAGCATGTGTACAGGGCATAAACACAGCAGTGATAGGATTGGAGAGGTTCGGTGAGCAAATGAAGACCCTTTGAAGTCATATTGCATGGTACCCATTCCACGGGTTTTAACTACCCAGGTTTTAGGTATTCTTCCTTCAGCTAAAACATGCATGTGGAACCCAGAGTATGATCAACCATGTGATCGGGAGACGTGTTCAAATATGTCTCAGTTTTCCTCCCCTGGTACTCGGGTGCAACATTCCAGACGCTTTACTAACACTCTCCCGACTTGGAGAGTCAGTGCCTTTAACCTCCTGTTTGGCCCAGTTTGCAATTTCTGCGGAAGATGAACAGGAATAGCGAGAACCAATGAGAGACTAGCTGGAGGTGTCTGGACGGGCAAATTTAACTCTCATTTCCCACCAGGAAGAGGAATTAACCAAAGGCTCAGCGTGCCATGCCAGAACCAGATTAGGGCCTGAAGACATCCTGCAGTGTTGCGGCCAGGTCACAAGAAAGCGAGTTGAAGAAAGGAGCTCAGGGGCACTGTAATTCACAAACCTGCAGAGTTATAAATGACAGCTATCGTCCAAAAATATACTGAAGTAAGGCTGCCAAGAGGACTTGAAAGCGGGGCAGAATTACAGGAAACCGATTTCAGGAGGTAGACTGGAATTGCATTGAAAGCATAGGAAAAGAGGCAGAACGTCCACAATGATGCACTTGGCCAAAAAGGGCGTATGCGTTTTTTCCTGAATATATTCAGGAAAAAACGCATACGCACTTTTTGGCCAACCAAGCAAACTTGCAAAGGAAATCTGCACTACAATGAAGTCTCACTTCCCCCCGGTCAAAAGGGCCATCTGAAAAAAGTGTAAAATCCAGAAAGGCAGGATAGGCCATGGAGAACTGGGAGCCTTGTTATGCTGATGGGCGGGATGTAAATTGCCAACAGACACTCAGGAGAAGTGTATGGTGTTTCCTGAAACATCTAAAAAACAAAGCAACAGAGTCTAGGGCACTTCCACTTATGGTCCTATAGCTTAGGGAAATTAAAATCAAAAAGACACAGCCACCCCAAAGTTTGGGACGCCTCCGTTTACAAGAACCTCGTTTACCGTACAAGTTCAATATCACAGAAAGTGAAAAATGGATAAAGAACTTGTGGTACTTACGTACAATGCAGTATCACTCAGCAATGAAATCTATGTCATCAGGCCCGTAGCAGCATAATGAGTGGATTCAGGTACGATGATTCTAACTGAAATAAGTCACACAGAAAAAGAAACATCATAAGATATCAGTAATACACGGAATGTAAACTTGGCTACACAGGAACTGCATTCCAAAACAGAACAGGGTCTCAAATTTAGAAAACCAACTTATGCTTGCTTAAGGGGAAAGGTGAGTTGGGGTGCTGCATAAAACCAGAGATTGAAATGAGCACAGATAAAGTTCCTTAAGCCAAATATGGAATACATAAGAGCTACTCCTTGCTCAACGAAATGGACTCAAAACCCCATATTAAACGCCTAAGAATGTACCTGACTAGTAAGTATCTTAAAACCTATGGATTGCTATGCCTCCAAAAGAGAATCAAGCGTGTGTACAGGGGCATAAACGCAGCAGTGATAGGATTGGAGAGGTTCGGTGAGCAAATGAAGACCCTTTGAAGTCATATTGCATGGTACCCATTCCACGGGTCTTAACTCTCCAGGTTTAAGGTATTCTTCCTTCAGCTAAAACATGCATGTGGAACCCAGAGTATGATCAACCATGTGAACGGGAGACGTGTTCAAATATGTCTCAGTTTTCCTACCCTGGTACTCGGGTGCAACATTCCAGATGCTTTACTAACACTCTCCCGACTTGGAGAGTCAGTCCCTTTAACCTCCTGTTTGGCCCAGTTTGCAATTTCTGCGGAAGATGAACAGGAATAGCGAGAACCAATGAGAGGCTAGCTGGAGGTGTCTGGACGGGCAAATTTAACTCTCATTTCCCACCAGGAAGAGGAATTAACCAAAGGCTCAGCATGCCGGGCCGGAACCAGATTAGGGCCTGAAGCCATCCTGCGGTGTTGCGGCCAGGTCACAAGAAAGCGAGTTGAAGAAATGAACTCAGGGGCACTGTAATTCACAAACCTGCAGAGTTATAAATGACAGCTATCGTCCAAAAATAGACTGAAGTAAGGCTGCCAAGAGGACTTGAAAGCGGGGCAGAATTGCAGGAAACCGATTTCAGGAGGTAGACTGGAATTGTATTGAAAGCATAGGAAAAGAGGCAGAACGTCCACAATGATGCACTTGGCCAAAAAGGGCGTATGCGTTTTTTCCTGAATATATTCAGGAAAAAACGCATACGCCCTTTTTGGCCAACCAAGCAAGCTTGCAAAGGAAATCTGCACTACAATGAAGTCTCACTTCCCCCCGGTCAAAAGGGCCATCTGAAAAAAGTGTAAAATCCAGAAAGGCAGGACAGGCCATGGAGAACTGGGAGCCTTGTTATGCTGATGGGCGGGATGTAAATTGCCAACAGACACTTGGGAGAAGTGTATGGTGTTTCCTGAAACATCTAAAAAACAAAGCAACAGAGCCTAGGGCACTTCCACTTATGGTCCTATAGCTTAGGGAAATTAATATCAAAAAGACACAGCCACCCCAAAGTTTGGAACGGCTCTGTTTACAAGAACCTCGTTTACAGTACAACTTCAACATCGCAGAAAGTGAAAAATGGATAAAGAAGTTGTGGTAATCACTTACAAAGCAATATCACTCAGCAATGAAATCTATGTCATCAGGCCCTTAGCAGCACAATGAGTGGATTCAGGTATGATGATTCTAACTGAAGTAAGTCACACAGAAAAAGAAACATCATAAGATATCAGTAATACACGGAATGGAAACTTGGCTACACAGGAACTGAATTACAGAACAGAACAGGGTCTCAAATTTAGAAAACCAACTTATGCTTGCTTAAGGGTAAAGGTGAGTTGGGGTGCTGCATAAAACCAGAGATTGAAATGAGCACAGATAAAGTTCCTTAAGCCAAATATGGAATAGACAAGAGCTACTCCTTGCTCAAAGAAATGGACTCAACACCCCATATTAAACGCCTAAGAATGTACCTGACTAGTAAGTATCTTAAAACCTATGGATTGCTATGTCTCCGAAAGAGAATCAAGCATGTGTACAGGGGCATAAACGCAGCAGTGATAGGATTGGAGAGGTTCGGTGAGCAAATGAAGACCCTTTGAAGTCATATTGCATGGTACCCATTCCACGGGTTTCACCTACCCAGGTTTAAGGTATTCTTCCTTCAGCTAAAACATGCATGTGGAACCTAGAGTATGATCAACCATGTGATCGGGAGACGTGTTCAAATATGTCTCAGTTTTCGTACCCTGATACTCGGGTGCAACATTCCAGACGCTTTACTAACACTCTCCCCACTTGGAGAGTCAGCGCCTTTAACCTCCTGTTTGGCCCAGTTTGCAATTTCTGCGGAAGATGAACAGGAATAGCGAGAACCAATGAGAGGCTAGCTGGAGGTGTCTGGACGGGCAAATTTAACTCTCATTTCCCACCAGGAAGAGGAAATAACCAAAGGCTCAGCGTGCCGTACCGGAACCAGATTAGGGCCTGAAGCCATCCTGCGGTGTTGCGGCCAGCTCACAAGAAAGCGAGTTGAAGAAAGGAGCTCAGGGGCACTGTAATTCACAAACCTGCAGAGTTATAAATGACAGCTATCGTCCAAAAATAGACTGAAGTAAGGCTGCCAAGAGGACTTGAAAGCGGGGCAGAATTGCAGGAAATCGATTTCAGGAGGTAGACTGGAATTGCATTGAAAGCATAGGAAAAGAGGCAGAACGTCCACAATGATGCACTTGGCCAAAAAGGGCGTATGCGTTTTTTCCTGAATATATTCAGGAAAAAACGCATACGCCCTTTTTGGCCAACCAAGCAAGCTTGCAAAGGAAATCTGCACTACAATGAAGTCTCACTTCCCCCCGGTCAAAAGGGCCATCTGAAAAAAGTGTAAAATCCAGAAAGGCAGGACAGGCCATGGAGAACTGGGAGCCTTGTTATGCTGATGGGCGGGATGTAAATTGCCAACAACCACTTGGGAGAAGTGTATGGTGTTTCCTGAAACATCTAAAAACAAAGCAACAGAACCTAGGGCACTTCCACTTATGGTCCTATAGCTTAGGGAAATTAAAATCAAAAAGACACAGCCACCCCAAAGTTTGGGACGCCTCTGTTTACAAGAACCTCGTTTACCGTACAAGTTCAATATCACAGAAAGTGAAAAATGGATAAAGAACTTGTGGTACTTACATACAATGCAGTATCACTCAGCAATGAAATCTATGTCATCAGGCCCGTAGCAGCATAATGAGTGGATTCAGGTACGATGATTCTAACTGAAATAAGTCACACAGAAAAAGAAACATCATAAGATATCACTAATACACGGATTGTAAACTTGGCTACACAGGAACTGAATTACAGAACAGAACAGGTTCTCAAATTTAGAAAACCAACTTATGCTTGCTTAAGGGGAAAGGTGAGTTGGGGTGCTGCATAAAACCAGAGATTGAAATGAGCACAGATAAAGTTCCTTAAGCCAAATATGGAATAGACAAGAGCTACTCCTTGCTCAACGAAATGGACACAAAACCCCATATTAAACGCCTAAGAATGCACCTGACTAGTAAGTATCTTAAAACCTATGGATTGCTATGTCTCCGAAAGAGAATCAAGCATGTGTACAGGGGCATAAATGCAGCAGTGATAGGATTGGAGAGGTTCGTGAGCAAATGAAGACCCTTTGAAGTCATATTGCATGGTACCCATTCCACGGGTTTCAACTATCCAGGTGTAAGGTATTGTTCCTTCAGCTAAAACATGCATGTGGAACCTAGAGTATGATCAACCATGTGATTGGGAGACATGTTCAAATATGTCTCAGTTTTCGTACCCTGGTACTCGGGTGCAACATTCCAGACGCTTTACTAACACTCTCCCCACTTGGAGAGTCAGTCCCTTTAACCTCCTGTTTGGCCCAGTTTGCAATTTCTGCGGAAGATGAACAGGAATAGCGAGAACCAATGAGAGGCTAGCTGGAGGTGTCTGGACGGGCAAATTTAACTCTCATTTCCCAACAGGAAGAGGAAATAACCAAAGGCTCAGCGTGCCGTGCCGGAACCAGATTAGGGCCTGAAGACATCCTGCGTTGTTGCGGCCAGGTCACAAGAAAACGAATTGAAGAAAGAAGCTCAGGGGCACTGTAATTCACAAACCTGCAGAGTTATAAATGACAGCTATCGTCCAAAAATAGACTGAAGTAAGGCTGCCAAGAGGACTTGAAAGCGGGGCAGAATTGCAGGAAACCGATTTCAGGAGGTAGACTGGAATTGCATTGAAAGCATAGGAAAAGAGGCAGAACGTCCACAATGATGCACTTGGCCAAAAAGGGCGTATGCGTTTTTTCCTGAATATATTCAGGAAAAAACGCATACGCCCTTTTTGGCCAACCAAGCAAGCTTGCAAAGGAAATCTGCACTACAATGAAGTCTCACTTCCCCCCGGTCAAAAGGGCCATCTGAAAAAAGTGTAAAATCCAGAAAGGCAGGACAGGCCATGGAGAACTGGGAGCCTTGTTATGCTGATGGGCGGGATGTAAATTGCCAACAACCACTTGGGACAAGTGTATGGTGTTTCCTGAAACATCTAAAAACAAAGCAACATAGCCTAGGGCACTTCCGCTTATGGTCCTATAGCTTAGGGAAATTAAAATCAAAAAGACACAGCCACCCCAAAGTTTGGGACGCCTCCGTTTACAAGAGCCTCGTTTACCGTACAAGTTAAATATCACAGAAAGTGAAAAATGCATAAAGAACTTGTGGTACTTACGTACAATGCAGTATCACTCAGCAATGAAATCTATGTCATCAGGCCCGTAGCAGCATCATGAGTGGATTCAGGTACGATGATTCTAACTGAAATAAGTCACACAGAAAAAGAAACATCATAAGATATCAGTAATACACGGAATGTAAACTTGGCTACACAGGAACTGCATTCCAAAACAGAACAGGGTCTCAAATTTAGAAAACCAACTTATGCTTGCTTAAGGGGAAAGGTGAGTTGGGGTGCTGCATAAAACCAGAGATTGAAATGAGCACAGATAAAGTTCCTTAAGCCAAATATGGAATAGACAAGAGCTACTCCTTGCTCAACGAAATGGACTCAACACCGCATATTAAACGCCTAAGAATGTACCTGACTAGTAAGTATCTTAAAACCTATGGATTGCTATGTCTCCGAAAGAGAATCAAGCATGTGTACAGGGGCATAAACGCAGCAGTGATAGGATTGGAGATGTTCGGTGAGCAAATGAAGACCCTTTGAAGTCATATTGCATGGTACCCATTCCACGGGTCTTAACTCTCCAGATTTAAGGTATTCTTCCTTCAGCTAAAACATGCATGTGGAACCCAGAGTATGATCAACCATGTGATCGGGAGACGTGTTCAAATATGTCTCAGTTTTCCTCCCCTGGTACTCGGGTGCAACATTCCAGACGCTTTACTAACACTCTCCCCACTTGGAGAGTCAGCGCCTTTAACCTCCTGTTTGGCACAGTTTGCAATTTCTGCGGAAGATGAACAGGAATAGCGAGAACCAATGAGAGGCTAGCTGGAGGTGTCTGGACGGGCAAATTTAACTCTCATTTCCCACCAGGAAGAGGAAATAACCAAAGGCTCAGCGTGCCGTACCGGAACCAGATTAGGGCCTGAAGCCATCCTGCGGTGTTGCGGCCAGCTCAAAAGAAAGCGAGTTGAAGAAAGGAGCTCAGGGGCACTGTAATTCACAAACCTGCAGAGTTATAAATGATAGCTATCGTCCAAAAATAGACTGAAGTAAGGCTGCCAAGAGGACTTGAAAGCGGGGCAGAATTGCAGGAAACCGATTTCAGGAGGTAGACTGGAATTGCATTGAAAGCATAGGAAAAGAGGCAGAACGTCCACAATGATGCACTTGGCCAAAAAGGGCGTATGCGTTTTTTCCTGAATATATTCAGGAAAAAACGCATACGCCCTTTTTGGCCAACCAAGCAAGCTTGCAAAGGAAATCTGCACTACAATGAAGTCTCACTTCCCCCCGGTCAAAAGGGCCATCTGAAAAAAGTGTAAAATCCAGAAAGGCAGGACAGGCCATGGAGAACTGGGAGCCTTGTTATGCTGATGGGCGGGATGTAAATTGCCAACAGACACTCGGGAGAAGTGTATGGTGTTTCCTGAAACATCTAAAAAACAAAGCAACAGAGCCTAGGGCACTTCCACTTATGGTCCTATAGCTTAGGGAAATTAAAATCAAAAACACACAGCCACCCTAAAGTTTGGAACGGCTCTGTTTACAAGAAACTCGTTTACAGTACAAGTTCAACATCGCAGAAAGTGAAAAATGGATAAAGAAGTTGTGGTATTTACTTACAAAGCAATATCACTCAGCAATGAAATCTGTGTCATCAGGCCCTTAGCATCACAATGAGTGGATTCAGGTATGATGATTCTAACTGAAATAAGTCAACAGAAAAAGAAACATCATAAGATATCAGTAATACACGGAATGTAAACTTGGCTACACAGGAACTGAATTACAGAACAGAACAGGGTCTCAAATTTAGAAAACCAACTTATGCTTGCTTAAGGGGAAAGGTGAGTTGGGGTGCTGCATAAAACCAGAGATTGAAATGAGCACAGATAAAGTCCCTTAAGCAAAATATGGAATAGACAAGAGCTACTCTTTGCTCAACGAAATGGACTCAACACCGCATATTAAACGCCTAAGAATGTACCTGACTAGTAAGTATCTTAAAACCTATGGATTGCTATGTCTCCGAAAGAGAATCAAGCATGTGTACAGGGGCATAAATGCAGCAGTGATAGGATTGGAGAGGTTCGTGAGCAAATGAAGGTCCTTTGAAGTCATATTGCATGGTACCCATTCCACGGGTTTTAACTACCCAGTTGTAAGGTATTGTTCCTTCAGCTAAAACATGCATGTGGAACCTAGAGTATGATCAACCATGTGATCGGGAGACGTGTTCAAATATGTCTCAGTTTTCGTACCCTGGTACTCGGGTGCAACATTCCAGACGCTTTACTAACACTCTCCCCACTTGGAGAGTCAGTCCCTTTAACCTCCTGTTTGGCCCAGTTTGCAATTTCTGCGGAAGATGAACAGGAATAGCGAGAACCAATGAGAGGCTAGCTGGAGGTGTCTGGATGAGCAAATTTAACTCTCATTTCCCACCAGGAAGAGGAAATAACCAAAGGCTCAGCGTGCCGTGCCGGAACCAGATTAGGGCCTGAAGCCATCCTGCGGTGTTGCGGCCAGGTCACAAGAAAGCGAGTTGAAGAAAGGAGCTCAGGGGCACTGTAATTCACAAACCTGCAGAGTTATAAATGACAGCTATCGTCCAAAAATAGACTGAAGTAAGGCTGCCAAGAGGACTTGAAAGCGGGGCAGAATTGCAGGAAACTGATTTCAGGAGGTAGACTGGAATTGCATTGAAAGCATAGGAAAAGAGGCAGAACGTCCACAATGATGCACTTGGCCAAAAAGGGCGTATGCGTTTTTTCCTGAATATATTCAGGAAAAAACGCATACGCCCTTTTTGGCCAACCAAGCAAGCTTGCAAAGGAAATCTGCACTACAATGAAGTCTCACTTCCCCCCGGTCAAAAGGGCCATCTGAAAAAAGTGTAAAATCCAGAAAATCAGGACAGGCCATGGAGAACTGGGAGCCTTGTTATGCTGATGGGCGGGATGTAAATTGCCAACAACCACTTGGGACAAGTGTATGGTGTTTCCTGAAACATCTAAAAACAAAGCAACAGAGCCTAGGGCACTTCCGCTTATGGTCCTATAGCTTACGGAAATTAAAATCAAAAAGACACAGCCACCCCAAAGTTTGGGACGCCTCCGTTTACAAGAACCTCGTTTACAGTACAAGTTCAATATCACAGAAAGTGAAAAATGCATAAAGAACTTGTGGTACTTACGTACAATGCAGTATCACTCAGCAATGAAATCTATGTCATCAGGCCCGTAGCAGCATCATGAGTGGATTCAGGTACGATGATTCTAACTGAAATAAGTCACACAGAAAAAGAAACATCATAAGATATCACTAATACACGGAATGTAAACTTGGCTACACAGGAACTGAATTACAGAACAGAACAGGGTCTCAAATTTAGAAAACCAACTTATGCTTGCTTAAGGGGAAAGGTGAGTTGGGGTGCTGCATAAAACCAGAGATTGAAATGAGCACAGATAAAGTTCCTTAAGCCAAATATGGAATAGACAAGAGCTACTCCTTGCTCAATGAAATGGACACAAAACCCCATATTAAACGCCTAAGAATGCACCTGACTAGTAAGTATCTTAAAACCTATGGATTGCTATGTCTCCGAAAGAGAATCAAGCATGTGTACAGGGGCATAAACGCAGCAGTGATAGGATTGGAGAGGTTCGTGAGCAAATGAAGGTCCTTTGAAGTCATATTGCATGGTACCCATTACACGGGTCTCAACTCTCCAGGTTTAAGGTATTCTTCCTTCAGCTAAAACATGCATGTGGATCCCAGAGTATGATCAACCATGTGAACGGGAGACGTGTTCAAATATGTCTCAGTTTTCGTACCCTGGTACTCGGGTGCAACATTCCAGACGCTTTAATAACACTCTCCCCACTTGGAGAGTCAGTCCCTTTAACCTCCTGTTTGGCCCAGTTTGCAATTTCTGCGGAAGATGAACAGGAATAGCGAGAACCAATGAGAGGCTAGCTGGAGGTGTCTGGACGGGCAAATTTAACTCTCATTTCCCACCAGGAAGAGGAATTAACCAAAGGCTCAGCATGCCAGGCCGGAACCAGATTAGGGCCTGAAGCCATCCTGCGGTGTTGTGGCCAGGTCACAAGAATGCGAGTTGAAGAAAGGAGCTCAGGGGCACTGTAATTCACAAACCTGCAGAGTTATAAATGACAGCTATCGTCCAAAAATACACTGAAGTAAGGCTGCCAAGAGGACTTGAAAGTGGGGCAGAATTGCAGGAAACCGATTTCAGGAGGTAGACTGGAATTGCATTGAAAGCATAGGAAAAGAGGCAGAACGTCCACAATGATGCACTTGGCCAAAAAGTGTGTATGGGTTTTTTCCTGAATATATTCAGGAAAAAACGCATACGCCCTTTTTGGCCAACCAAGCAAGCTTGCAAAGGAAACCTGCACTACAATGAAGTCTCACTTCCACCCGGTCAAAAGGGCCATCTGAAAAAAGTGTAAAATCCAGAAAGGCAGGACAGGCCATGGAGAACTGGGAGCCTTGTTATGCTGATGGGCGGGATGTAAATTGCCAAGAACCACTTGGGAGAAGTGTATGGTGTTTCCTGAAACAACTAAAAAACAAAGCAACAGAACCTAGGGCACTTCCACTTATGGTCCTATAGTTTAGGGAAATTAAAATCAAAAAGACACAGCCACCCCAGAGTTTGGAACGGCTCTGTTTACAAGAACCTCGTTTACAGTACAAGTTCAACATCGCAGAAAGTGAAAAATGGATAAAGAAGTTGTGGTATTTACTTACAAAGCAATATCACTCAGCAATGAAATCTGTGTCATCAGGCCCTTAGCAGCACAATGAGTGGATTCAGGTATGATGATTCTAACTGAAATAAGTCACACAGAAAAAGAAACATCATAAGATATCAATAATACACGGAATGTAAACTTGGCTACACAGGAACTGAATTACAGAACAGAACAGGGTCTCAAATTTAGAAAACTAACTTATGCTTGCTTAAGGGTAAAGGTGAGTTGGGGTGCTGCATAAAACCAGAGATTGAAATGAGCACAGATAAATTTTCTTAAGCCAAATATGGAATAGACAAGAGCTACTCCTTGCTCAACGAAATGGACTCAACACCGCATATTAAACGCCTAAGAATGTACCTGACTAGTAAGTATCTTAAAACCTATGGATTGCTATGTCTCCGAAAGAGAATCAAGCATGTGTACAGGGGCATAAATGCAGCAGTGATAGGATTGGAGAGGTTCGTGAGCAAATGAAGACCCTTTGAAGTCATATTGCATGGTACCCATTCCACGGGTTTCAACTACCCAGGTTTAAGGTATTCTTCCTTCAGCTAAAACATGCATGTGGAACCTAGAGTATGATCAACCATGTGATCGGGAGACGTGTTCAAATATGTCTCAGTTTTCGTACCCTGGTACTCGGGTGCAACATTCCAGACGCTTTACTAACACTCTCCCCACTTGGAGAGTCAGTCCCTTTAACCTCCTGTTTGGCCCAGTTTGCAATTTCTGTGGAAGATGAACAGGAATAGTAAGAACCAATGAGAGGCTAGCTGGAGGTGTCTGGATGGGCAAATTTAACTCTCATTTCCCACTAGGAAGAGGAATTAACCAAAGGCTCAGCATGCCGTGCCAGAACCAGATTAGGGCCTGAAGACATCCTGCGGTGTTGCGGCCAGGTCACAAGAAAGCGAGTTGAAGAAAGGAGCTCAGGGGCGCTGTAATTCACAAACCTGCAGAGTTATAAATGACAGCTATCGTCCAAAAATAGACTGAAGTAAGGCTGCCAAGAGGACTTGAAAGCGGGGCAGAATTGCAGGAAACTGATTTCAGGAGGTAGACTGGAATTGCATTGAAAGCATAGGAAAAGAGGCAGAACGTCCACAATGATGCACTTGGCCAAAAAGGGCGTATGCGTTTTTTCCTGAATATATTCAGGAAAAAACGCATACGCCCTTTTTGGCCAACCAAGCAAGCTTGCAAAGGAAATCTGCACTACAATGAAGTCTCACTTCCCCCCGGTCAAAAGGGCCATCTGAAAAAAGTGTAAAATCCAGAAAATCAGGACAGGCCATGGAGAACTGGGAGCCTTGTTATGCTGATGGGCGGGATGTAAATTGCCAACAACCACTTGGGACAAGTGTATGGTGTTTCCTGAAACATCTAAAAACAAAGCAACAGAGCCTAGGGCACTTCCGCTTATGGTCCTATAGCTTACGGAAATTAAAATCAAAAAGACACAGCCACCCCAAAGTTTGGGACGCCTCCGTTTACAAGAACCTCGTTTACAGTACAAGTTCAATATCACAGAAAGTGAAAAATGGATAAAGAACTTGTGGTACTTACGTACAATGCAGTATCACTCAGCAATGAAATCTATGTCATCAGGCCCGTAGCAGCATCATGAGTGGATTCAGGTACGATGATTCTAACTGAAATAAGTCACACAGAAAAAGAAACATCATAAGATATCACTAATACACGGAATGTAAACTTGGCTACACAGGAACTGCATTCCAAAACAGAACAGCGTCTCAAATTTAGAAAACCAACTTATGCTTGCTTAAGGGGAAAGGTGAGTTGGGGTGCTGCATAAAACCAGAGATTGAAATGAGCACAGATAAAGTTCCTTAAGCCAAATATGGAATAGACAAGAGCTACTCCTTGCTCAATGAAATGGACACAAAACCCCATATTAAACGCCTAAGAATGCACCTGACTAGTAAGTATCTTAAAACCTATGGATTGCTATGTCTCCGAAAGAGAATCAAGCATGTGTACAGGGGCATAAACGCAGCAGTGATAGGATTGGAGAGGTTCGTGAGCAAATGAAGACCCTTTGAAGTCATATTGCATGGTACCCATTACACGGGTCTCAACTCTCCAGGTTTAAGGTATTCTTCCTTCAGCTAAAACATGCATGTGGATCCCAGAGTATGATCAACCATGTGAACGGGAGACGTGTTCAAATATGTCTCAGTTTTCGTACCCTGATACTCGGGTGCAACATTCCAGACGCTTTAATAACACTCTCCCCACTTGGAGAGTCAGTCCCTTTAACCTCCTGTTTGGCCCAGTTTGCAATTTCTGCGGAAGATGAACAGGAATAGCGAGAACCAATGAGAGGCTAGCTGGAGGTGTCTGGACGGGCAAATTTAACTCTCATTTCCCACCAGGAAGAGGAATTAACCAAAGGCTCAGCATGCCAGGCCGGAACCAGATTAGGGCCTGAAGCCATCCTGCGGTGTTGTGGCCAGGTCACAAGAATGCGAGTTGAAGAAAGGAGCTCAGGGGCACTGTAATTCACAAACCTGCAGAGTTATAAATGACAGCTATCGTCCAAAAATACACTGAAGTAAGGCTGCCAAGAGGACTTGAAAGTGGGGCAGAATTGCAGGAAACCGATTTCAGGAGGTAGACTGGAATTGCATTGAAAGCATAGGAAAAGAGGCAGAACGTCCACAATGATGCACTTGGCCAAAAAGTGTGTATGGGTTTTTTCCTGAATATATTCAGGAAAAAACGCATACGCCCTTTTTGGCCAACCAAGCAAGCTTGCAAAGGAAACCTGCACTACAATGAAGTCTCACTTCCACCCGGTCAAAAGGGCCATCTGAAAAAAGTGTAAAATCCAGAAAGGCAGGACAGGCCATGGAGAACTGGGAGCCTTGTTATGCTGATGGGCGGGATGTAAATTGCCAAGAACCACTTGGGAGAAGTGTATGGTGTTTCCTGAAACAACTAAAAAACAAAGCAACAGAAACTAGGGCACTTCCACTTATGGTCCTATAGCTTAGGGAAATTAAAATCAAAAAGACACAGCCACCCCAGAGTTTGGAACGGCTCTGTTTACAAGAACCTCGTTTACAGTACAAGTTCAACATCGCAGAAAGTGAAAAATGGATAAAGAAGTTGTGGTATTTACTTACAAAGCAATATCACTCAGCAATGAAATCTGTGTCATCAGGCCCTTAGCAGCACAATGAGTGGATTCAGGTATGATGATTCTAACTGAAATAAGTCACACAGAAAAAGAATCATCATAATATATCAATAATACACGGAATGTAAACTTGGCTACACAGGAACTGAATTACAGAACAGAACAGGGTCTCAAATTTAGAAAACCAACTTATGCTTGCTTAAGGGGAAAGGTGAGTTGGGGTGCTGCATAAAACCAGAGATTGAAATGAGCACAGATAAATTTCCTTAAGCCAAATATGGAATAGACAAGAGCTACTCCTTGCTCAACGAAATGGACTCAACACCGCATATTAAACGCCTAAGAATGTACCTGACTAGTAAGTATCTTAAAACCTATGGATTGCTATGTCTCCGAAAGAGAATCAAGCATGTGTACAGGGGCATAAATGCAGCAGTGATAGGATTGGAGAGGTTCGTGAGCAAATGAAGACCCTTTGAAGTCATATTGCATGGTACCCATTCCACGGGTTTCAACTACCCAGGTTTAAGGTATTCTTCCTTCAGCTAAAACATGCATGTGGAACCTAGAGTATGATCAACCATGTGATCGGGAGACGTGTTCAAATATGTCTCAGTTTTCGTACCCTGGTACTCGGGTGCAACATTCCAGACGCTTTACTAACACTCTCCCCACTTGGAGAGTCAGTCCCTTTAACCTCCTGTTTGGCCCAGTTTGCAATTTCTGTGGAAGATGAACAGGAATAGTAAGAACCAATGAGAGGCTAGCTGGAGGTGTCTGGATGGGCAAATTTAACTCTCATTTCCCACTAGGAAGAGGAATTAACCAAAGGCTCAGCATGCCGTGCCAGAACCAGATTAGGGCCTGAAGACATCCTGCGGTGTTGCGGCCAGGTCACAAGAAAGCGAGTTGAAGAAAGGAGCTCAGGGGCGCTGTAATTCACAAACCTGCAGAGTTATAAATGACAGCTATCGTCCAAAAATAGACTGAAGTAAGGCTGCCAAGAGGACTTGAAAGTGGGGCAGAATTGCAGGAAACCGATTTCACGAGGTAGACTGGAATTGCATTGAAAGCATAGGAAAAGAGGCAGAACGTCCACAATGATGCACTTGGCCAAAAAGGGCGTATGCGTTTTTTCCTGAATATATTCAGGAAAAAACGCATACGCCCTTTTTGGCCAAGGAAGCAAACTTGCAAAGGAAATCTGCACTACAATGAAGTCTCACTTCTCCCCAGTCAAAAGGGCCATCTGAAAAAAGTGTAAAATCCAGAAAGGCAGGACAGGCCATGGAGAACTGGGAGCCTTGTTATGCTGATGGGCGGGATGTAAATTGCCAACAGACACTCAGGAGAAGTGTATGGTGTTTCCTGAAACATCTAAAAAACAAAGCAACAGAGCCTAGGGCACTTCCACTTAAGGTCCTATAGCTTAGGGAAATTAAAATCAAAAAGAAACAGCCACCCCAAAGTTTGGGACGCCTCTGTTTACAAGAACCTCATTTACCGTACAAGTTCAATATCACAGAAAGTGAAAAATGGATAAAGAACTTGTGGTACTTACGTACAATGCAGTATCACTCAGCAATGAAATCTATGTCATCAGGCCCGTAGCAGCATAATGAGTGGATTCAGGTATGATGATTCTAACTGAAATAAGTCACACAGAAAAAGAAACATCATAAGATATCACTAATACACGGAATGGAAACTTGGCTACACAGGAACTGAATTACAGAACAGAACAGGGTCTCAAATTTAGAAAACCGACTTATGCTTGCTTAAGGGGAAAGGTGAGTTGGGGTGCTGCATAAAACCAGAGATTGAAATGAGCACAGATAAAGTTCCTTAAGCCAAATATGGAATAGACAAGAGCTACTCCTTGCTCAACGAAATGGACTCAAAACCCTATATTAAACGCCTAAGAATGTACCTGACTAGTAAGTATCTTAAAACCTATGGATTGCTATGTCTCCAAAAGAGAATCAAGCGTGTGTACAGGGACATAAACGCAGCAGTGATAGGATTGGAGAGGTTCGGTGAGCAAATGAAGACCCTTTGAAGTCATATTGCATGGTACCCATTACACGGGTCTCAACTCTCCAGGTTTAAGGTATTCTTCCTTCAGCTAAAACATGCATGTGGAACCCAGAGTATGATCAACCATGTGAACGGGAGACGTGTTCAAATATGTCTCAGTTTTCCTCCCCTGGTACTCGGGTGAAACATTCCAGACGCTTTACTAACACTCTCCCGACTTGGAGAGTCAGTCCCTTTAACCTCCTGTTTGGCCCAGTTTGCAATTTCTGCGGAAGATGAACAGGAATAGCGAGAACCAATGAGAGGCTAGCTGGAGGTGTCTGGACGGGCAAATTTAACTCTCATTTCCCACCAGGAAGAGGAATTAACCAAAGGCTCAGCATGCCATGCCGGAACCAGATTAGGGCCTGAAGCCATCCTGCGGTGTTGCGGCCAGGTCACAAGAAAGCGAGTTGAAGAAAGGAGCTCAGGGGCACTGTAATTCACAAACCTGCAGAGTTATAAATGACATCTATCGTCCAAAAATAGACTGAAGTAAGGCTGCCAAGAGGACTTGAAAGCGGGGCAGAATTGCAGGAAACCGATTTCAGGAGGTAGACTGGAATTGCATTGAAAGCATAGGAAAAGAGGCAGAACGTCCACAATGATGCACTTGGCCAAAAAGGGCGTATGCGTTTTTTCCTGAATATATTCAGGAAAAAACGCATACGCCCTTTTTGGCCAACCAAGCAAGCTTGCAAAGGAAATCTGCACTACAATGAAGTCTCACTTCCCCCTGGTCAAAAGGGCCATCTGAAAAAAGTGTAAAATCCAGAAAGGCAGGACAGGCTATGGAGAACTGGGAGCATTGTTATGCTGATGGGCGGGATGTAAATTGCCAACAGACACTCAGGAGATGTGTATGGTGTTTCCTGAAACATCTAAAAAACAAAGCAACAGAGCCTAGGGCCCTTCCACTTATGGTCCTATAGCTTAGGGAAATTAAAATCAAAAAGACACAGCCACCCCAAAGTTTGGGACGCCTCTGTTTACAAGAACCTCGTTTACCGTACAAGTTCAATATCACAGAAAGTGAAAAATGGATAAAGAACTTGTTGTACTTACGTACAATGCAGTATCACTCAGCAATGAAATCTATGCCATCAGGCCCTTAGCAGCATAATGAGTGGATTCAGGTACGATGACTCTAACTGAAATAAGTCACACAGAAAAAGAAACATCATAAGATATCACTAATACACGGAATGTAAACTTGGCTACACAGGAACTGCATTCCAAAACAGAACAGGGTCTCAAATTTAGAAAACCAACTTATGCTTGCTTAAGGGGAAAGGTGAGTTGGGGTGCTGCATAAAACCAGAGATTGAAATGAGCACAGATAAAGTTCCTTAAGCCAAATATGGAATAGACAAGAGCTACTCCTTGCTCAACGAAATGGACTCAAAACCCCATATTAAACGCCTAAGAATGTACCTGACTAGTAAGTATCTTAAAACCTATGGATTGCTAGGTCTCCAAAAGAGAATCAAGCGTGTGTACAGGGGCATAAACGCAGCAGTGATAGGATTGGAGAGGTTCGGTGAGCAAATGAAGACCCTTTGAAGTCATATTGCATGGTACCCATTACACGGGTCTCAACTCTCCAGGTTTAAGGTATTCTTCCTTCAGCTAAAACATGCATGTGGAACCCAGAGTATGATCAACCATATGAACGGGAGACGTGTTCAAATATGTCTCAGTTTTCGTACCCTGGTACTCGGGTGCAACATTCCAGACGCTTTAATAACACTCTCCCCACTTGGAGAGTCAGTCCCTTTAACCTCCTGTTTGGCCCAGTTTGCAATTTCTGTGGAAGATGAACAGGAATAGCGAGAACCAATGAGAGGCTAGCTGGAGGTGTCTGGACGGGCAAATTTAACTCTCATTTCCCACCAGGAAGAGGAATTAACCAAAGGCTCAGCATGCCAGGCCGGAACCAGATTAGGGCCTGAAGCCATCCTGCGGTGTTGCGGCCAGGTCACAAGAAGGCGAGTTGAAGAAAGGAGCTCAGGGGCACTGTAATTCACAAACCTGCAGAGTTATAAATGACAGCTATCGTCCAAAAATACACTGAAGTAAGGCTGCCAAGAGGACTTGAAAGCGGGGCAGAATTGCAGGAAACCGATTTCAGGAGGTAGACTGGAATTGCATTGAAAGCATAGGAAAAGAGGCAGAACGTCCACAATGATGCACTTGGCCAAAAAGGGCGTATGCGTTTTTTCCTGAATATATTCAGGAAAAAACGCATACGCCCTTTTTGGCCAACCAAGCAAGCTTGCAAAGGAAACCTGCACTACAATGAAGTCTCACTTCCACCCGGTCAAAAGGGCCATCTGAAAAAAGTGTAAAATCCAGAAAGGCAGGACAGGCCATGGAGAACTGGGAGCCTTGTTATGCTGATGGGCGGGATGTAAATTGCCAAGAACCACTTGGGAGAAGTGTATGGTGTTTCCTGAAACAACTAAAAAACAAAGCAACAGAACCTAGGGCACTTCCACTTATGGTCCTATAGCTTAGGGAAATTAAAATCAAAAAGACACAGCCACCCCAGAGTTTGGAACAGCTCTGTTTACAAGAACCTCGTTTACAGTACAAGTTCAACATCGCAGAAAGTGAAAAATGGATAAAGAAGTTGTGGTATTTACTTACAAAGCAATATCACTCAGCAATGAAATCTGTGTCATCAGGCCCTTAGCAGCACAATGAGTGGATTCAGGTATGATGATTCTAACTGAAATAAGTCACACAGAAAAAGAAACATCATAAGATATCAGTAATACACGGAATGTAAACTTGGCTACACAGGAACTGAATTACAGAACAGAACAGGGTCTCAAATTTAGAAAACTAACTTATGCTTGCTTAAGGGGAAAGGTGAGTTGGGGTGCTGCATAAAACCAGAGATTGAAATGAGCACAGATAAAGTTCCTTAAGCCAAATATGGAATAGACAAGAGCTACTCCTTGCTCAACGAAATGGACTCAACACCCCATATTAAACGCCTAAGAATGTACCTGACTAGTAAGTATCTTAAAACCTATGGATTGCTATGTCTCCGAAAGAGAATCAAGCATGTGTACAGGGGCATAAATGCAGCAGTGATAGGATTGGAGAGGTTCGTGAGCAAATGTAGACCCTTTGAAGTCATATTGCATGGTACCCATTACACGGGTCTCAACTCTCCAGGTTTAAGGTATTCTTCCTTCAGCTAAAACATGCATGTGGAACCTAGAGTATGATCAACCATGTGATCGGGAGACGTGTTCAAATATGTCTCAGTTTTCCTCCCCTGGTACTCGGGTGCAACATTCCAGACGCTTTACTAACACTCTCCCCACTTGGAGAGTCAGTCCCTTTAACCTCCTGTTTGGCCCAGTTTGCAATTTCTGTGGAAGATGAACAGGAATAGCAAGAACCAATGAGAGGCTAGCTGGAGGTGTCTGGATGGGCAAATTTAACTCTCATTTCCCACCAGGAAGAGGAATTAACCAAAGGCTCAGCGTGCCGTGCCAGAACCAGATTAGGGCCTGAAGACATCCTGCGGTGTTGCGGCCAGGTCACAAGAAAGCGAGTTGAAGAAAGGAGCTCAGGGGCGCTGTAATTCACAAACCTGCAGAGTTATAAATGACAGCTATCGTCCAAAAATAGACTGAAGTAAGGCTGCCAAGAGGACTTGAAAGTGGGGCAGAATTGCAGGAAACCGATTTCAGGAGGTAGACTGGAATTGCATTGAAAGCATAGGAAAAGAGGCAGAACGTCCACAATGATGCACTTGGCCAAAAAGGGCGTATGCGTTTTTTCCTGAATATATTCAGGAAAAAACGCATACGCCCTTTTTGGCCAACGAAGCAAACTTGCAAAGGAAATCTGCACTACAATGAAGTCTCACTTCTCCCCGGTCAAAAGGGCCATCTGAAAAAAGTGTAAAATCCAGAAAGGCAGGACAGGCCATGGAGAACTGGGAGCCTTGTTATGCTGATGGGCGGGATGTAAATTGCCAACAGACACTCAGGAGAAGTGTATGGTGTTTCCTGAAACATCTAAAAAACAAAGCAACAGAGCCTAGGGCACTTCCACTTATGGTCCTATAGCTTAGGGAAATTAAAATCAAAAAGACACAGCCACCCCAAAGTTTGGGATGCCTCCGTTTACAAGAACGTCGTTTACCGTACAAGTTCAATATCACAGAAAGTGAAAAATGGATAAAGAACTTGTGGTACTTACGTACAATGCAGTATCACTCAGCAATGAAATCTATGTCATCAGGCCCGTAGCAGCATAATGAGTGGATTCAGGTATGATGATTCTAAATGAAATAAGTCACACAGAAAAAGAAACATCATAAGATATCACTAATACACGGAATGTAAACTTGGCTACACAGGAACTGCATTCCAAAACAGAACAGCGTCTCAAATTTAGAAAACCAACTTATGCTTGCTTAAGGGGAAAGGTGAGTTGGGGTGCTGCATAAAACCAGAGATTGAAATGAGCACAGATAAAGTTCCTTAAGCCAAATATGGAATAGACAAGAGCTACTCCTTGCTCAACGAAATGGACTCAAAACCCTATATTAAACGCCTAAGAATGTACCTGACTAGTAAGTATCTTAAAACCTATGGATTGCTATGTCTCCAAAAGAGAATCAAGCGTGTGTACAGGGACATAAACGCAGCAGTGATAGGATTGGAGAGGTTCGGTGAGCAAATGAAGACCCTTTGAAGTCATATTGCATGGTACCCATTACACGGGTCTCAACTCTCCAGGTTTAAGGTATTCTTCCTTCAGCTAAAACATGCATGTGGAACCCAGAGTATGATCAACCATGTGAACGGGAGACGTGTTCAAATATGTCTCAGTTTTCCTCCCCTGGTACTCGGGTGCAACATTCCAGACGCTTTACTAACACTCTCCCCACTTGGAGAGTCAGTCCCTTTAACCTCCTGTTTGGCCCAGTTTGCAATTTCTGTGGAAGATGAACAGGAATAGCAAGAACCAATGAGAGGCTAGCTGGAGGTGTCTGGATGGGCAAATTTAACTCTCATTTCCCACCAGGAAGAGGAATTAACCAAAGGCTCAGCGTGCCGTGCCAGAACCAGATTAGGGCCTGAAGACATCCTGCGGTGTTGCGGCCAGGTCACAAGAAAGCGAGTTGAAGAAAGGAGCTCAGGGGCGCTGTAATTCACAAACCTGCAGAGTTATAAATGACAACTATCGTCCAAAAATAGACTGAAGTAAGGCTGCCAAGAGGACTTGAAAGCGGGGCAGAATTGCAGGAAACCGACTTCAGGAGGTAGACTGGAATTGCATTGAAAGCATAGGAAAAGAGGCAGAACGTCCACAATGATGCACTTGGCCAAAAAGGGCGTATGCGTTTTTTCTTGAATATATTCAGGAAAAAACGCATACGCCCTTTTTGGCCAACCAAGCAAACTTGCAAAGGAAATCTGCACTACAATGAAGTCTCACTTCCCCCCGGTCAAAAGGGCCATCTGAAAAAAGTGTAAAATCCAGAAAGGCAACAGGCCATTGAGAACTGGGAGCCTTGTTATGCTGATGGGCGGGATGTAAATTGCCAACAGACACTTGGGAGAATTGTATGGTGTTTCCTGAAACATCTAAAAAACAAAGCAACAGAGCCTAGGGCACTTCCACTTATGGTCCTATAGCTTAGGGAAATTAAAATCAAAAAGACACAGCCACCCCAAAGTTTGGGACGCCTCCGTTTACAAGAACCTCGTTTACCGTACAAGTTCAATATCACAGAAAGTGAAAAATGGATAAAGAACTTGTGGTACTTACGTACAATGCAGTATCACTCAGCAATGAAATCTATGTCATCAGGCCCGTAGCAGCATAATGAGTGGATTCAGGTACGATGATTCTAACTGAAATAAGTCACACAGAAAAGGAAACATCATAAGATATCACTAATACACGGAATGTAAACTTGGCTACACAGGAACTGCATTCCAAAACAGAACAGGGTCTCAAATTTAGAAAACCAACTTATGTTTGCTTAAGGGGAAAGGTGAGTTGGGGTGCTGCATAAAACCAGAGATTGAAATGAGCACAGATAAAGTTCCTTAAGCCAAATATGGAATAGACAAGAGCTACTCCTTGCTCAACGAAATGGACTCAAAACCCCATATTAAACGCCTAAGAATGTACCTGACTAGTAAGTATCTTAAAACCTATGGATTGCTATGTCTCCAAAAGAGAATCAAGCGTGTGTACAGGGGCATAAACGCAGCAGTGATAGGATTGGAGAGGTTCGGTGAGCAAATGAAGACCCTTTGAAGTCATATTGCATGGTACCCATTACACGGGTCTCAGCTCTCCAGGTTTAAGGTATTCTTCCTTCAGCTAAAACATGCATGTGGAACCCAGAGTATGATCAACCATGTGAACGGGAGACGTGTTCAAATATGTCTCAGTTTTCGTACCCTGGTACTCGGGTGCAACATTCCAGACGCTTTACTAACACTCTCCCGACTTGGAGAGTCAGTCCCTTTAACCTCCTGTTTGGCCCAGTTTGCAATTTCTGCGGAAGATGAACAGGAATAGCGAGAACCAATGAGAGGCTAGCTGGAGGTGTCTGGACGGGCAAATTTAACTCTCATTTCCCACCAGGAAGAGGAATTAACCAAAGGCTCAGCATGCCGGGCCGGAACCAGATTAGGGCCTGAAGCCATCCTGCGGTGTTGCGGCCAGGTCACAAGAAAGCGAGTTGAAGAAAGGAGCTCAGGGGCACTGTAATTCACAAACCTGCAGAGTTATAAATGACAGCTATCGTCCAAAAATAGACTGAAGTAAGGCTGCCAAGAGGACTTGAAAGCGGGGCAGAATTGCAGGAAACCGATTTCAGGAGGTAGACTGGAATTGCATTGAAAGCATAGGAAAAGAGGCAGAACGTCCACAATGATGCACTTGGCCAAAAAGGGCGTATGCGTTTTTTCCTGAATATATTCAGGAAAAAACGCATACGCCCTTTTTGGCCAACCAAGCAAGCTTGCAAAGGAAATCTGCACTACAATGAAGTCTCACTTCCCCCCGGTCAAAAGGGCCATCTGAAAAAAGTGTAAACTCCAGAAAGGCAACAGGCCATTGAGAACTGGGAGCCTTGTTATGCTGATGGGCGGGATGTAAATTGCCAACAGACACTGGGGAGAAGTGTATGGTGTTTCCTGAAACATCTAAAAAACAAAGCAACAGAACCTAGGGCACTTCCACTTATGGACCTATAGCTTAGGGAATTTAAAATCAAAAAGACACAGCCACCCCAAAGTTTGGGACGCCTCTGTTTACAAGAACCTCGTTTACCGTAGAAGTTCAATATCACAGAAATGAAAAATGGATAAAGAACCTGTGGTACTTACGTACAATGCAGTATCACTCAGCAATGAAATCTATGTCATCAGGCCCGTAGCAGCATAATGAGTGGATTCAGGTATGATGATTGTAACTGAAATAAGTCACACAGAAAAAGAAACATCATAAGATATCAGTAATACACGGAATGGAAACTTGGCTACACAGGAACTGCATTCCAAAACAGAACAGGGTCTCAAATTTAGAAAACCAACTTATGCTTGCTTAAGGGGAAAGGTGAGTTGGGGTGCTGCATAAAACCAGAGATTGAAATGAGCACAGATAAAGTTCCTTAAGCCAAATATGGAATAGACAAGAGCTACTCCTTGCTCAACGAAATGGACTCAACACCGCATATTAAACGCCTAAGAATGTACCTGACTAGTAAGTATCTTAAAACCTATGGATTGCTATGTCTCCGAAAGAGAATCAAGCATGTGTACAGGGGCATAAACGCAGCAGTGATAGGATTGGAGAGGTTCGGTGAGCATATGAAGACCCTTTGAAGTCATATTGCATGGTACCCATTACACGGGTCTCAACTCTCCAGGTTTAAGGTATTCTTCCTTCAGCTAAAACATGCATGTGGAAACCAGAGTATGATCAACCATGTGAACGGGAGACGTATTCAAATATGTCTGTTTTCCTCCCCTGGTACTCGGGTGCAACATTCCAGACGCTTTACTAACACTCTCCCGACTTGGAGAGTCAGTCCCTTTAAACTCCTGTTTGGCCCAGTTTGCAATTTCTGCGGAAGATGAACAGGAATAGCGAGAACCAATGAGAGGCTAGCTGGAGGTGCTGGACGGGGAAATTTAACTCTCATTTCCAACCAGGAAGAGGAATTAACCAAAGGCTCAGCATGCCGGGCCGGAACCAGATTAGGGCCTGAAGCCATCCTGCGGTGTTGCGGCCAGGTCACAAGAAAGCGAGTTGAAGAAAGGAGCTCAGGGGCACTGTAATTCACAAACCTGCAGAGTTATAAATGACAGCTATCGTCCAAAAATAGACTGAAGTAAGGCTGCCAAGAGGACTTGAAAGCGGGGCAGAATTGCAGGAAACCGATTTCAGGAGGTAGACTGGAATTGCATTGAAAGCATAGGAAAAGAGGCAGAACGTCCACAATGATGCACTTGGCCAAAAAGGGCGTATGCGTTTTTTCCTGAATATATTCAGGAAAAAACGCATACGCCCTTTTTGGCCAACCAAGCAAGCTTGCAAAGGAAATCTGCACTACAATGAAGTCTCACTTCCCCCCGGTCAAAAGGGCCATCTGAAAAAAGTGTAAAATCCAGAAAGGCAGGACAGGCCATGGAGAACTGGGAGCCTTGTTATGCTGATGGGCGGGATGTAAATTGCCAACAACCACTCGGGAGAAGTGTATGGTGTTTCCTGAAACATCTAAAAAACAAAGCAACAGAGCCTAGGGCAGTTCCACTTATGGTCCTATAGCTTAGGGAATTTAAAATCAAAAAGACACAGCCACCCCAAAGTTTGGAACGGCTCTGTTTACAAGAACCTCGTTTACAGTACAAGTTCAACATCACAGAAAGTGAAAAATGGATAAAAAAGTTGTGGTATTTACTTACAAAGCAATATCACTCAGCAATGAAATCTGTGTCATCAGGCCCTTAGCAGCACAATGAGTGGATTCAGGTATGATGATTCTAACTGAAATAAGTCACACAGAAAAAGAAACATCATAAGATATCAGTAATACACGGAATGTAAACTTGGCTACACAGGAACTGAATTACAGAACAGAACAGGGTCTCAAATTTAGAAAACCAACTTATGCTTGCTTAAGGGGAAAGGTGAGTTGGGGTGCTGCATAAAACCAGAGATTGAAATGAGCACAGATAAAGTTCCTTAAGCCAAATATGGAATAGACAAGAGCTACTCCTTGCTCAACGAAATGGACTCAACACCCCATATTAAACGCCTAAGAATGTACCTGACTAGTAAGTATCTTAAAACCTATGGATTGCTATGTCTCCGAAAGAGAATCAAGCATGTGTACAGGGGCATAAACGCAGCAGTGATAGGATTGGAGAGGTTCGGTGAGCAAATGAAGACCCTTTGAAGTCATATTGCATGGTACCCATTACACGGGTTTCAAATACCCAGGTTTAAGGTATTCTTCCTTCAGCTAAAACATGCATGTGGAACCCAAGTATGATCAACCATGTGAACGGGAGACGTGTTCAAATATGTCTCAGTTTTCCTCCCCTGGTACTCGGGTGCAACATTCCAGACGCTTTACTAACACTCTCCCCACTTGGAGAGTCAGCGCCTTTAACCTCTTGTTTGGCCCAGTTTGCTATTTCTTGGAAGATGAACAGGAATATCGAGAACCAATGAGAGACTAGCTGGAGGTGTCTGGACGGGCAAATTTAACTCTCATTTCCCACCAGGAAGAGGAAATAACCAAAGGCTCAGCGTGCCGTGCCGGAACCAGATTAGGGCCTGAAGCCATCCTGCGGTGTTGCGGCCAGGTCACAAGAAAGCGAGTTGAAGAAAGGAGCTCAGGGGCACTGTAATTCACAAAACTGCAGAGTTATACATGACAGCTATCGTCCAAAAATAGACTGAAGTAAGGCTGCCAAGAGGACTTGAAAGCGGGGCAGAATTGCAGGAAACCGATTTCAGGAGGTAGACTGGGATTGCATTGAAAGCATAGGAAAAGAGGCAGAACGTCCACAATGATGCACTTGGCCAAAAAGGGCGTATGCGTTTTTTCCTGAATATATTCAGGAAAAAACGCATACGCCCTTTTTGGCCAACCAAGCAAGCTTGCAAAGGAAATCTGCACTACAATGAAGTCTCACTTCCCCCCGGTCAAAAGGGCCATCTGAATAAAGTGTAAAATCCAGAAAGGCAGGACAGGCCATGGAGAACTGGGAGCCTTGTTATGCTGAAGGGTGGGATGTAAATTGCCAACAAACACTCGGGGGAAGTGTATGGTGTTTCCTGAAACATCTAAAAAACAAAGCAACAGAGCCTAGGGCACTTCCACTTATGGTCCTATAGCTTAGGGAATTTAAAATAAAAAAGACACAGCCACCCCAAAGTTTCGAACGGCTCTGTTTACAAGAACCTCGTTTACAGTAGAAGTTCAACATCGCAGAAAGTGAAAAATGGATAAAAAAGTTTTGGTATTTACTTACAAAGCAATATCACTCAGCAATGAAATCTGTGTCATCAGGCCCTTAGCAGCACAATGAGTGGATTCAGGTATGATGATTCTAACTGAAATAAGTCACACAGAAAAAGAAACATCATAAGATATCAGTAATACACGGAATGTAAACTTGGCTACACAGGAACTGAATTACAGAACAGAACAGGGTCTCAAATTTAGAAAACCAACTTATGCTTGCTTAAGGGGAAAGGTGAGTTGGGGTGCTGCATAAAACCAGAGATTGAAATGAGCACAGATAAAGTTCCTTAAGCCAAATATGGAATAGCCAAGAGCTACTCCTTGCTCAACGAAATGGACTCAACACCGCATATTAAACGCCTAAGAATGTACCTGACTAGTAAGTATCTTAAAACCTATGGATTGCTAGGTCTCCAAAAAAGAATCAAGCATGCGTACAGGGGCATAAACGCAGCAGTGATAGGATTGGAGAGGTTCGGTGAGCAAATGAAGACCCTTTGAAGTCATATTGCATGGTACCCATTCCACGGGTTTCAACTACCCAGGTTTAAGGTATTCTTCCTTCAGCTAAAACATGCATGTGGAACCCAGAGTATGATCAACCATGTGAACGGGAGACGTGTTCAAATATGTCTCAGTTTTCCTCCCCTGGTACTTGGGTGCAACATTCCAGACGCTTTACTGTCACCCTCCCGACTTGGAGAGTCAGTCCCTTTAACCTCCTGTTTGGCCCAGTTTGCAATTTCTGCGGAAGATGAACAGGAATAGCGAGAACCAATGAGAGGCTAGCTGGAGGTGTCTGGACGGGCAAATTTAACTCTCATTTCCCACCAGGAAGAGGAATTAACCAAAGGCTCAGCATGCCGGGCCGGAACCATATTAGGACCTGAAGCCATCTTGCGGTGTTGCGGCCAGGTCACAAGAAAGCGAGTTGAAGAAAGGAGCTCAGGGGCACTGCAATTCACAAACCAGCAGAGTTATAAATGACAGCTATCGTCCAAAAATAGACTGAAGTAAGGCTGCCAAGAGGACTTGAAAGCGGGGCAGAATTGCAGGAAACCGATTGGCACAATGATGCCATCCTGCGGTGTTGCGGCCAGCTCAAAAGAAAGCGAGTTGAAGAAAGGAGCTCAGGGGCACTGTAATTCACAAACCTGCAGAGTTATAAATGACAGCTATCATCCAAAAATATACTGAAGTAAGGCTGCCAAGAGGACTTGAAAGCGGGGCAGAATTGCAGGAAACCGATTTCAGGAGGTAGACTGGAATTGCATTGAAAGCATAGGAAAAGAGGCAGAACGTCCACAATGATGCACTTGGCCAAAAAGGGCGTATGCGTTTTTTCCTGAATATATTCAGGAAAAAACGCATACGCCCTTTTTGGCCAACCAAGCAAACTTGCAAAGGAAATCTGCACTACAATGAAGTCTCACTTCCCCCCGGTCAAAAGGGCCATCTGAAAAAAGTGTAAAATCCAGAAAGGCAGGACAGGCCGAGGAGAACTGGGAGCCTTGTTATGCTGATGGGCGGGATGTAAATTGCCAACAGACACTCGGGAGAAGTGTATGGTGTTTCCTGAAACATCAAAAAAACAAAGCAACAGAGCCTAGGGCACTTCCACTTATGGTCCTATAGTTTAGGGAAATTAAAATCAAAAAGACACAGCCACCCCAAAGTTTGGGACGCCTCTGTTTACAAGAACCTCGTTTACCGTACAAGTTCAATATCACAGAAAGTGAAAAATGGATAAAGAACATGTGGTACTTACGTACAATGCAGTATCACTCAGCAATGAAATCTATGTCATCAGGCCCGTAGCAGCATAATGAGTGGATTCAGGTACGATGATTCTAACTGAAATAAGTCACACAGAAAAAGAAACATCATAAGATATCAGTAATACACGGAATGTAAACTTGGCTACACAGGAACTGAATTACAGAACAGAACAGGTTCTCAAATTTAGAAAACCAACTTATGCTTGCTTAAGGGTAAAGGTGAGTTGGGGTGCTGCATAAAACCAGAGATTGAAATGAGCACAGATAAAGTTCCTTAAGCCAAATATGGAATAGACAAGAGCTACTCCTAGCTCAACGAAATGGACTCAACACGGCATATTAAACGCCTAAGAATGTACCTGACTAGTAAGTATCTTAAAACCTATGGATTGCTATGTCTCCGAAAGAGAATCAAGCATGTGTACAGGGGCATAAACGCAGCAGTGATAGGATTGGAGAGGTTCGGTGAGCAAATGAAGACCCTTTGAAGTCATATTGCATGGTACCCATTCCACGGGTCTCAGCTCTCCATGTTTAAGGTATTCTTCCTTCAGCTAAAACATGCATGTGGAACCCAGAGTATGATCAACCATGTGATCGGGAGACGTGTTCTAATATGTCTCAGTTTTCGTACCCTGGTACTCGGGTGCAACATTCCAGACGCTTTACTAACACTCTCCCCACTTGGAGAGTCAGCGCCTTTAACCTCCTGTTTGGCCCAGTTTGCAATTTCTGCGGAAGATGAACAGGAATAGCGAGAACCAATGAGAGGCTAGCTGGAGGTGTCTGGACGGGCAAATTTAACTCTCATTTCCCACCAGAAAGAGGAAATAACCAAAGGCTCAGCGTGCCGTACCGGAAACAGATTAGGGCCTGAAGCCATCCTGCAGTGTTGCGGCCAGCTCAAAGAAAGCGAGTTGAAGAAAGGAGCTCAGGGGCACTGTAATTCACAAACCTGCAGAGTTATAAATGACAGCTATCGTCCAAAAATAGACTGAAGTAAGGCTGCCAAGAGGACTTGAAAGCGGGGCAGAATTGCAGGAAACCGATTTCAGGAGGTAGACTGGAATTGCATTGAAAGCATAGGAAAAGAGGCAGAACGTCCACAATGATGCACTTGGCCAAAAAGGGCGTATGCGTTTTTTCCTGAATATATTCAGGAAAAAACGCATACGCCCTTTTTGGCCAACCAAGCAAGCTTGCAAAGGAAATCTGCACTACAATGAAGTCTCACTTCCCCCCGGTCAAAAGGGCCATCTGAAAAAAATGTAAAATCCAGAAAGGCAGGACAGGCCATGGAGAACTGGGAGCCTTGTTATGCTGATGGGCGGGATGTAAATTGCCAAGAGACACTCGGGAGAAGTGTATGGTGTTTCCTGAAACATCTAAAAAACAAAGCAACAGAGCCTAGGGCACTGCCACTTATGGTCCTATAGCTTAGGGAAATTAAAATCAAAAAGACACAGCCACCCCAATGTTTGGGACTCCTCTGTTTACAAGAACCTCGTTTACAGTACAAGTTCAACATCGCAGAAAGTGAAAAATGGATAAAGAAGTTGTGGTATTTACTTACAAAGCAATATCACTCAGCAATGAAATCTGTGTCATCAGGCCCTTAGCAGCACAATGAGTGGATTCAGGTATGATGATTCTAACTGAAATAAGTCACACAGAAAAAGAAACATCATAAGATATCAGTAATACACGGAATGTAAACTTGGCTACACAGGAACTGAATTACAGAACAGAACAGGGTCTCAAATTTAGAAAACCAACTTATGCTTGCTTAAGGGGAAAGGTGAGTTGGGGTGCTGCATAAAACCAGAGATTGAAATGAGCACAGATAAAGTTCCTTAAGCCAAATATGGAATAGACAAGAGCTACTCCTTGCTCAACGAAATGGACTCAAAACCCCATATTAAACGCCTAAGAAGGTACCTGACTAGTAAGTATCTTAAAACCTATGGATTGCTAGGTCTCCAAAAGAGAATCAAGCGTGTGTACAGGGGCATAAACGCAGCAGTGATAGGATTGGAGAGGTTCGGTGAGCAAATGAAGACCCTTTGAAGTCATATTGCATGGTACCCATTACACGGGTCTCAACTCTCCAGGTTTAAGGTATTCTTCCTTCAGCTAAAACATGCATGTGGAACCCAGAGTATGATCAACCATGTGAACGGGAGACGTGTTCAAATATGTCTCAGTTTTCCTCCCCTGGTACTCGGGTGCAACATTCCAGACGCTTTACTAACACTCTCCCCACTTGGAGAGTCAGTCCCTTTAACCTCCTGTTTGGCCCAGTTTGCAATTTCTGCGGAAGATGAACAGGAATAGCGAGAACCAATGAGAGGCTAGCTGGAGGTGTCTGGACGGGCAAATTTAACTCTCATTTCCCACCAGGAAGAGGAATTAACCAAAGGCTCAGCATGCCGTGCCGGAACCAGATTAGGGCCTGAAGCCATCTTGCGGTGTTGCGGCCAGGTCACAAGAAAGCGAGTTGAAGAAAGGAGCTCAGGGGCACTGCAATTCACAAACCAGCAGAGTTATAAATGACAGCTATCGTCCAAAAATAGACTGAAGTAAGGCTGCCAAGAGGACTTGAAAGCGGGGCAGAATTGCAGGAAACCGATTGGCACAATGATGCCATCCTGCGGTGTTGCGGTCAGCTCAAAAGAAAGCGAGTTGAAGAAAGGAGCTCAGGGGCACTGTAATTCACAAACCTGCAGAGTTATAAATGACAGCTATCGTCCAAAAATATACTGAAGTAAGGCTGCCAAGAGGGCTTGAAAGCGGGGCAGAATTGCAGGAAACCGATTTCAGGAGGTAGACTGGAATTGCATTGAAAGCATAGGAAAAGAGGCAGAACGTCCACAATGATGCACTTGGCCAAAAAGGACGTATGCGTTTTTTCCTGAATATATTCAGGAAAAAACGCATACGCCCTTTTTGGCCAACCAAGCAAGCTTGCAAAGGAAATCTGCACTACAATGAAGTCTCACTTCCCCCCGGTCAAAAGGGCCATCTGAAAAAAGTGTAAAATCCAGAAAGGCAGGACAGGCCATGGAGAACTGGGAGCCTTGTTATGCTGATGGGCGGGATGTAAATTGCCAACAGACACTCGGGAGAAGTGTATGGTGTTTCCTGAAACATCAAAAAAACAAAGCAACAGAGCCTAGGGCACTTCCACTTATGGTCCTATAGCTTAGGGAAATTAAAATCAAAAAGACACAGCCACCCCAAAGTTTGGGACGCCTCTGTTTACAAGAACCTCGTTTACCGTACAAGTTCAATATCACAGAAAGTGAAAAATGGATAAAGAACATGTGGTACTTACGTACAATGCAGTATCACTCAGCAATGAAATCTATGTCATCAGGCCCGTAGCAGCATAATGAGTGGATTCAGGTACGATGATTCTAACTGAAATAAGTCACACAGAAAAAGAAACATCATAAGATATCAGTAATACACGGAATGTAAACTTGGCTACACAGGAACTGAATTACAGAACAGAACAGGTTCTCAAATTTAGAAAACCAACTTATGCTTGCTTAAGGGTAAAGGTGAGTTGGGGTGCTGCATAAAACCAGAGATTGAAATGAGCACAGATAAAGTTCCTTAAGCCAAATATGGAATAGACAAGAGCTACTCCTAGCTCAACGAAATGGACTCAACACGGCATATTAAACGCCTAAGAATGTACCTGACTGGTAAGTATCTTAAAACCTATGGATTGCTATGTCTCCGAAAGAGAATCAAGCATGTGTACAGGGGCAAAAACGCAGCAGTGATAGGATTGGAGAGGTTCGGTGAGCAAATGACGACCCTTTGAAGTCATATTGCATGGTACCCATTCCACGGGTTTCAACTACCCAGGTTTTAGGTATTCTTCCTTCAGCTAAAACATGCATGTGGAACCCAGAGTATGATCAACCATGTGATCGGGAGACGTGTTCAAATATGTCTCAGTTTTCGTACCCTGGTACTCGGGTGCAACATTCCAGACGCTTTACTAACACTCTCCCCACTTGGAGAGTCAGCGCCTTTAACCTCCTGTTTGGCACAGTTTGCAATTTCTGCGGAAGATGAACAGGAATAGCGAGAACCAATGAGAGGCTAGCTGGAGGTGTCTAGACGGGCAAATTTAACTCTCATTTCCCACCAGAAAGAGGAAATAACCAAAGGCTCAGCGTGCCGTACCGGAACCAGATTAGGGCCTGAAGCCATCCTGCAGTGTTGCGGCCAGCTCAAAGAAAGCGAGTTGAAGAAAGGAGCTCAGGGGCACTGTAATTCACAAACCTGCAGAGTTATAAATGACAGCTATCGTCCAAAAATAGACTGAAGTAAGGCTGCCAAGAGGACTTGAAAGCGGGGCAGAATTGCAGGAAACCGATTTCAGGAGGTAGACTGGAATTGCATTGAAAGCATAGGAAAAGAGGCAGAACGTCCACAATGATGCACTTGGCCAAAAAGGGCGTATGCGTTTTTTCCTGAATATATTCAGGAAAAAACGCATACGCCCTTTTTGGCCAACCAAGCAAGCTTGCAAAGGAAATCTGCACTACAATGAAGTCTCACTTCCCCCCGGTCAAAAGGGCCATCTGAAAAAAATGTAAAATCCAGAAAGGCAGGACCGGCCAAGGAGAACTGGGAGCCTTGTTATGCTGATGGGCGGGATGTAAATTGCCAACAGACACTCGGGAGAAGTGTATGGTGTTTCCTGAAACATCAAAAAAACAAAGCAACAGAGCCTAGGGCACTTCCACTTATGGTCCTATAGCTTAGGGAAATTAAAATCAAAAAGACACAGCCACCCCAAAGTTTGGGACGCCTCTGTTTACAAGAACCTCGTTTACCGTACAAGTTCAATATCACAGAAAGTGAAAAATGGATAAAGAACATGTGGTACTTACGTACAATGCAGTATCACTCAGCAATGAAATCTATGTCATCAGGCCCGTAGCAGCATAATGAGTGGATTCAGGTACGATGATTCTAACTGAAATAAGTCACACAGAAAAAGAAACATCATAAGATATCAGTAATACACGGAATGTAAACTTGGCTACACAGGAACTGAATTACAGAACAGAACAGGTTCTCAAATTTAGAAAACCAACTTATGCTTGCTTAAGGGGAAAGGTGAGTTGGGGTGCTGCATAAAACCAGAGATTGAAATGAGCACAGATAAAGTTCCTTAAGCCAAATATGGAATAGACAAGAGCTACTCCTAGCTCAACGAAATGGACTCAACACCGCATATTAAACGCCTAAGAATGTACCTGACTGGTAAGTTTCTTAAAACCTATGGATTGCTATGTCTCCGAAAGAGAATCAAGCATGTGTACAGGGGCAAAAACGCAGCAGTGATAGGATTGGAGAGGTTCGGTGAGCAAATGACGACCCTTTGAAGTCATATTGCATGGTACCCATTCCACGGGTTTCAACTACCCAGGTTTTAGGTATTCTTCCTTCAGCTAAAACATGCATGTGGAACCCAGAGTATGATCAACCATGTGATCGGGAGACGTGTTCAAATATGTCTCAGTTTTCGTACCCTGGTACTCGGGTGCAACATTCCAGACGCTTTACTAACACTCTCCCCACTTGGAGAGTCAGCGCCTTTAACCTCCTGTTTGGCACAGTTTGCAATTTCTGCGGAAGATGAACAGGAATAGCGAGAACCAATGAGAGGCTAGCTGGAGGTGTCTAGACGGGCAAATTTAACTCTCATTTCCCACCAGAAAGAGGAAATAACCAAAGGCTCAGCGTGCCGTACCGGAACCAGATTAGGGCCTGAAGCCATCCTGCAGTGTTGCGGCCAGCTCAAAGAAAGCGAGTTGAAGAAAGGAGCTCAGGGGCACTGTAATTCACAAACCTGCAGAGTTATAAATGACAGCTATCGTCCAAAAATAGACTGAAGTAAGGCTGCCAAGAGGACTTGAAAGCGGGGCAGAATTGCAGGAAACCGATTTCAGGAGGTAGACTGGAATTGCATTGAAAGCATAGGAAAAGAGGCAGAACGTCCACAATGATGCACTTGGCCAAAAAGGGCGTATGCGTTTTTTCCTGAATATATTCAGGAAAAAACGCATACGCCCTTTTTGGCCAACCAAGCAAGCTTGCAAAGGAAATCTGCACTACAATGAAGTCTCACTTCCCCCCGGTCAAAAGGGCCATCTGAAAAAAATGTAAAATCCAGAAAGGCAGGACCGGCCAAGGAGAACTGGGAGCCTTGTTATGCTGATGGGCGGGATGTAAATTGCCAACAGACACTCGGGAGAAGTGTATGGTGTTTCCTGAAACATCTAAAAAACAAAGCAACAGAGCCTAGGGCACTTCCACTTATGGTCCTATAGCTTAGGGAAATTAAAATCAAAAAGACACAGCCACCCCAAAGTTTGGAACGGCTCTGTTTACAAGAAACTCGTTTACAGTACAAGTTCAACATCGCAGAAAGTGAAAAATGGATAAAGAAGTTGTGGTATTTACTTACAAAGCAATATCACTCAGCAATGAAATCTGTGTCATCAGGCCCTTAGCAGCACAATGAGTGGATTCAGGTATGATGATTCTAACTGAAATAAGTCACACAGAAAAAGAAACATCATAAGATATCAGTAATACACGGAATGTAAACTTGGCTACACAGGAACTGAATTACAGAACAGAACAGGGTCTCAAATTTAGAAAACCAACTTATGCTTGCTTAAGGGGAAAGGTGAGTTGGGGTGCTGCATAAAACCAGAGATTGAAATGAGCACAGATAAAGTTCCTTAAGCCAAATATGGAATAGACAAGAGCTACTCCTTGCTCAACGAAATGGACTCAAAACCCCATATTAAACGCCTAAGAATGTACCTGACTAGTAAGTATCTTAAAACCTATGGATTGCTAGGTCTCCAAAAGAGAATCAAGCGTGTGTACAGGGGCATAAACGCAGCAGTGATAGGATTGGAGAGGTTCGGTGAGCAAATGAAGACCCTTTGAAGTCATATTGCATGGTACCCATTACACGGGTCTCAACTCTCCAGGTTTAAGGTATTCTTCCTTCAGCTAAAACATGCATGTGGAACCCAGAGTACGATCAACCATGTGAACGGGAGACGTGTTCAAATATGTCTCAGTTTTCCTCCCCTGGTACTCGGGTGCAACATTCCAGACGCTTTACTAACACTCTCCCCACTTGGAGAGTCAGTCCCTTTAACATCCTGTTTGGCCCAGTTTGCAATTTCTGCGGAAGATGAACAGGAATAGCGAGAACCAATGAGAGGCTAGCTGGAGGTGTCTGGACGGGCAAATTTAACTCTCATTTCCCACCAGGAAGAGGAATTAACCAAAGGCTCAGCATGCCGTGCCGGAACCAGATTAGGGCCTGAAGCCATCCTGCGGTGTTGCGGCCAGGTCACAAGAAAGCGAGTTGAAGAAAGGAGCTCAGGGGCACTGCAATTCACAAACCAGCAGAGTTATAAATGACAGCTATCGTCCAAAAATAGACTGAAATAAGGCTGCCAAGAGGACTTGAAAGCGGGGCAGAATTGCAGGAAACCGATTGGCACAATGATGCCATCCTGCGGTGTTGCGGCCAGCTCAAAAGAAAGCGAGTTGAAGAAAGGAGCTCAGGGGCACTGTAATTCACAAACCTGCAGAGTTATAAATGACAGCTATCATCCAAAAATAGACTGAAGTAAGGCTGCCAAGAGGACTTGAAAGCGGAGCAGAATTGCAGGAAACCGATTTCAGGAGGTAGACTGGAATTGCATTGAAAGCATAGGAAAAGAGGCAGAATGTCCACAATGATGCACTTGGCCAAAAAGGACGTATGCGTTTTTTCCTGAATATATTCAGGAAAAAACGCATATGCCCTTTTTGGCCAAACAAGCAAGCTTGCAAAGGAAATCTGCACTACAATGAAGTCTCACTTCCCCCCGGTCAAAAGGGCCATCTGAAAAAAGTGTAAAATCCAGAAAGGCAACAGGCCATTGAGAACTGGGAGCCTTGTTATGCCTATGGGCGGGATGTAAATTGCCAACCGCCACTCGGGAGAAGTGTATGGTGTTTCCTGAAACATCTAAAAAACAAAGCAACAGAGCCTAGGGCACTTCCACTTATGGTCCTATAGCTTAGGGAAATTAAAATCAAAAAGACACAGCCACCCAAAAGTTTGGGACGCCTCTGTTTACAAGAACCTCGTTTACAGTACAAGTTCAACATCGCAGAAAGTGAAAAATGGATAAAGAAGTTGTGGTATTCACTTACAAAGCAATATCACTCAGCAATGAAATCTATGTCATCAGGCCCTTAGTAGCACAATGAGTGGATTCAGGTATGATGATTCTAACTGAAATAAGTCACACAGAAAAAGAAACATCATAAGATATCACTAATACACGGAATTGAAACTTGGCTACACAGGAACTGAATTACAGAACAGAACAGGGTCTCAAATTTAGAAAACCAACTTATGCTTGCTGAAGGGGAAAGGTGAGTTTGGGTACTGCATAAAACCAGAGATTGAAATGAGCACAGATAAAGTTCCTTAAGCCAAATATGGAATAGACAAGAGCTACTCCTTGCTCAACGAAATGGACTCAACCCCGCATATTAAACGCCTAAGAATGTACCTGACTAGTAAGTATCTTAAAACCTATGGATTGCTATGTCTCCGAAGGAGAATCAAGCATGTGTACAGGGGCATAAACGCAGCAGTGATAGGATTGGAGAGGTTTGGTGAGCAAATGAAGACCCTTTGAAGTCATATTGCATGGTACCCATTCCACGGGTTTCAACTACCCAGGTTTTAGGTATTCTTCCTTCAGCTAAAACATGCATGTGGTACCTAGAGTATGATCAACCATGTGATCGGGAGACATGTTCAAATATGTCTCAGTTTTCCTCCCCTGGTACTCGGGTGCAACATTCCAGACGCTTTACTAACACTCTCCCTACTTGGAGAGTCAGCGCCTTTAATCTCCTGTTTGGCACAGTTTGCAATTTCTGCAGAAGATGAACAGGAATAGCGAGAACCAATGAGAGGCTAGCTGGAGGTGTCTGGACGGGCAAATTTAACTCTCATTTCCCACCAGGAAGAGGAAATAACCAAAGGCTCAGCGTGCCGTACCGAACCAGATTAGGGCCTGAAGCCAGCCTGCGGTGTTGCGGCCAACTCAAAAGAAAGCGAGTTGAAGAAAGGAGCTCAGGGGCACTGTAATTCACAAACCTGCAGAGTTATAAATGACAGCTATCGTCCAAAAATAGACTGAAGTAAGGCTGCCAAGAGGACTTGAAAGCGGAGCAGAATTGCAGGAAACCGATTTCAGGAGGTAGACTGGAATTGCATTGAAAGCATAGGAAAAGAGGCAGAACGTCCACAATGATGCACTTGGCCAAAAAGGGCGTATGCGTTTTTTCCTGAATATATTCAGGAAAAAACGCATACGCCCTTTTTGGCCAACCAAGCAAGCTTGCAAAGGAAATCTGCACTACAATGAAGTCTCACTTCCCCCCGGTCAAAAGGGCCATCTGAAAAAAGTGTAAAATCCAGAAAGGCAGGACAGGCCATGGAGAACTGGGAGCCTTGTTATGCTGATGGGCGGGATGTAAATTGCCAACAACCACTCGGGAGAAGTGTATGGTGTTTCCTGAAACATCTAAAAAACAAAGCAACAGAGCCTAGGGCAGTTCCACTTATGGTCCTATAGCTTAGGGAAATTAAAATCAAAAAGACACAGCCACCCCAAAGTTTGGAATGGCTCTGTTTACAAGAACCTCGTTTACAGTCCAACTTCAACATCGCAGAAAGTGAAAAATGGATAAAGAAGTTGTGGTATTTACTTACAAAGCAATATCACTCAGTAATGAAATCTGTGTCATCAGGCCCTTAGCAGCACAATGAGTGGATTCAGGTATGATGATTCTAACTGAAATAAGTCACACAGAAAAAGAAACATCATAAGATATCAGTAATACACGGAATGGAAACTTGGCTACAGAGGAACTGAATTACAGAACAGAACAGGGTCTCAAATTTAGAAAACCAACTTATGCTTGCTTAAGGGTAAAGGTGAGTTGGGGTGCTGCATAAAACCAGAGATTGAAATGAGCACAGATAAAGTTCCTTAAGCCAAATATGGAATAGACAAGAGCTACTCCTTGCTCAACGAAATGGACTCAACACCCCATATTAAACGCCTAAGAATGTACGTGACTAGTAAGTATCTTAAAACCTATGGATTGCTATGTCTCCAAAAGAGAATCAAGCGTGTGTACATGGGCATAAACGCAGCAGTGATAGGATTGGAGAGGTTCGGTGAGCAAATGAAGACCCTTTGAAGTCATATTGCATGGTACCCATTACACGGGTCTCAACTCTCCAGGTTTAAGGTATTCTTCCTTCAGCTAAAACATGCATGTGGAACACAGAGTATGATCAACCGTGTGAATGGGAGACGTGTTCAAATATGTCTCAGTTTTCGTACCCTGGTACTCGGGTGCAACATTCCAGATGCTTTACTAACACTCTCCCTACTTGGAGAGTCAGTGCCTTTAACCTCCTGTTTGCCCCAGTTTGCAATTTCTGCGGAAGATGAACAGGAATAGCGAGAACCAATGAGAGACTACCTGGAGGTGTCTGAACGGGCAAATTTAACTCTCATTTCCCACCAAGAAGAGGAATTAACCAAAGGCTCAGTGTGCCATGCCGGAACCACATTAGGGCCTGAAGGCATCCTGCTGTGTTGCGGCCAGCTCACAAGAAAGCGAGTTGAAGAAAGGAGCTCAGGGGCACTGTAATTCACAAACCTGCAGAGTTATAAATGACAGCTATCATCCAAAAATAGACTGAAGTAAGGCTGCCAAGAGGACTTGAAAGAGGGGCAGAATTGCAGGAAACCGATTTCAGGAGGTAGACAGGAATTGCATTTCAAGCATAGGAAAAGAGGCAGAACGTCCACAGTGATGCACTTGGCCAAAAAGGGCGTATGCGTTTTTTCCTGAATATATTCAGGAAAAAAAACGCATACGCCCTTTTTGGCCAACCAAGCAAGCTTGCAAAGGAAATCTGCACTACAATGAAGTCTCACTTCCCCCCGGTCAAAAGGGCCATCTGAAAAAAGTGTAAAATCCAGAAAGGCAGGACAGGCCATGGAGAACTGGGAGCCTTGTTATGCTGATGGGCGGGATGTAAATTGCCAACAACCACTCCGGAGAAGTGTATGGTGTTTCCTGAAACATCTAAAAAACAAAGCAACAGAACCTAGGGCACTTCCACTTATGGTCCTATAGCTTAGGGAAATTAAAATCAAAAAGACACAGCCACCCCAAAGTTTGGAACGGCTCTGTTTACAAGAACCTCGTTTACAGTCCAAGTTCAACATCGCAGAAAGTGAAAAATGGATAAAGAAGTTGTGGTATTTACTTACAAAGCAATATCACTCAGTAATGAAATCTGTGTCATCAGGCCCTTAGCAGCACAATGAGTGGATTCAGGTATGATGATTCTAACTGAAATAAGTCACACAGAAAAAGAAACATCATAAGATATCAGTAATACACGGAATGGAAACTTGGCTACACAGGAACTGAATTACAGAACACAACAGGGTCTCAAATTTAGAAAACCAACTTATGCTTGCTTAAGGCTAAAGGTGAGTTGGGGTGCTGCATAAAACCAGAGATTGAAATGAGCACAGATAAAGTTCCTTAAGCCAAATATGGAATAGACAAGAGCTACTCCTTGCTCAACGAAATGGACTCAACACCCCATATTAAACGCCTAAGAATGTACGTGACTAGTAAGTATCTTAAAACCTATGGATTGCTATGTCTCCAAAAGAGAATCAAGCGTGTGTACATGGGCATAAACGCAGCAGTGATAGGATTGGAGAGGTTCGGTGAGCAAATGAAGACCCTTTGAAGTCATATTGCATGGTACCCATTACACGGGACTCAACTCTCCAGGTTTAAGGTATTCTTCCTTCAGCTAAAACATGCATGTGGAACACAGAGTATGATCAACCGTGTGAATGGGAGACGTGTTCAAATATGTCTCAGTTTTCCTCCCCTGGTACTCGGGTGCAACATTCCAGATGCTTTACTAACACTCTCCCTACTTGGAGAGTCAGTGCCTTTAACCTCCTGTTTGCCCCAGTTTGCAATTTCTGCGGAAGATGAACAGGAATAGCGAGAACCAATGAGAGACTACCTGGAGGTGTCTGAACGGGCAAATTTAACTCTCATTTCCCACCAAGAAGAGGAATTAACCAAAGGCTCAGTGTGCCATGCCGGAACCACATTAGGGCCTGAAGGCATCCTGCGGTGTTGCGGCCAGGTCACAAGAAAGCGAGTTGAAGAAAGGAGCTCAGGGACACTGTAATTCACAAACCTGCAGAGTTATAAATGACAGCTATCATCCAAAAATAGACTGAAGTAAGGCTGCCAAGAGGACTTGAAAGAGGGGCACAATTGCAGGAAATCGATTTCAGGAGGTAGACTGGAATTGCATTGAAAGCATAGGAAAAGAGGCAGAACGTCCACAGTGATGCACTTGGCCAAAAAGGGCGTATGCGTTTTTTCCTGAATATATTCAGGAAAAAACGCATACGCCCTTTTTGGCCAACCAAGCAAGCTTGCAAAGGAAATCTGCACTACAATGAAGTCTCACTTCCCCCCGGTCAAAAGGGCCATCTGAAAAAAGTGTAAAATCCAGAAAGGCAGGACAGGCCATGGAGAACTGGGAGCCTTGTTATGCTGATGGGCGGGATGTAAATTGCCAACCGCCACTCCGGAGAAGTGTATGGTGTTTCCTGAAACATCAAAAAACAAAGCAACAGAGCCTAGTGCACTTCCACTTATGGTCCTATAGCTTAGGGAAATTAAAATCAAAAAGACACAGCCACCCCAAAGTTTGGGACACCTCTGTTTACAAGAACCTCGTTTACCATACAAGTTCAATATCACAGAAAGTGAAAAATGGATAAAGAAGTTGTGGTACTCATGTACAAAGCAATATCACTCAGCAATGAAATCTATGTCACCAGGCCCGTAGCAGCATAATGAGTGGATTCGGGTATGGTGATTCTAACTGAAATAAGTCACACAGAAAAAGAAACATCATAAGATATCAGTAATACACGGAATGTAAACTTGGCTACACAGGAACTGAATTACAGAACAGAACAGGGTCTCAAATTTAGAAAACCAACTTATGCTTGCTTAAGGGGAAAGGTGAGTTGGGGTGCTGCATAAAACCAGAGATTGAAATGAGCACAGATAAAGTTCCTTAAGCCAAATATGGAATAGACAAGAGCTACTCCTTGCTCAACGAAATGGACTCAACACCGCATATTAAACGCCTAAGAATGTACCTGACTAGTAAGTATCTTAAAACCTATGGATTGCTATGTCTCCGAAAGAGAATCAAGCATGTGTACAGGGGCATAAACGCAGCAGTGATAGGATTGGAGAGGTTCGTGAGCAAATGAAGACCCTTTGAAGTCATATTGCATGGTACCCATTCCACGGGTTTCAACTACCCAAGTATAAGGTATTCTTCCTTCAGGTAAAACATGCATGTGGAACCTAGAGTATGATCAACCATGTGATCGGGAGACGTGTTCAAATATGTCTCAGTTTTCGTACCCTGGTACTCGGGTGCAACATTCCAGACGCTTTACTAACACTCTCCCCACTTGGAGAGTCAGTCCCTTTAACCTCCTGTTTGGCCCAGTTTGCAGTTTCTGTGGAAGATGAACAGGAATAGTGAGAACCAATGAGAGACTAGCTGGAGGTGTCTGGATGGGCAAATTTAACTCTCATTTCCCACCAGGAAGAGGAATTAACCAAAGGCTCAGCGTGCCGTACCGGAACCAGATTAGGGCCTTAAGACATCCTGCGGTGTTGCGACCAGGTCACAAGAAAGCGAGTTGAAGAAAGGAGCTCAGGGGCACTGTAATTCACAAACCTGCAGAGTTATAAATGACAGCTATCGTCCAAAAATATACTGAAGTAAGGCTGCCAAGAGGACTTGAAAGCGGGGCAGAATTGCAGGAAACCGATTTCAGGAGGTAGACTGGAATTGCATTGAAAGCATAGGAAAAGAGGCAGAACGTCCACAATGATGCACTTGGCCAAAAAGGGCGTATGCGTTTTTTCCTGAATATATTCAGGAAAAAACGCATACGCCCTTTTTGGCCAACCAAGCAAACTTGCAAAGGAAATCTGCACTACAATGAAGTCTCACTTCCCCCCAGTCAAAAGGGCCATCTGAAAAAAGTGTAAAATCCAGAAAGGCAGGACAGGCCATGGAGAACTGGGAGCCTTGTTATGCTGATGGGCGGGATGTAAATTGCCAACAGACACTCGGGAGAAGTGTATGGTGTTTCCTGAAACATCTAAAAAACAAAGCAACAGAGCCTAGGGCACTTCCACTTATGGTCCTATAGCTTAGGGAAATTAAAATCAAAAAGACACAGCCACCCCAAAGTTTGGAACGGCTCTGTTTACAAGAACCTCGTTTACAGTACAAGTTCAACATCGCAGAAAGTGAAAAATGGATAAAGAAGTTGTGGTATTTACTTACAAAGCAATATCACTCAGCAAGGAAATCTGTGTCATCAGGCCCTTAGCAGCACAATGAGTGGATTCAGGTATGATGATTCTAACTGAAATAAGTCACACAGAAAAAGAAACATCATAAGATATCACTAATACACGGAATGTAAACTTGGCTACACAGGAACTGCATTCCAAAACAGAACAGGGTCTCAAATTTAGAAAACCAACTTATGCTTGCTTAAGGGGAAAGGTGAGTTGGGGTGCTGCATAAAACCAGAGATTGAAATGAGCACAGATAAAGTTCCTTAAGCCAAATATGGAATAGACAAGAGCTACTCCTTGCTCAACGAAATGGACTCAACACCCCATATTAAACGCCTAAGAATGTACCTGACTAGTAAGTATCTTAAAACCTATGGATTGCTATGTCTCCAAAAGAGAATCAAGCGTGTGTACAGGGGCATAAACGCAGCAGTGATAGGATTGGAGAGGTTCGGTGAGCAAATGAAGACCCTTTGAAGTCATATTGCATGGTACCCATTCCACGGGTTTCAACTACCCAGGTTTAAGGTATTCTTCCCTCAGCTAAAACATGCATGTGGAACCTAGAGTATGATCAACCTTGTGATCGGGAGACGTGTTCAAATATGTCTCAGTTTTCGTAACCTGGTACTCGGGTGCAACATTCCAGAAGCTTTACTAACACTCTCCCCACTTGGAGAGTCAGTCCCTTTAACCTCCTGTTTGGCCCAGTTTGCAATTTCTGCGGAAGATGAACAGGAATAGCGAGAACCAATGAGAGACTAGCTGGAGGTGTCTGGACGGGCAAATTTAACTCTCATTTCCCACCAGGAAGAGGAAATAACCAAAGGCTCAGCGTGCCGTGCCAGAACCAGATTAGGGCCTTAAGCCATCCTGCGGTGTTGCGGCCAGCTCACAAGAAATGAGTTGAAGAAAGGAGCTCAGGGGCACTGTAATTCACAAACCTGCAGAGTTATAAATGACAGCTATCGTCCAAAAATATACTGAAGTAAGGCTGCCAAGAGGACTTGAAAGCGGGGCACAATTGCAGGAAACTGATTTCAGGAGGTAGACTGGAATTGCATTGAAAGCATAGGAAAGGAGGCAGAACGTCCACAATGATGCACTTGGCCAACAAGGGCGTATGCGTTTTTTCCTGAATATATTCAGGAAAAAACGCATACGCCCTTTTTGGCCAACCAAGCAAGTTGCAAAGCAAATCTGCACTACAATGAAGTCTAACTTCCCCCTGGTCAAAAGGGCCATCTGAAAAAAGTGTAAAATCCAGAAAGGTAGGACAGGCCATGGACAACTGGGAGCCTTGTTATGCTGATGGGCGGGATGTAAATTGCCAACAGACACTCGGGAGAAGTGTATGGTGTTTCCTGAAACATCTAAAAAACAAAGCAACAGAGCCTAGGGCACTTCCACTTATGGTCCTATAGCTTAGGGAAATTAAAATCAAAAAGACACAGCCACCCCAAAGTTTGGGACGCCTCTGTTGACAAGAACCTCGTTTACAGTACAAGTTCAACATCACAGAAAGTGAAAAATGGATAAAGAAGTTGTGGTATTTACTTACAAAGCAATATCACTCAGCAATGAAATCTATGTCATCAGGCCCTTAGCAGCACAATGAGTGGATTCAAGTATGATGATTCTAACTGAAATAAGTCACACAGAAAAAGAAACATCATAAGATATCAGTAATACACGGAATTGAAACTTGGCTACACAGGAACTGAAATACAGAACAGAAGAGGGTCTCAAATTTAGAAAACCATCTTATGCTTGCTTAAGGGTAAAGGTGAGTTGGGGTGCTGCATAAAACCAGAGATTGAAATGAGCACAGATAAAGTTCCTTAAGCGTAATATGGAATAGACAAGAGCTACTCCTTGCTCAACGAAATGGACTCAACACCGCATATTAAACGCCTAAGAATGTACCTGACTAGTAAGTATCTTAAAACCTATGGATTGCTATGTCTCCGAAAGAGAATCAAGCATGTGTACAGGGGCATAAACGCAGCAGTGATAGGAATGGAGAGGTTCGGTGAGCAAATGAAGACCCTTTGAAGTCATATTGCATGGTACCCATTCCACGGGTTTCAACTACCCAGGTTTAAGGTATTCTTCCTTCAGGTAAAACATGCATGTGGCACCTAGAGTATGATCAACCATGTGATTGGGAGACGTGTTCAAATATGTCTCAGTTTTCGTACCCTGGTACTCGGGTGCAACATTCCAGACGCTTTACTAAAACTCTCCCGACTTGGAGACTCAGTCCCTTTAACCTCCTGTTTGGCCCAGTTTGCAATTTCTGCGGAAGATGAACAGGAATAGCGAGAACCAATGAGAGACTAGCTGGAGGTGTCTGGACGGGCAAAATTAACTCTCATTTCCCACCAGGAAGAGGAATTAACCAAAGGCTCAGCGTTCCGTGCCGGAACCAGATTAGGGCCTGAAGCCATCCTGCGCTGTTGCGGCCAGGTCTCAAGAAAGCGAGTTGAAGAAAGGAGCTCAGGGGCACTGTAATACACAAACCTGCAGAGTTATAAATGACAGCTATCGTCCAAAAATATACTGAAGTAAGACAGCCAAGAGGACTTGAAAGTGGGGCAGAATTGCAGGAAACCGATTTCAGGAGGTAGACTGGAATTGCACTGAAAGCATAGGAAAAGTGGTAGAACGTCCACAATGATGCACTTGGCCAAAAATTGCGTATGCGTTTTTTCCTTCAGGAAAAAACGCATACGCACTTTTTGGCCAACCAAGCAAGCTTGCAAAGGAAATCTGCACTACAATGAAGTCTCACTTCCCCCCGGTCAAAAGGGCCATCTGAAAAAAGTGTAAAATCCGGAAAGGCAGGACAGGCCATGGAGAACTGGGAGCCTTGTTATGCTGATGGGCGGGATGTAAATTGCCAACAGACACTCGGGAGAAGTGTATGGTGTTTCCTGAAACATCTAAAAAACAAAGTAACAGAGCCTAGGGCACTTGCACTTATGGTCCTATAGCTTAGGGAAACTAAAATCAAAAAGACACAGCCACTCCAAAGTTTGGGACGCCTCTGTTTACAAGAGCCTCGTTTACCGTACAAGTTCATTATCACAGAAAGGGAAAAATGGATAAAGAACTTGTGGTACTTACGTACAATGCAGTATCACTCAGCAATGAAATCTATGTCATCAGGCCCGTAGCAGCATAATGAGTGGATTCAGGTACGATGATTCTAACTGAAGTAAGTCACACAGAAAAAGAAACATCAAAAGATATCACTAATACACGGAATGTAAACTTGGCTACACAGGAACTGAATTAAAGAACAGAACAGCGTCTCAAATTTAGAAAACCAACTTATGCTTGCTTAAGGGTAAAGGTGAGTTGGGGTGCTGCATAAAACCAGAGATTGAAATGAGCACAGATAAAGTTCCTTAAGCCAAATATGGAATAGACAAGAGCTACTCCTTGCTCAACGAAATGGACTCAACACCGCATATTAAACGCCTAAGAATGTACCTGACTAGTAAGTATCTTAAAACCTATGGATTGCTATGTCTCCGAAAGAGAATCAAGCATGTGTACAGGGGCATAAACGCAGCAGTGATAGGATTGGAGAGGTTCGGTGAGCAAATGAAAACCCTTTGAAGTCATATTGCATGGTACCCATTCCACGGGTTTCAACTACCCAGGTTTAAGGTATTCTTCCTTCAGCTAAAACATGCATGTGGAACCCAGAGTATGATCAACCATGTGATCGGGAGACGTGTTCAAATATGTCTCAGTTTTCGTACCCTGGTACTCGGGTGCAACTTTCCAGATGCTTTACTAACAGTCTCCCGACTTGGAGAGTCAGTCCCTTTAACCTGCTGTTTGGCCCAGTTTGCAATTTCTGCGGAAGATGAACAGGAATAGCGAGAACCAATGAGAGACTAGCTGGAGGTGTCTGGACGGGCAAATTTAACTCTCATTTCCCACCAGGAAGAGGAATTAAACAAAGGCTCAGCGTGCCGTGCCGGAACCAGATTAGGGCCTGAAGCCATCCTGCGGTGTTGCGGCCAGCTCACAAGAAAGCGAGTTGAAGAAAGGAGCTCAGGGGCACTGTAATTCACAAACCTGCAGAGTTATAAATGACAGCTATCGTCCAAAAATAGACTGAAGTAAGGCTGCCAAGAGAACTAGAAAGCGGGGCAGAATTGCAGGAAACCGATTTCAGGAGGTAGACTGGAAATGCATTTCAAGCATAGGAAAAGAGGCAGAACGTCCACAATGATGCACTTGGCCAAAAAGGGCGTATGCGTTTTTTCCTGAATATATTCAGGAAAAAACGCATACGCCCTTTTTGGCCAACCAAGCAAATTTGCAAAGGTAATCTGCACTACAATGAAGTCTCACTTCCCCCCGGTCAAAAGGACCATCTGAAAAAAGTGTAATATCCAGAAAGGCAGGACAGGCAATGGAGAACTGGGAGCCTTGTTATGCTGATGGGCGGGATGTAAATTGCCAACAGACACTTGGGAGAAGTGTATGGTGTTTCCTGAAACATCTAAAAAACAAAGCAACAGAGCCTAGGGCACTTCCACTTATGGTCCTATAGCTTAGGGAAATTAAAATCAAAAAGACACAGCCACCCCAAAGTTTGGGACGCCTCTGTTTACAACAACCTCGTTTACAGTACAAGTTCAATATCACAGAAAGTGAAAAATGGATAAAGAAGTTGTGGTACTCACGTACAATGCAATATCACTCAGGAATGAAATCTATGTCACCAGGCCCGTAGCAGCACAATGAGTGGATTCGGGTATGGTGATTCTAACTGAAATAAGTCACACAGAAAAAGAAACATCAAAAAATATCACTAACACATGGAATGTAAACTTGGCTACAGAGGAACTGAATTACAGAACAGAACAGGGTCTCAAATTTAGAAAACCAACTTATGCTTGCTTAAGTGGAAAGGTGAGTTGGGGTGCTGCATAAAACCAGAGGTTGAAATGAGCACAGATAAAGTTCCTTAAGCCAAATATGGAATAGACAAGAGCTACTCCTTGCTCAATGAAATGGACTCCACACCCCATATTAAACGCCTAAGAATATACCTGACTAGTAAGTATCTTAAAACCTATGGATTGCTATGTCTCCAAAAGAGAATCAAGCGTGTGTACAAGGGTCATAAACGCAGCAGTGATAGGACTGGAGAGATTCGGTGAGCAAATGAAGACCCTTTGAAGTCATATTGCATGGTACCCATTCCACGGGTCTCAACTCTCCAGGTTTAAGGTATTCTTTCTTCAGCTAAAACATGCATGTGGAACCCAGAGTATGATCAACCGTGTGATCGGGAGACGTGTTCAAATATGTCTCAGTTTTCGTCCCCTGGTACTTCAGTGCAACATTCCAGACGCTTTACTAACACTCTCCCCACTTGGAGAGTCAGTGCCTTTAACCTCCTGTTTGGCCCAGTTTGCAATTTCTGCGGAAGATGTACAGGAATAGGGAGAACCAATGAGAGACAAGCGGGAGGTGTCTGGACGGGCAAATTTAACTCTAATTTCCCACCAGCATGAGGAATTAACCAAAGGCTCAGCGTGCCGTGCCGGAACCAGATTAGGGCCTGAAGCCATCCTGCGGTGTGGCGGCCAGGTCACAAGAAAGCGAGTTGAAGAAAGGAGCTCAGGGGCACTGTAATTCACAAACCTGCAGAGTTATAAATGACAGATATCGTCCAAAAATAGACTGAAGTAAGGCTGCCAAGAGGACTTGAAAGCGGGGCAGAATTGCAGGAAACCGATTTCAGGAGGTAGACTGGAATTGCATTGAAAGCATAGGAAAAGAGGCAGAACGTCCACAATGATGCACTTGGCCAAAAAGGGCGTATGCGTTTTTTCCTGAATATATTCAGGAAAAAACGCATACGCCCTTTTTGGCCAACCAAGCAAGCTTGCAAAGGAAATCTGCACTACAATGAAGTCTCACTCCCCCCGGTCAAAAGGGCCATCTGAAAAAAGTGTAAAATCCAGAAAGGCAGGACAGGCCATGGAGAACTGGGAGCCTTGTTATGCTGATGGGCAGGATGTAAATTGCCAACAGCCACTCAGGAGAAGTGTATGGTGTTTCCTGAAACATCTAAAAAACAAAGCAACAGAGCCTAGGGCACTTCCACTTATGGTCCTATAGCTTAGGGAAATTAATATCAAAAAGACACAGCAACCCCAAAATTTGGGACGGCTCTTTTTACAGGAATCTCTTCTACGGCACAAGTTAAATATCCCAGAGAGCAAATAATGGATAAAGAAGTTGCGGTACTTATGTACAACAGAATACCACTCAGCAATGAAATCTATGTCACCAGGCCCGTACCAGCATAATGAGTGCATTGAGGCACGATGATTCTAAGTGAAATAAGTCACACAGAAAAAGAAACATCATAAGGTATCACTAATACACGGAATGTGAACTTGGCTACACATGAACTGAATTACAAAACAGAACAGGGTCTCAAGTTTAGAAAACCAACTTATGCCTGCTTAAGGGGGAAGGTGAGTTGGGGTGCTGCATAAAAGCAGAGTTTGAAATTAGCACAGATACCGTTCCATAAGCCAAATATGTAATAGACAAGAGCTACCCCTTGCTCAACGAAATGGATTCAACAATGAGGTATCACCTCACACCTGGTAGAATAGGCATCATTGAAAATCTACAAACAAAAAATGCTGGAAAGGGTGTGGAGAAAAGGAACCCTCTTCCACTATTGTTGGGAATATAAATTGATACAGTCATTATGGAGAACAATATGGAATTTCTTAAGAAACTAACAATAGAACTACCATATGATACAGCAATCCCAGTACTGGACATATGCCCAGACAAAACCATAAATCAAAAAGTCATTCACCGCAATGTTCATTGCATCACTATTTACAATATCGAGGTAATGGAAGCAACCTAAATGCCCACAGACAGACGAATGCATAAAGCTGTGGTACATATATAAAATGGAATATTACTAAGCCATGAAAAGGAATGAAATTGGGTCATTTGTAGAGACGTCGATGGATCTAGAGACTGTCATACAGAGTGAAGTAAGTCAGAAAGAGAAAAACAAATCTTGTATATTCATGCATATATGTGGAACCTAGAAAAACTGTACAGATTAACCATTTTGCAAGGCATAAATAGAGCAACAGATGTACACAACAAACGTATGGACAACAAGGGGGGAAAGCTGTTGGGGGGGTGGTGGTGGGAGGAGTTGAGAGACTGGGATTGGCATGTATACATTTATATGTATAAAATAGATAACCAATAAGAACCTGCTGTATAAAAATATAAAATAAAATTCAAAATTAAAAAGAAGTAAAATTTAAAAAATAAAACAGAAAAAACAATTATTCCCTGCACATACATGTATTTATATGAATAAATTATTTCCATGCTTATATCTGTAAATACAAAAAAGAGGAATAAAATCTACCTTGAACCAAAAACGAAAAAGAGAAAAAAAACACAGAACCCACCAGTTACACAGAGGAAAACCGTATCAGGGCACTTGCTCCAGTTGTAAACAATTCTGAAGTTGGTCAGTGGTGGGGAATCGTCTCCCATTCAGCCAGCAGCCCCCACGCAACAAGCGTCCTCATTGCAAAGCTGGGGCACCGTGCCGAGGCATCTGTGAGTAAACGTGAGCTGAGCCCCAGGCCAGTTGCTGCTGAACTATTCCCACCCGTCCCAGGTAAAACACCTGAATATATACAAGGACTTGAAAGCCTAGAGGAAGGGCCATAGAGCCACACGAGTGACAGCATGCCGGCCGACTTGGTGCCTGCAGGCCAGCCAGGATGGTCCTGGCCCTGGGTGCTCTTCTGGAAGATTTCCATTTCCCTGCCTGAGATACCCGTCCTGTCCCTGCCCCCACTGCTTTTTTCCTTCCTCACCTCTGCCCAGGGAGAAATTCCAGCAGCAGGTATGGGTGACACATCCTCTTCTTTAGCAGGTGGCAGCCTGGCAACTGCTGCAGAAAGTCCAGCAGAGCCCCACTCACACTGGGCCACCCACAAAGCCGTGGCCTCTCACTCCCTCCCACCAGCCCAGCCCCGAGACTGCTGACAGGGCAGAGAAAATGGCGTCAGGCACGGCTGCAGGGGCTCTTGCTGCCTGGAGTGGTATTTATATTGATCTCAACCCAGGCACACCTGGGGAGGGCTGGCCGGCACGGTAAGGCTGCCCAGGTCAGCCAATCATCACCCCTCAGGGGCTCACAGTTGCAGAAAATGGAACTTGCTGAACCGGCCAGGTCCAAGGAACAGGTGTGGGCTCCTGAGAGTCAGGATAGACAAGGGGCTGCAGCTTTGGCTTGTTTTCTAATCATTTTATCTGGCCCATGAGTGGGAGACAACTTCAAGAAAACCCTCTCCTAATGAGAGGAACCCAGGAGTCAGGCAGAGGAGGGGTGGGTGGTGGTTGGAGACAGAGGCCTGGTGCCCCGGGTGCAGTGGAAGTCTCTGGAAGACCAGGTGGAGGGAGGCCTCACGGAGTGATGCCCAGGGTCACAGACCTGTCGCAGCTGCTGTTTGTTAGTTCAAGTCCTGCTCTGAGGTGCTCTGTGTCAGCTCTGAGCGACAGGTGAGCTGGGGGTGCTCTGCAATGAGGGCTATGTGCACGGTTCCTGTGTGCCCAGCCCTGCCACGGTACCTGCAAGGGTAGCTCTGTATCCTGGGAGGGGCCTGACCACGAGAGCCCCGTGGGCTGGGGTGGGGGTGGGGTACCTGCCCAGGTGAGCTCCATATTCTGGGATTGGTCTGACCACGAGAGCCCCATGGGCTGCTGGGGACCTGGTAAAGGATGTCAGGACAGTCAGTGAAGCCACCGAGGATATACCTCCAGTTGCTCCTAATTCCTACACCCTGCTGGTCATTCTACCAACCACCAGGACATGGTATTCTGTATTAGTCTTCAATGATGCCTTCTTTTGTATTCCATTAGTCCCAGAGTCACAAGAAATTTTGGCTTGTGAGTGGCAGGACTCAACATACAACTAAAACAATACTTCCGGGCCGTCTGGCCCCAAGGGTGCAAAAATTCCCACACCATCTTTGGGGAAAGCTTAGCTAAAGACCTAAAAGTTCTACCTCTGGAAAAGGAAACCCTCCTTCAATATGCAGACGACATTCTGATCACCAGCCCTACTAAGGAGGCCTCTGAACTACCAAGCCAATAAAGGATAGAAGTTGTCCAAGAAAAAGCTCAAATATCACAGACTGCGGTGACCTGCCTGGGCTTCATTCTCACAGAAGGTCAGAGAAGCCCATTCCAGGAAAGGGAAGAAACCATTTTCAGCCTTACCCCTTTCTAAAACTAGAAGACAGCTTAGGGGTTCCTGGGGAGGCCAGGGTTTGCTGCTTCTGGATCCCTAGCTACAGTCTACTAGCTGGGCCTCTATATGAAACACTGAAAGGAAAAGATGATGATCCTTTTGAATAGAATCCAGAAGTGGCCTTTCAAGAATGGAAAGAGCAGTCAATTCAGACCCTTGCCCTGGAACTCCCTAATTTAGCTAAACCCTTTGACCTTTACATTCCCGGTGAAAGGTGAATCGCCATTGGAGAATTAGTGCAAAAACTGGGACCACTTGAAATGGAACAATGCAAGAATGCCATCCAGGTAGGATAAACTACGGTCACTAAGGGGCTTGGCCCACTGCCACATCTGGCCAAGATACTGGCGGTATCTAAAAACCTGGAAATCAGCAGCCCAAAAGGCCACCTCCCTCCTAAGGGAAAAGGACCCCACGTGGTGATCCTAACCACCAACCATGCCCTGAAGTTGCAGGGTTCGCTCCGTGGGCACACCGACCTCGAGTGAGGAGGCCCTCCAACTCCAACATCCAGAGAGATAACCGGGGGCAACAGGGCACCATGACGACTCGTGTGAACATCACTTGACCTGGAGTTTCTCTCATAAAACAACAAGAGTGTGTCCCAAAAGAGTAGACTACTGCTTGCAGGACTTACTGCACCCAGAGGGGAGCTAATAATCTTGGCGGGGGAACAGTATACCACACTGTCACCATAGAAAAGCCTACAGACACCGTGATGATGGTGGCCAATAAGACCGGCTGGACTCCTGTTTACTTCAAAAGGCTGTTGACTCAGTAGCCATCATGGTCCTTGGTCACCACTGACCCTGGACTGTCTGGGAGTTGAGCGGGCAGGGCTCTGACACCTGGTGCTGTTTGTACGTTAATTCAGGGGCCTAACTGAAGAAAGCGCAGACTACTGGTCAGAGCATCTAGGCTGGCAGAGACGGTCAGCCTAAGGTGGCCGAACAAATGTGGGGCGGGGTGAAACCGGCCCCCACAGCGTCTCTGCACATCTCTTTCCTGGACCCTTAAAGGTCATTAGAATCTATAACACTTCCAATGCTGGTGCTCAGGTGGACGAGCAGGGAGGCAGGGGTCCTGGGGACAATCAACGTCACCGGGAGGCTGCTGGGGAGAAGCTCTGACCCTCGCCCCAGGGTATGAGGGCTCCCAACTCAGCACTCAGCAGTTACAGAAGAAGGGTCTGCACCCTCAGCACTCCAAGAATGAGGAACGGGACAAAAGGCAGAGGAGGGGTTTGTCCCCAGCAAAGCCCATTAAAAATCCCTGGGAGATAAAAATAGAATCTGGGCAATAAAGTCAAGTCTAACCTTTTTTATCCTTTGTGCTTTGTCTAATTTCACGTGCTCCTAGGGTCCCGCATGCAGAGGTTCCACACCCGGCACTTCAGACCAGATTTCCTAGTGCAGAATGGCTGGGTCGACACCTCAGCTCCTGGGGCCCAGTGCAGACTCCACGATATAGAGCCTGAGCTACAGCCAACCCGGCCCTCGAGAGCTCCGCCGCCTCCCTCCCTCCCACTGACTCTGACAGGATCTCTACACAGCAGCCCAGCCCACAGCCCACGGGGTAGTGCATGCTCTCACCTCTCCATTCTCTGATCAAAATATAAAGTTTCCTTTGCTTGTGAACCAAACTCAGTCTCGATCTGTTGGCCCCAATGACACTGGGCAGGGGGACACTTGTTGGGGTCCACTCTGGAGGATCAGTAACAGAAATTGAGACTATTGTAACCTCAATGAACAGATGTGTGAGCCAAACTGTAGTTAACATAGAACAGTGTATAAGGCTCGGGTAAAATAAGATGTTTTTAACACTTCCATTTGATATTTCCATCACTTTTTATAAGCAAGTTCAGTGAAAAGGTTTGTCTTATTTGTCAGGTCAATATTAGAGAAACGAAGTGATTTCTTTCCAAGGATGTACAGCTAATAATCTTGGTTAAACCTTCAATCTTGTTTTAAATGCTTTTCCATTGAAAATGATACCTCTCTTTCGGCTCCCCCATTTCTGAGAAGTATAAAATCTTATAATTTATTATTACCAAAGGGGAAAGGTGGGAGGAGGGATAAATTAACAGTTTGGAATGAACACATACACACTGCTATGTATAAAATAGATCATCAACAAGGAACTACTGTATAGCACAGGGAACTACACTCAACATTTTGCAATAACCTATAAGGGGAAATAATCTGAAAAAGAATAGATATTTTTATTGACATCATCTATCAATGACAGTTAAAGTGTAGCCTAAGGGAAGCTGGTGGTGAGTGCTTCTGACCCTGAAGACTTCAATCATCTAAAGTTTGGACTCTGCCTACTTCCCAAGGCCCTTAATGAACATATGTGTAGCCGTAGCTTAAAAACTTCCCCAGTTTGGATTTCGGGGAGACACTGATTTTGAAAAAGCCCTGGTGTTCTCCTTACATGAATGGGACTCTTCCTACTGCTAAAACATGTCTGTCACACCCAGAGGATGGTATACCGTCTGATCGGGAAGAGTTTGGAAAAGGCATCTCATCTCCTCATCTCCTGGTGCTCGGGTTCACCCCTCCAGCGTCTTTACTAACAGTCTCCCCACTTGGAGATGTCAGCACTGTCAACATCCTGTTGCGTACAGTTTGGAATTTGTCCAGAGGATGAAGCGGAAGGATGAGGAACAATGAGAGACAAGTCCTAGGTGTTCAGACAGGCACATGTCACTCTAATTTCCAATCAGGAAGACGAATTGACCAAAGGCTAGGGTTGCCCATGGAAACAGTATAGGGCTTGAGGAAATCCCGCTGCTTTGTGGCCAGTTCCCATAAACACGAGTTGAACAATGGAACTCAGGGGCAGTAAAATTCACAAAACTGCAGAGTTGAAAATATCCATCACTGAAAAATGTCTTGAGGAAAGTCAGAGAAAAGGACTTGTAAGCAAGGGAGAATGGCAGGAAAGGGATTTGAGGAGGTAGAAAGGACTCGCCATTAAGCACAAGAAAAGGAGCTGAACATTGCCAACATTGCCAACATTGCAGTTGGCCAAAAAGGGTGTATGCGTTCTTTTCTGTATATATTCAAGAAAAGGGCATACACTTTTTTAGCCAACCAAACAGGTGGGCACTGGAAGTCAATACTACAAAAGATATCACTTCGCATCAGTCAGAAGAGCCATCCTCATAAAGCGTAAACAACAGAAATGCAGGACAGGGCAACGAGAAGAGGGAGCCCTGTGAGACTTATAGTGGAAATGTATATTGCCAACGGCCATTCTGGAGAAGTGTATTGTGTTTACTAAAGCATCTAAAAAATGAGCTACAGAGCATAGGGCACTTGCACTCATGGGCGTATATCTTGGGAAAAACAAAAATCGAGAGGACACAGGCACCCCAATGTTTACCCCCTCTCTGTTTAAAAGATCCTCGACTAGGATATAACTTAAATGTCTCTGGAGGGGAAAAATGGATAGAGATGTGGTACTTAGGTAGAGTGGAATATTATTCAGCCTGGAAATCAATGAAATATGGCCAGTTGTAACAACTCCGGAGGAGTTACGTATGATCATTCTAAGTGACAGAATTCAAAAAGAAAAAGACACATATCATAAGATATCACTTAAAGGTGGAATCCAAAATGGCTACACATGAAATAAATTACAAAACAAAAACATAGTCAAATATGTAGAAAACACGCATAAGGCTGCTAAACGGGAAAGGTGGGGAGGGGTGAGGCATCATCCAGGAGGTTGAAATTAGCAAAGATACCATTCCAAATACCAAACTGATAATCAACAAGGCCTACACGGTAGCTAAAAGAACTGCACTCAGCACACTCAAGTCACCGGAAAAGAATATATACGACTGGTAAGAATCTGAAAAAGAATTTATTGATGTCTCTCTGTACGTGAATCAAGTGGATGTACAGCAGCAAGAAGCAGAGCTTTGAAAATCAGCTGTAACCAATATAGTAATAAATTGAAAAAAATAAACGACAGAGAGACAGAGAAAACCTCTTACAACTTTTCCTCAGGGACGGTGATGCAACATGGATTGAACACATCTAGACCCACAGCAGGATGAGACATAAGGCTGGAAACTGTTTGCGCTAAGAGAAATGTGAGGTTGGGTGAGGAAATGCACACCCTTTAAAGTAATACTACCTGGTACCCATTCAATGGGTCCCAAATCTGCAGGTTCAAGGGATCTTCCTACAGCTAAAACATGCATGGAAAACCCAGAGGACTGTACACCATGTGATCGGGAGATGTGTCTAAAATGCACCTCATTTATCCTCTCCTGGTGCTCCTGTTCACCATTCCAGCCACGCTACTTAGAATCTCCCCACTTGGAGAATCAGCACATTTAAACTTCTGTTTCACACATTTTGCAAATTGTGAGGAGGATGAACGGGAAGAGGGGGAACCAATGAGAGAAGAGTTGTAGGGGTTTGGACGGGCACATATCACTCTAATTTCCCATTAAGAATAAGAATTAAAGAAAGGCTCAGCCTGCCTCGCCGGAGCCAAAATAGGGCCTGAAGCAATCCTGCGGGTTTGAGGCCAGCTCACAAAAGAGCAACTTAAAAAATGGAGCTCAGGGTCACTGCAATTCACAAACCTGCAGAGTTATAAATGAAAACTAACGTCCAAAAATATGTTGAGGTAAGGCAAAGAAGAGGATCTGAATGCAAGACAGAATTGCAAGAAACAGATTTCAAGAGATAGATTGGACTCGTCTTTAACGCACATGAAAAGCGGCAGAATTTCGACAATGATGCAGTTGGCCCAAAAGGGCGTATGCGTTTTTTCCTGATTATATCCAGGAAAAAACGCATACGCACTTTATGGGCAACGAAGCAAGCAAGCAATGCAAATGTGCACAACAAAGAAGTCTCACTTCCCACCGGTCAAAAGGGCCATCCTAAAAAATTGTAAAAACCAGAAATGCAGGACAGGCCATGGAGAACAGGGAGCCTTTATATGCTGATGGGCAGTGTGTGAACTGCCGAGAGCCACTCTGGAGAAGTGTATGGTGGTTCCTAAATCATCTAAAAAACAGAGCTACAGAGCATAGGACACTTCCAATCATGGGAGTATATCTAGGGAATCTAAAAATCAACAAGACACAAGCACACCACAGTTTAGGGCTACTCTGTTTACAAGAACCTCAACTTCAGTACACCTTAAATATCCCAGGAAAGAGAACAATGGATAAAGAAGATGTGGTACTTATGTACAATGGAATATCTCTTCACCATGAAATCAATGTAATAAGGCTAGTAGAAGGATAAAGAGTGGATTTAGGTCCGATAATACTACTTGAAATAAGTCAAACAGAAAAAGAAACATATCATAAGATATCACTTATAGAGGGAGGGTAAATATGGCTGCACAAGAAATGAATTACAGAACAGAACAGTGTCTCACATTTAGAAAACACACTTATGTCAGCTTAAGGGGAAAGGAGAGGTGGGGTGATGCATAAAACCAGAGTTTGAAATTAGCACAGATACCGTTCAATAAACCAAATAGGTATTAGACAAGATCTACACCTTGCTCAATGAACTGGCCTCAACACACCCTATACACCGCAGAGAAATATATCTGAGGAATAAGAATCTTAAAACCCATGTATTGATATATCTCCATAAGGGAATCAAGTGTGTGCAGAGCGGCACAAACACAGCAGTGAAAAGGAGCTAAACCCCATTATAGAAATAAATTTTAAAAACAAAACGCTGAAACAATGAAAGAGAGAAAAATTCTTACAAAATTCGCTCAGGGGCTGTGATGCAACCTGGATTGACCACATATAAACCCACAGCTGGATAAGACATAAGGCTGGACACTTGGGGCTGACAGGATTGGTGAGCTTTGGTGAGCAACTGCCGAAAGTTTAATGCAATACTTCATGCTACTCAGTCCAAGGGTCCCAACACTCCAGGTTGAAGGGAATCTTCCTACAGCTAAACCATGCTTGGGAAACCCAGCGACTGGTATACCATATGATCGGGAAAGGTTTCTAAAACGCACCTCATTTTTCCTCTCCTGGGGCTCCGGATCGACATTCCAGCCGCTTTACTAACAACATCCCCACATGGAGTCAATGCCTTTAAGTTCTGGTATCGCACAGTCTGCAGTTAGTGCAGAGGATGAATGGGAATAGGGGGAACCAGTGAGAAACTAGCTGTAGCGGTTTCAATGGGCACATGTCACTCTAATATCACATCAGTAAGAAGAATTAACCAAAGGCACAGCAAGGTGCCCCAGAAGAAAAATAGGGCTTCAAGGAATCCTGTGGTTATGGGGCAAGACCACAAAAATAAGAGCTAAAAAATGGAGCTAAGGGCCACTGCAATTCAAAAACCTGTAGAGTTATAAAGGCCAACTATTTTTAAAAAATATATTGAGGTAAGGCTATGAAGAGGCATTGAAAGCAAGGCAGAATTGCAGGAAACCGATTTCAGGAGGTAGACTGGAATTGCATTGAAAGCATATGAAGAGAGTCAGAAACTCGACAATGATGCACTTGGCCAAAAAGGGCGTATGCGTTTTTTCCTGAATATATTCAGGGAAAAACGCATACGCCCTTTTTGGCCAACCAAGCAAGCTTGCAAAGGAAATCTGCACTACAATGAAGTCTCACTTCCCCCCGGTCAAAAGGGCCATCTGAAAAAAGTGTAAAATCCATAAAGGCACGACAGGCCATGGAGAACTGGGAGCCTTCTTATGCTGATGGGCGGGATGTAAATTGCCAACAGCCACTCTGGAGAAGTGTATGGTGTTTCCTGAAACATCTAAAAAACAAAGCAACAGAGCCTAGGGCACTTCCACTTATGGTCCTATAGCTTAGGGAAATTAAAATCAAAAAGACACAGCCACCGCAAAATTTGGGACGGCTCTGTTTACAAGAACCTCGTTTACGGTACAAGTTCAATATCGCAGAAAGTGAAAAATGGATAAAGAACTTGTGGTACTTACGTACAGTGCAATATCACTCAGCAATGAAATCTATGTAATCAGGCCCGTAGCAGCATAATGAGTGGATTCAGGTATGATGATTCGAACTGAAATAAGTCACACAGAAAAGAAACATCATAAGGTATCATTAATACACAGAATGTCGACTTGGCTACACATGAACTGAATTACAAAACAGAACAGTGTCTCAAGTTTAGAAAACCAACTTATGCTTGCTTAAGGGGGAAGGTGAGTTGGGGTGCTGCATAAAACCAGAGATTGAAATGAGCACAGATAAAGTTCCTTAAGCCAAATATGGAATAGACAAGAGCTACTCCTTGCTCAACGAAATGGACTCAACACCCCATATTAAACGCCTAAGAATGTACCTGACTAGTAAGTATCTTAAAACCTATGGATTGCTATGTCTCCAAAAGAGAATCAAGCGTGTGTACAGGGGCATAAACGCAGCAGTGATAGGATTGGAGAGGTTCGGTGAGCAAATGAAGACCCTTTGAAGTCATATTGCATGGTACCCATTCCACGGGTTTCAACTACCCAGGTTTAAGGTATTCTTCCTTCAGCTAAAACATGCATGTGGAACCTAGAGTATGATCAACCATGTTATCGGGAGACGTGTTCAAATATGTCTCAGTTCTCGTACCCTGGTACTCGGGTGCAACATTCCAGACGCTTTACTAACACTCTCCCCACTTGGAGAGTCAGCGCCTTTAACCTCCTGTTTGGCCCAGTTTGCAATTTCTGTGGAAGATGAACAGGAATAGCGAGAATCAATGAGAGACTAGCTGGAGGTGTCTGGATGGGCAAATTTAACTCTCATTTCCCACCAGGAAGAGGAATTAACCAAAGGCTCAGCGTGCCGTGCCAGAACCAGATTAGGGCCTGAAGACATCCTGCGGTGTTGCGGCCAGGTCACAAGAAAGCGAGTTGAAGAAAGGAGCTCAGGGGCACTGTAATTCACAAACCTGCAGAGTTATAAATGACAGCTATCGTGCAAAAATAGACTGAAGTAAGGCTGCCAAGAGGACTTGAAAGCGGGGCAGAATTGCAGGAAACCGATTTCAGGAGGTAGACTGGAATTGCATTGAAAGCATAGGAAAAGAGGCAGAACGTCCACAATGATGCACTTGGCCAAAAAGGGCGTATGCGTTTTTTCCTGAATATATTCAGGAAAAAACGCATACGCACTTTTTGGCCAACCAAGCAAACTTGCAAAGGAAATCTGCACTACAATGAAGTCTCACTTCCCCCCAGTCAAAAGGGCCATCTGAAAAAAGTGTAAAATCCAGAAAGGCAGGACAAGCCATGGAGAACTGGGAGCCTTGTTATGCTGATGGGCGGGATGTAAATTGCCAACAGACACTCAGGAGAAGTGTATGGTGTTTCCTGAAACATCTGAAAAACAAAGCAACAGAGCCTAGGGCACTTCCACTTATGGTCCTATAGCTTAGGGAAATTAAAATCAAAAAGACACAGCCACCCCAAAGTTTGGGACACCTCCGTTTACAAGAACCTCGTTTACCGTACAAGTGCAATATCACAGAAAGTGAAAAATGGATAAAGAACTTGTGGTACTTACGTACAATGCAGTATCACTCAGCAATGAAATCTATGTCATCAGGCCCTTAGCAGCACAATGAGTGGATTCAGGTATGATGATTCTAACTGAAATAAGTCACACAGAAAAAGAAACATCATAAGATATCACTGATACACGGAATGGAAACTTGGCTACACAGGAACTGCATTCTAAAACAGAACAGGGTCTCAAATTTAGAAAACCAACTTATGCTTGCTTAAGGGTAAAGGTGAGTTGGGGTGCTGCATAAAACCAGAGATTGAAATGAGCACAGATAAAGTTCCTTAAGCCAAATATGGAATAGACAAGAGCTACTCCTTGCTCAACGAAATGGACTCAACACCCCATATTAAACGCCTAAGAATGTACCTGACTAGTAAGTATCTTAAAACCTATGAATTGCTATGTCTCCAAAAGAGAATCAAGCGTGTGTACAGGGGCAAAAACGCAGCAGTGATAGGATTGGAGAGGTTCAGTGAGCAAATGAAGACCCTTTGAAGTCATATTGCATGGTACCCATTACACGGGTCTCAACTCTCCAGGTTTAAGGTATTCTTCCTTCAGCTAAAACATGCATGTGGAACCCAGCGTATGATCAACCATGTGAACGGGAGACGTCTTCAAATATGTCTCAGTTTTCCTCTCCTGGTACTCGGGTGCAACATTCCAGACGCTTTACTAACACTCTCCCGACTTGGAGAGTCAGTGCCTTTAACCTCCTGTTTGGCCCAGTTTGCAATTTCTGCGGAAGATGAACAGGAATAGCGAGAACCAATGAGAGGCTAGCTGCAGGTGTCTGAATGGGCAAATTTAACTCTCATTTCCCACCAGGAAGAGGAATTAACCAAAGGCTCAGCATGCCGGGCCGGAACCAGATTAGGGCCTGAAGCCATCCTGCGGTGTTGCGGCCAGCTCACAAGAAAGCGAGTTGAAGAAAGGAGCTCAGGGGCACTGTAATTCACAAACCTGCAGAGTTATAAATGACAGCTATCGTCCAAAAATATACTGAAGTAAGGCTGCCAAGAGGACTTGAAAGCGGGGCAGAATTGCAGGAAACCGATTTCAGGAGGTAGACTGGAATTGCATTGAAAGCATAGGAAAAGAGGCAGAACGTCCACAATGATGCACTTGGCCAAAAAGGGCGTATGCGTTTTTTCCTGAATATATTCAGGAAAAAACGCATACGCCCTTTTTGGCCAACCAAGCAAACTTGCAAAGGAAATCTGCACTACAATGAAGTCTCACTTCCCCCCAGTCAAAAGGGCCATCTGAAAAAAGTGTAAAATCCAGAAAGGCAGGACAGGCCATGGAGAACTGGGAGCCTTGTTATGCTGATGGGCGGGATGTAAATTGCCAACAGACACTCGGGAGAAGTGTATGGTGTTTCCTGAAACATCTAAAAAACAAAGCAACAGAGCCTAGGGCACTTCCACTTATGGTCCTATAGCTTAGGGAAATTAAAATCAAAAAGACACAGCCACCCCAAAGTTTGGAACGGCTCTGTTTACAAGAACCTCGTTTACAGTACAAGTTCAACATCGCAGAAAGTGAAAAATGGATAAAGAAGTTGTGGTATTTACTTACAAAGCAATATCACTCAGCAAGGAAATCTGTGTCATCAGGCCCTTAGCAGCACAATGAGTGGATTCAGGTATGATGATTCTAACTGAAATAAGTCACACAGAAAAAGAAACATCATAAGATATCACTAATACACGGAATGTAAACTTGGCTACACAGGAACTGCATTCCAAAACAGAACAGGGTCTCAAATTTAGAAAACCAACTTATGCTTGCTTAAGGGGAAAGGTGAGTTGGGGTGCTGCATAAAACCAGAGATTGAAATGAGCACAGATAAAGTTCCTTAAGCCAAATATGGAATAGACAAGAGCTACTCCTTGCTCAACGAAATGGACTCAACACCCCATATTAAACGCCTAAGAATGTACCTGACTAGTAAGTATCTTAAAACCTATGGATTGCTATGTCTCCAAAAGAGAATCAAGCGTGTGTACAGGGGCATAAACGCAGCAGTGATAGGATTGGAGAGGTTCGGTGAGCAAATGAAGACCCTTTGAAGTCATATTGCATGGTACCCATTCCACGGGTTTCAACTACCCAGGTTTAAGGTATTCTTCCCTCAGCTAAAACATGCATGTGGAACCTAGAGTATGATCAACCTTGTGATCGGGAGACGTGTTCAAATATGTCTCAGTTTTCGTAACCTGGTACTCGGGTGCAACATTCCAGAAGCTTTACTAACACTCTCCCCACTTGGAGAGTCAGTCCCTTTAACCTCCTGTTTGGCCCAGTTTGCAATTTCTGCGGAAGATGAACAGGAATAGCGAGAACCAATGAGAGACTAGCTGGAGGTGTCTGGACGGGCAAATTTAACTCTCATTTCCCACCAGGAAGAGGAAATAACCAAAGGCTCAGCGTGCCGTGCCAGAACCAGATTAGGGCCTTAAGCCATCCTGCGGTGTTGCGGCCAGCTCACAAGAAATGAGTTGAAGAAAGGAGCTCAGGGGCACTGTAATTCACAAACCTGCAGAGTTATAAATGACAGCTATCGTCCAAAAATATACTGAAGTAAGGCTGCCAAGAGGACTTGAAAGCGGGGCACAATTGCAGGAAACTGATTTCAGGAGGTAGACTGGAATTGCATTGAAAGCATAGGAAAGGAGGCAGAACGTCCACAATGATGCACTTGGCCAACAAGGGCGTATGCGTTTTTTCCTGAATATATTCAGGAAAAAACGCATACGCCCTTTTTGGCCAACCAAGCAAGTTGCAAAGCAAATCTGCACTACAATGAAGTCTAACTTCCCCCTGGTCAAAAGGGCCATCTGAAAAAAGTGTAAAATCCAGAAAGGTAGGACAGGCCATGGACAACTGGGAGCCTTGTTATGCTGATGGGCGGGATGTAAATTGCCAACAGACACTCGGGAGAAGTGTATGGTGTTTCCTGAAACATCTAAAAAACAAAGCAACAGAGCCTAGGGCACTTCCACTTATGGTCCTATAGCTTAGGGAAATTAAAATCAAAAAGACACAGCCACCCCAAAGTTTGGGACGCCTCTGTTGACAAGAACCTCGTTTACAGTACAAGTTCAACATCACAGAAAGTGAAAAATGGATAAAGAAGTTGTGGTATTTACTTACAAAGCAATATCACTCAGCAATGAAATCTATGTCATCAGGCCCTTAGCAGCACAATGAGTGGATTCAAGTATGATGATTCTAACTGAAATAAGTCACACAGAAAAAGAAACATCATAAGATATCAGTAATACACGGAATTGAAACTTGGCTACACAGGAACTGAAATACAGAACAGAAGAGGGTCTCAAATTTAGAAAACCATCTTATGCTTGCTTAAGGGTAAAGGTGAGTTGGGGTGCTGCATAAAACCAGAGATTGAAATGAGCACAGATAAAGTTCCTTAAGCGTAATATGGAATAGACAAGAGCTACTCCTTGCTCAACGAAATGGACTCAACACCGCATATTAAACGCCTAAGAATGTACCTGACTAGTAAGTATCTTAAAACCTATGGATTGCTATGTCTCCGAAAGAGAATCAAGCATGTGTACAGGGGCATAAACGCAGCAGTGATAGGAATGGAGAGGTTCGGTGAGCAAATGAAGACCCTTTGAAGTCATATTGCATGGTACCCATTCCACGGGTTTCAACTACCCAGGTTTAAGGTATTCTTCCTTCAGGTAAAACATGCATGTGGCACCTAGAGTATGATCAACCATGTGATTGGGAGACGTGTTCAAATATGTCTCAGTTTTCGTACCCTGGTACTCGGGTGCAACATTCCAGACGCTTTACTAAAACTCTCCCGACTTGGAGACTCAGTCCCTTTAACCTCCTGTTTGGCCCAGTTTGCAATTTCTGCGGAAGATGAACAGGAATAGCGAGAACCAATGAGAGACTAGCTGGAGGTGTCTGGACGGGCAAAATTAACTCTCATTTCCCACCAGGAAGAGGAATTAACCAAAGGCTCAGCGTTCCGTGCCGGAACCAGATTAGGGCCTGAAGCCATCCTGCGCTGTTGCGGCCAGGTCTCAAGAAAGCGAGTTGAAGAAAGGAGCTCAGGGGCACTGTAATACACAAACCTGCAGAGTTATAAATGACAGCTATCGTCCAAAAATATACTGAAGTAAGACAGCCAAGAGGACTTGAAAGTGGGGCAGAATTGCAGGAAACCGATTTCAGGAGGTAGACTGGAATTGCACTGAAAGCATAGGAAAAGTGGTAGAACGTCCACAATGATGCACTTGGCCAAAAATTGCGTATGCGTTTTTTCCTTCAGGAAAAAACGCATACGCACTTTTTGGCCAACCAAGCAAGCTTGCAAAGGAAATCTGCACTACAATGAAGTCTCACTTCCCCCCGGTCAAAAGGGCCATCTGAAAAAAGTGTAAAATCCGGAAAGGCAGGACAGGCCATGGAGAACTGGGAGCCTTGTTATGCTGATGGGCGGGATGTAAATTGCCAACAGACACTCGGGAGAAGTGTATGGTGTTTCCTGAAACATCTAAAAAACAAAGTAACAGAGCCTAGGGCACTTGCACTTATGGTCCTATAGCTTAGGGAAACTAAAATCAAAAAGACACAGCCACTCCAAAGTTTGGGACGCCTCTGTTTACAAGAGCCTCGTTTACCGTACAAGTTCATTATCACAGAAAGGGAAAAATGGATAAAGAACTTGTGGTACTTACGTACAATGCAGTATCACTCAGCAATGAAATCTATGTCATCAGGCCCGTAGCAGCATAATGAGTGGATTCAGGTACGATGATTCTAACTGAAGTAAGTCACACAGAAAAAGAAACATCAAAAGATATCACTAATACACGGAATGTAAACTTGGCTACACAGGAACTGAATTAAAGAACAGAACAGCGTCTCAAATTTAGAAAACCAACTTATGCTTGCTTAAGGGTAAAGGTGAGTTGGGGTGCTGCATAAAACCAGAGATTGAAATGAGCACAGATAAAGTTCCTTAAGCCAAATATGGAATAGACAAGAGCTACTCCTTGCTCAACGAAATGGACTCAACACCGCATATTAAACGCCTAAGAATGTACCTGACTAGTAAGTATCTTAAAACCTATGGATTGCTATGTCTCCGAAAGAGAATCAAGCATGTGTACAGGGGCATAAACGCAGCAGTGATAGGATTGGAGAGGTTCGGTGAGCAAATGAAAACCCTTTGAAGTCATATTGCATGGTACCCATTCCACGGGTTTCAACTACCCAGGTTTAAGGTATTCTTCCTTCAGCTAAAACATGCATGTGGAACCCAGAGTATGATCAACCATGTGATCGGGAGACGTGTTCAAATATGTCTCAGTTTTCGTACCCTGGTACTCGGGTGCAACTTTCCAGATGCTTTACTAACAGTCTCCCGACTTGGAGAGTCAGTCCCTTTAACCTGCTGTTTGGCCCAGTTTGCAATTTCTGCGGAAGATGAACAGGAATAGCGAGAACCAATGAGAGACTAGCTGGAGGTGTCTGGACGGGCAAATTTAACTCTCATTTCCCACCAGGAAGAGGAATTAAACAAAGGCTCAGCGTGCCGTGCCGGAACCAGATTAGGGCCTGAAGCCATCCTGCGGTGTTGCGGCCAGCTCACAAGAAAGCGAGTTGAAGAAAGGAGCTCAGGGGCACTGTAATTCACAAACCTGCAGAGTTATAAATGACAGCTATCGTCCAAAAATAGACTGAAGTAAGGCTGCCAAGAGAACTAGAAAGCGGGGCAGAATTGCAGGAAACCGATTTCAGGAGGTAGACTGGAAATGCATTTCAAGCATAGGAAAAGAGGCAGAACGTCCACAATGATGCACTTGGCCAAAAAGGGCGTATGCGTTTTTTCCTGAATATATTCAGGAAAAAACGCATACGCCCTTTTTGGCCAACCAAGCAAATTTGCAAAGGTAATCTGCACTACAATGAAGTCTCACTTCCCCCCGGTCAAAAGGACCATCTGAAAAAAGTGTAATATCCAGAAAGGCAGGACAGGCAATGGAGAACTGGGAGCCTTGTTATGCTGATGGGCGGGATGTAAATTGCCAACAGACACTTGGGAGAAGTGTATGGTGTTTCCTGAAACATCTAAAAAACAAAGCAACAGAGCCTAGGGCACTTCCACTTATGGTCCTATAGCTTAGGGAAATTAAAATCAAAAAGACACAGCCACCCCAAAGTTTGGGACGCCTCTGTTTACAACAACCTCGTTTACAGTACAAGTTCAATATCACAGAAAGTGAAAAATGGATAAAGAAGTTGTGGTACTCACGTACAATGCAATATCACTCAGGAATGAAATCTATGTCACCAGGCCCGTAGCAGCACAATGAGTGGATTCGGGTATGGTGATTCTAACTGAAATAAGTCACACAGAAAAAGAAACATCAAAAAATATCACTAACACATGGAATGTAAACTTGGCTACAGAGGAACTGAATTACAGAACAGAACAGGGTCTCAAATTTAGAAAACCAACTTATGCTTGCTTAAGTGGAAAGGTGAGTTGGGGTGCTGCATAAAACCAGAGGTTGAAATGAGCACAGATAAAGTTCCTTAAGCCAAATATGGAATAGACAAGAGCTACTCCTTGCTCAATGAAATGGACTCCACACCCCATATTAAACGCCTAAGAATATACCTGACTAGTAAGTATCTTAAAACCTATGGATTGCTATGTCTCCAAAAGAGAATCAAGCGTGTGTACAAGGGTCATAAACGCAGCAGTGATAGGACTGGAGAGATTCGGTGAGCAAATGAAGACCCTTTGAAGTCATATTGCATGGTACCCATTCCACGGGTCTCAACTCTCCAGGTTTAAGGTATTCTTTCTTCAGCTAAAACATGCATGTGGAACCCAGAGTATGATCAACCGTGTGATCGGGAGACGTGTTCAAATATGTCTCAGTTTTCGTCCCCTGGTACTTCAGTGCAACATTCCAGACGCTTTACTAACACTCTCCCCACTTGGAGAGTCAGTGCCTTTAACCTCCTGTTTGGCCCAGTTTGCAATTTCTGCGGAAGATGTACAGGAATAGGGAGAACCAATGAGAGACAAGCGGGAGGTGTCTGGACGGGCAAATTTAACTCTAATTTCCCACCAGCATGAGGAATTAACCAAAGGCTCAGCGTGCCGTGCCGGAACCAGATTAGGGCCTGAAGCCATCCTGCGGTGTGGCGGCCAGGTCACAAGAAAGCGAGTTGAAGAAAGGAGCTCAGGGGCACTGTAATTCACAAACCTGCAGAGTTATAAATGACAGATATCGTCCAAAAATAGACTGAAGTAAGGCTGCCAAGAGGACTTGAAAGCGGGGCAGAATTGCAGGAAACCGATTTCAGGAGGTAGACTGGAATTGCATTGAAAGCATAGGAAAAGAGGCAGAACGTCCACAATGATGCACTTGGCCAAAAAGGGCGTATGCGTTTTTTCCTGAATATATTCAGGAAAAAACGCATACGCCCTTTTTGGCCAACCAAGCAAGCTTGCAAAGGAAATCTGCACTACAATGAAGTCTCACTCCCCCCGGTCAAAAGGGCCATCTGAAAAAAGTGTAAAATCCAGAAAGGCAGGACAGGCCATGGAGAACTGGGAGCCTTGTTATGCTGATGGGCAGGATGTAAATTGCCAACAGCCACTCAGGAGAAGTGTATGGTGTTTCCTGAAACATCTAAAAAACAAAGCAACAGAGCCTAGGGCACTTCCACTTATGGTCCTATAGCTTAGGGAAATTAATATCAAAAAGACACAGCAACCCCAAAATTTGGGACGGCTCTTTTTACAGGAATCTCTTCTACGGCACAAGTTAAATATCCCAGAGAGCAAATAATGGATAAAGAAGTTGCGGTACTTATGTACAACAGAATACCACTCAGCAATGAAATCTATGTCACCAGGCCCGTACCAGCATAATGAGTGCATTGAGGCACGATGATTCTAAGTGAAATAAGTCACACAGAAAAAGAAACATCATAAGGTATCACTAATACACGGAATGTGAACTTGGCTACACATGAACTGAATTACAAAACAGAACAGGGTCTCAAGTTTAGAAAACCAACTTATGCCTGCTTAAGGGGGAAGGTGAGTTGGGGTGCTGCATAAAAGCAGAGTTTGAAATTAGCACAGATACCGTTCCATAAGCCAAATATGTAATAGACAAGAGCTACCCCTTGCTCAACGAAATGGATTCAACAATGAGGTATCACCTCACACCTGGTAGAATAGGCATCATTGAAAATCTACAAACAAAAAATGCTGGAAAGGGTGTGGAGAAAAGGAACCCTCTTCCACTATTGTTGGGAATATAAATTGATACAGTCATTATGGAGAACAATATGGAATTTCTTAAGAAACTAACAATAGAACTACCATATGATACAGCAATCCCAGTACTGGACATATGCCCAGACAAAACCATAAATCAAAAAGTCATTCACCGCAATGTTCATTGCATCACTATTTACAATATCGAGGTAATGGAAGCAACCTAAATGCCCACAGACAGACGAATGCATAAAGCTGTGGTACATATATAAAATGGAATATTACTAAGCCATGAAAAGGAATGAAATTGGGTCATTTGTAGAGACGTCGATGGATCTAGAGACTGTCATACAGAGTGAAGTAAGTCAGAAAGAGAAAAACAAATCTTGTATATTCATGCATATATGTGGAACCTAGAAAAACTGTACAGATTAACCATTTTGCAAGGCATAAATAGAGCAACAGATGTACACAACAAACGTATGGACAACAAGGGGGGAAAGCTGTTGGGGGGGTGGTGGTGGGAGGAGTTGAGAGACTGGGATTGGCATGTATACATTTATATGTATAAAATAGATAACCAATAAGAACCTGCTGTATAAAAATATAAAATAAAATTCAAAATTAAAAAGAAGTAAAATTTAAAAAATAAAACAGAAAAAACAATTATTCCCTGCACATACATGTATTTATATGAATAAATTATTTCCATGCTTATATCTGTAAATACAAAAAAGAGGAATAAAATCTACCTTGAACCAAAAACGAAAAAGAGAAAAAAAACACAGAACCCACCAGTTACACAGAGGAAAACCGTATCAGGGCACTTGCTCCAGTTGTAAACAATTCTGAAGTTGGTCAGTGGTGGGGAATCGTCTCCCATTCAGCCAGCAGCCCCCACGCAACAAGCGTCCTCATTGCAAAGCTGGGGCACCGTGCCGAGGCATCTGTGAGTAAACGTGAGCTGAGCCCCAGGCCAGTTGCTGCTGAACTATTCCCACCCGTCCCAGGTAAAACACCTGAATATATACAAGGACTTGAAAGCCTAGAGGAAGGGCCATAGAGCCACACGAGTGACAGCATGCCGGCCGACTTGGTGCCTGCAGGCCAGCCAGGATGGTCCTGGCCCTGGGTGCTCTTCTGGAAGATTTCCATTTCCCTGCCTGAGATACCCGTCCTGTCCCTGCCCCCACTGCTTTTTTCCTTCCTCACCTCTGCCCAGGGAGAAATTCCAGCAGCAGGTATGGGTGACACATCCTCTTCTTTAGCAGGTGGCAGCCTGGCAACTGCTGCAGAAAGTCCAGCAGAGCCCCACTCACACTGGGCCACCCACAAAGCCGTGGCCTCTCACTCCCTCCCACCAGCCCAGCCCCGAGACTGCTGACAGGGCAGAGAAAATGGCGTCAGGCACGGCTGCAGGGGCTCTTGCTGCCTGGAGTGGTATTTATATTGATCTCAACCCAGGCACACCTGGGGAGGGCTGGCCGGCACGGTAAGGCTGCCCAGGTCAGCCAATCATCACCCCTCAGGGGCTCACAGTTGCAGAAAATGGAACTTGCTGAACCGGCCAGGTCCAAGGAACAGGTGTGGGCTCCTGAGAGTCAGGATAGACAAGGGGCTGCAGCTTTGGCTTGTTTTCTAATCATTTTATCTGGCCCATGAGTGGGAGACAACTTCAAGAAAACCCTCTCCTAATGAGAGGAACCCAGGAGTCAGGCAGAGGAGGGGTGGGTGGTGGTTGGAGACAGAGGCCTGGTGCCCCGGGTGCAGTGGAAGTCTCTGGAAGACCAGGTGGAGGGAGGCCTCACGGAGTGATGCCCAGGGTCACAGACCTGTCGCAGCTGCTGTTTGTTAGTTCAAGTCCTGCTCTGAGGTGCTCTGTGTCAGCTCTGAGCGACAGGTGAGCTGGGGGTGCTCTGCAATGAGGGCTATGTGCACGGTTCCTGTGTGCCCAGCCCTGCCACGGTACCTGCAAGGGTAGCTCTGTATCCTGGGAGGGGCCTGACCACGAGAGCCCCGTGGGCTGGGGTGGGGGTGGGGTACCTGCCCAGGTGAGCTCCATATTCTGGGATTGGTCTGACCACGAGAGCCCCATGGGCTGCTGGGGACCTGGTAAAGGATGTCAGGACAGTCAGTGAAGCCACCGAGGATATACCTCCAGTTGCTCCTAATTCCTACACCCTGCTGGTCATTCTACCAACCACCAGGACATGGTATTCTGTATTAGTCTTCAATGATGCCTTCTTTTGTATTCCATTAGTCCCAGAGTCACAAGAAATTTTGGCTTGTGAGTGGCAGGACTCAACATACAACTAAAACAATACTTCCGGGCCGTCTGGCCCCAAGGGTGCAAAAATTCCCACACCATCTTTGGGGAAAGCTTAGCTAAAGACCTAAAAGTTCTACCTCTGGAAAAGGAAACCCTCCTTCAATATGCAGACGACATTCTGATCACCAGCCCTACTAAGGAGGCCTCTGAACTACCAAGCCAATAAAGGATAGAAGTTGTCCAAGAAAAAGCTCAAATATCACAGACTGCGGTGACCTGCCTGGGCTTCATTCTCACAGAAGGTCAGAGAAGCCCATTCCAGGAAAGGGAAGAAACCATTTTCAGCCTTACCCCTTTCTAAAACTAGAAGACAGCTTAGGGGTTCCTGGGGAGGCCAGGGTTTGCTGCTTCTGGATCCCTAGCTACAGTCTACTAGCTGGGCCTCTATATGAAACACTGAAAGGAAAAGATGATGATCCTTTTGAATAGAATCCAGAAGTGGCCTTTCAAGAATGGAAAGAGCAGTCAATTCAGACCCTTGCCCTGGAACTCCCTAATTTAGCTAAACCCTTTGACCTTTACATTCCCGGTGAAAGGTGAATCGCCATTGGAGAATTAGTGCAAAAACTGGGACCACTTGAAATGGAACAATGCAAGAATGCCATCCAGGTAGGATAAACTACGGTCACTAAGGGGCTTGGCCCACTGCCACATCTGGCCAAGATACTGGCGGTATCTAAAAACCTGGAAATCAGCAGCCCAAAAGGCCACCTCCCTCCTAAGGGAAAAGGACCCCACGTGGTGATCCTAACCACCAACCATGCCCTGAAGTTGCAGGGTTCGCTCCGTGGGCACACCGACCTCGAGTGAGGAGGCCCTCCAACTCCAACATCCAGAGAGATAACCGGGGGCAACAGGGCACCATGACGACTCGTGTGAACATCACTTGACCTGGAGTTTCTCTCATAAAACAACAAGAGTGTGTCCCAAAAGAGTAGACTACTGCTTGCAGGACTTACTGCACCCAGAGGGGAGCTAATAATCTTGGCGGGGGAACAGTATACCACACTGTCACCATAGAAAAGCCTACAGACACCGTGATGATGGTGGCCAATAAGACCGGCTGGACTCCTGTTTACTTCAAAAGGCTGTTGACTCAGTAGCCATCATGGTCCTTGGTCACCACTGACCCTGGACTGTCTGGGAGTTGAGCGGGCAGGGCTCTGACACCTGGTGCTGTTTGTACGTTAATTCAGGGGCCTAACTGAAGAAAGCGCAGACTACTGGTCAGAGCATCTAGGCTGGCAGAGACGGTCAGCCTAAGGTGGCCGAACAAATGTGGGGCGGGGTGAAACCGGCCCCCACAGCGTCTCTGCACATCTCTTTCCTGGACCCTTAAAGGTCATTAGAATCTATAACACTTCCAATGCTGGTGCTCAGGTGGACGAGCAGGGAGGCAGGGGTCCTGGGGACAATCAACGTCACCGGGAGGCTGCTGGGGAGAAGCTCTGACCCTCGCCCCAGGGTATGAGGGCTCCCAACTCAGCACTCAGCAGTTACAGAAGAAGGGTCTGCACCCTCAGCACTCCAAGAATGAGGAACGGGACAAAAGGCAGAGGAGGGGTTTGTCCCCAGCAAAGCCCATTAAAAATCCCTGGGAGATAAAAATAGAATCTGGGCAATAAAGTCAAGTCTAACCTTTTTTATCCTTTGTGCTTTGTCTAATTTCACGTGCTCCTAGGGTCCCGCATGCAGAGGTTCCACACCCGGCACTTCAGACCAGATTTCCTAGTGCAGAATGGCTGGGTCGACACCTCAGCTCCTGGGGCCCAGTGCAGACTCCACGATATAGAGCCTGAGCTACAGCCAACCCGGCCCTCGAGAGCTCCGCCGCCTCCCTCCCTCCCACTGACTCTGACAGGATCTCTACACAGCAGCCCAGCCCACAGCCCACGGGGTAGTGCATGCTCTCACCTCTCCATTCTCTGATCAAAATATAAAGTTTCCTTTGCTTGTGAACCAAACTCAGTCTCGATCTGTTGGCCCCAATGACACTGGGCAGGGGGACACTTGTTGGGGTCCACTCTGGAGGATCAGTAACAGAAATTGAGACTATTGTAACCTCAATGAACAGATGTGTGAGCCAAACTGTAGTTAACATAGAACAGTGTATAAGGCTCGGGTAAAATAAGATGTTTTTAACACTTCCATTTGATATTTCCATCACTTTTTATAAGCAAGTTCAGTGAAAAGGTTTGTCTTATTTGTCAGGTCAATATTAGAGAAACGAAGTGATTTCTTTCCAAGGATGTACAGCTAATAATCTTGGTTAAACCTTCAATCTTGTTTTAAATGCTTTTCCATTGAAAATGATACCTCTCTTTCGGCTCCCCCATTTCTGAGAAGTATAAAATCTTATAATTTATTATTACCAAAGGGGAAAGGTGGGAGGAGGGATAAATTAACAGTTTGGAATGAACACATACACACTGCTATGTATAAAATAGATCATCAACAAGGAACTACTGTATAGCACAGGGAACTACACTCAACATTTTGCAATAACCTATAAGGGGAAATAATCTGAAAAAGAATAGATATTTTTATTGACATCATCTATCAATGACAGTTAAAGTGTAGCCTAAGGGAAGCTGGTGGTGAGTGCTTCTGACCCTGAAGACTTCAATCATCTAAAGTTTGGACTCTGCCTACTTCCCAAGGCCCTTAATGAACATATGTGTAGCCGTAGCTTAAAAACTTCCCCAGTTTGGATTTCGGGGAGACACTGATTTTGAAAAAGCCCTGGTGTTCTCCTTACATGAATGGGACTCTTCCTACTGCTAAAACATGTCTGTCACACCCAGAGGATGGTATACCGTCTGATCGGGAAGAGTTTGGAAAAGGCATCTCATCTCCTCATCTCCTGGTGCTCGGGTTCACCCCTCCAGCGTCTTTACTAACAGTCTCCCCACTTGGAGATGTCAGCACTGTCAACATCCTGTTGCGTACAGTTTGGAATTTGTCCAGAGGATGAAGCGGAAGGATGAGGAACAATGAGAGACAAGTCCTAGGTGTTCAGACAGGCACATGTCACTCTAATTTCCAATCAGGAAGACGAATTGACCAAAGGCTAGGGTTGCCCATGGAAACAGTATAGGGCTTGAGGAAATCCCGCTGCTTTGTGGCCAGTTCCCATAAACACGAGTTGAACAATGGAACTCAGGGGCAGTAAAATTCACAAAACTGCAGAGTTGAAAATATCCATCACTGAAAAATGTCTTGAGGAAAGTCAGAGAAAAGGACTTGTAAGCAAGGGAGAATGGCAGGAAAGGGATTTGAGGAGGTAGAAAGGACTCGCCATTAAGCACAAGAAAAGGAGCTGAACATTGCCAACATTGCCAACATTGCAGTTGGCCAAAAAGGGTGTATGCGTTCTTTTCTGTATATATTCAAGAAAAGGGCATACACTTTTTTAGCCAACCAAACAGGTGGGCACTGGAAGTCAATACTACAAAAGATATCACTTCGCATCAGTCAGAAGAGCCATCCTCATAAAGCGTAAACAACAGAAATGCAGGACAGGGCAACGAGAAGAGGGAGCCCTGTGAGACTTATAGTGGAAATGTATATTGCCAACGGCCATTCTGGAGAAGTGTATTGTGTTTACTAAAGCATCTAAAAAATGAGCTACAGAGCATAGGGCACTTGCACTCATGGGCGTATATCTTGGGAAAAACAAAAATCGAGAGGACACAGGCACCCCAATGTTTACCCCCTCTCTGTTTAAAAGATCCTCGACTAGGATATAACTTAAATGTCTCTGGAGGGGAAAAATGGATAGAGATGTGGTACTTAGGTAGAGTGGAATATTATTCAGCCTGGAAATCAATGAAATATGGCCAGTTGTAACAACTCCGGAGGAGTTACGTATGATCATTCTAAGTGACAGAATTCAAAAAGAAAAAGACACATATCATAAGATATCACTTAAAGGTGGAATCCAAAATGGCTACACATGAAATAAATTACAAAACAAAAACATAGTCAAATATGTAGAAAACACGCATAAGGCTGCTAAACGGGAAAGGTGGGGAGGGGTGAGGCATCATCCAGGAGGTTGAAATTAGCAAAGATACCATTCCAAATACCAAACTGATAATCAACAAGGCCTACACGGTAGCTAAAAGAACTGCACTCAGCACACTCAAGTCACCGGAAAAGAATATATACGACTGGTAAGAATCTGAAAAAGAATTTATTGATGTCTCTCTGTACGTGAATCAAGTGGATGTACAGCAGCAAGAAGCAGAGCTTTGAAAATCAGCTGTAACCAATATAGTAATAAATTGAAAAAAATAAACGACAGAGAGACAGAGAAAACCTCTTACAACTTTTCCTCAGGGACGGTGATGCAACATGGATTGAACACATCTAGACCCACAGCAGGATGAGACATAAGGCTGGAAACTGTTTGCGCTAAGAGAAATGTGAGGTTGGGTGAGGAAATGCACACCCTTTAAAGTAATACTACCTGGTACCCATTCAATGGGTCCCAAATCTGCAGGTTCAAGGGATCTTCCTACAGCTAAAACATGCATGGAAAACCCAGAGGACTGTACACCATGTGATCGGGAGATGTGTCTAAAATGCACCTCATTTATCCTCTCCTGGTGCTCCTGTTCACCATTCCAGCCACGCTACTTAGAATCTCCCCACTTGGAGAATCAGCACATTTAAACTTCTGTTTCACACATTTTGCAAATTGTGAGGAGGATGAACGGGAAGAGGGGGAACCAATGAGAGAAGAGTTGTAGGGGTTTGGACGGGCACATATCACTCTAATTTCCCATTAAGAATAAGAATTAAAGAAAGGCTCAGCCTGCCTCGCCGGAGCCAAAATAGGGCCTGAAGCAATCCTGCGGGTTTGAGGCCAGCTCACAAAAGAGCAACTTAAAAAATGGAGCTCAGGGTCACTGCAATTCACAAACCTGCAGAGTTATAAATGAAAACTAACGTCCAAAAATATGTTGAGGTAAGGCAAAGAAGAGGATCTGAATGCAAGACAGAATTGCAAGAAACAGATTTCAAGAGATAGATTGGACTCGTCTTTAACGCACATGAAAAGCGGCAGAATTTCGACAATGATGCAGTTGGCCCAAAAGGGCGTATGCGTTTTTTCCTGATTATATCCAGGAAAAAACGCATACGCACTTTATGGGCAACGAAGCAAGCAAGCAATGCAAATGTGCACAACAAAGAAGTCTCACTTCCCACCGGTCAAAAGGGCCATCCTAAAAAATTGTAAAAACCAGAAATGCAGGACAGGCCATGGAGAACAGGGAGCCTTTATATGCTGATGGGCAGTGTGTGAACTGCCGAGAGCCACTCTGGAGAAGTGTATGGTGGTTCCTAAATCATCTAAAAAACAGAGCTACAGAGCATAGGACACTTCCAATCATGGGAGTATATCTAGGGAATCTAAAAATCAACAAGACACAAGCACACCACAGTTTAGGGCTACTCTGTTTACAAGAACCTCAACTTCAGTACACCTTAAATATCCCAGGAAAGAGAACAATGGATAAAGAAGATGTGGTACTTATGTACAATGGAATATCTCTTCACCATGAAATCAATGTAATAAGGCTAGTAGAAGGATAAAGAGTGGATTTAGGTCCGATAATACTACTTGAAATAAGTCAAACAGAAAAAGAAACATATCATAAGATATCACTTATAGAGGGAGGGTAAATATGGCTGCACAAGAAATGAATTACAGAACAGAACAGTGTCTCACATTTAGAAAACACACTTATGTCAGCTTAAGGGGAAAGGAGAGGTGGGGTGATGCATAAAACCAGAGTTTGAAATTAGCACAGATACCGTTCAATAAACCAAATAGGTATTAGACAAGATCTACACCTTGCTCAATGAACTGGCCTCAACACACCCTATACACCGCAGAGAAATATATCTGAGGAATAAGAATCTTAAAACCCATGTATTGATATATCTCCATAAGGGAATCAAGTGTGTGCAGAGCGGCACAAACACAGCAGTGAAAAGGAGCTAAACCCCATTATAGAAATAAATTTTAAAAACAAAACGCTGAAACAATGAAAGAGAGAAAAATTCTTACAAAATTCGCTCAGGGGCTGTGATGCAACCTGGATTGACCACATATAAACCCACAGCTGGATAAGACATAAGGCTGGACACTTGGGGCTGACAGGATTGGTGAGCTTTGGTGAGCAACTGCCGAAAGTTTAATGCAATACTTCATGCTACTCAGTCCAAGGGTCCCAACACTCCAGGTTGAAGGGAATCTTCCTACAGCTAAACCATGCTTGGGAAACCCAGCGACTGGTATACCATATGATCGGGAAAGGTTTCTAAAACGCACCTCATTTTTCCTCTCCTGGGGCTCCGGATCGACATTCCAGCCGCTTTACTAACAACATCCCCACATGGAGTCAATGCCTTTAAGTTCTGGTATCGCACAGTCTGCAGTTAGTGCAGAGGATGAATGGGAATAGGGGGAACCAGTGAGAAACTAGCTGTAGCGGTTTCAATGGGCACATGTCACTCTAATATCACATCAGTAAGAAGAATTAACCAAAGGCACAGCAAGGTGCCCCAGAAGAAAAATAGGGCTTCAAGGAATCCTGTGGTTATGGGGCAAGACCACAAAAATAAGAGCTAAAAAATGGAGCTAAGGGCCACTGCAATTCAAAAACCTGTAGAGTTATAAAGGCCAACTATTTTTAAAAAATATATTGAGGTAAGGCTATGAAGAGGCATTGAAAGCAAGGCAGAATTGCAGGAAACCGATTTCAGGAGGTAGACTGGAATTGCATTGAAAGCATATGAAGAGAGTCAGAAACTCGACAATGATGCACTTGGCCAAAAAGGGCGTATGCGTTTTTTCCTGAATATATTCAGGGAAAAACGCATACGCCCTTTTTGGCCAACCAAGCAAGCTTGCAAAGGAAATCTGCACTACAATGAAGTCTCACTTCCCCCCGGTCAAAAGGGCCATCTGAAAAAAGTGTAAAATCCATAAAGGCACGACAGGCCATGGAGAACTGGGAGCCTTCTTATGCTGATGGGCGGGATGTAAATTGCCAACAGCCACTCTGGAGAAGTGTATGGTGTTTCCTGAAACATCTAAAAAACAAAGCAACAGAGCCTAGGGCACTTCCACTTATGGTCCTATAGCTTAGGGAAATTAAAATCAAAAAGACACAGCCACCGCAAAATTTGGGACGGCTCTGTTTACAAGAACCTCGTTTACGGTACAAGTTCAATATCGCAGAAAGTGAAAAATGGATAAAGAACTTGTGGTACTTACGTACAGTGCAATATCACTCAGCAATGAAATCTATGTAATCAGGCCCGTAGCAGCATAATGAGTGGATTCAGGTATGATGATTCGAACTGAAATAAGTCACACAGAAAAGAAACATCATAAGGTATCATTAATACACAGAATGTCGACTTGGCTACACATGAACTGAATTACAAAACAGAACAGTGTCTCAAGTTTAGAAAACCAACTTATGCTTGCTTAAGGGGGAAGGTGAGTTGGGGTGCTGCATAAAACCAGAGATTGAAATGAGCACAGATAAAGTTCCTTAAGCCAAATATGGAATAGACAAGAGCTACTCCTTGCTCAACGAAATGGACTCAACACCCCATATTAAACGCCTAAGAATGTACCTGACTAGTAAGTATCTTAAAACCTATGGATTGCTATGTCTCCAAAAGAGAATCAAGCGTGTGTACAGGGGCATAAACGCAGCAGTGATAGGATTGGAGAGGTTCGGTGAGCAAATGAAGACCCTTTGAAGTCATATTGCATGGTACCCATTCCACGGGTTTCAACTACCCAGGTTTAAGGTATTCTTCCTTCAGCTAAAACATGCATGTGGAACCTAGAGTATGATCAACCATGTTATCGGGAGACGTGTTCAAATATGTCTCAGTTCTCGTACCCTGGTACTCGGGTGCAACATTCCAGACGCTTTACTAACACTCTCCCCACTTGGAGAGTCAGCGCCTTTAACCTCCTGTTTGGCCCAGTTTGCAATTTCTGTGGAAGATGAACAGGAATAGCGAGAATCAATGAGAGACTAGCTGGAGGTGTCTGGATGGGCAAATTTAACTCTCATTTCCCACCAGGAAGAGGAATTAACCAAAGGCTCAGCGTGCCGTGCCAGAACCAGATTAGGGCCTGAAGACATCCTGCGGTGTTGCGGCCAGGTCACAAGAAAGCGAGTTGAAGAAAGGAGCTCAGGGGCACTGTAATTCACAAACCTGCAGAGTTATAAATGACAGCTATCGTGCAAAAATAGACTGAAGTAAGGCTGCCAAGAGGACTTGAAAGCGGGGCAGAATTGCAGGAAACCGATTTCAGGAGGTAGACTGGAATTGCATTGAAAGCATAGGAAAAGAGGCAGAACGTCCACAATGATGCACTTGGCCAAAAAGGGCGTATGCGTTTTTTCCTGAATATATTCAGGAAAAAACGCATACGCACTTTTTGGCCAACCAAGCAAACTTGCAAAGGAAATCTGCACTACAATGAAGTCTCACTTCCCCCCAGTCAAAAGGGCCATCTGAAAAAAGTGTAAAATCCAGAAAGGCAGGACAAGCCATGGAGAACTGGGAGCCTTGTTATGCTGATGGGCGGGATGTAAATTGCCAACAGACACTCAGGAGAAGTGTATGGTGTTTCCTGAAACATCTGAAAAACAAAGCAACAGAGCCTAGGGCACTTCCACTTATGGTCCTATAGCTTAGGGAAATTAAAATCAAAAAGACACAGCCACCCCAAAGTTTGGGACACCTCCGTTTACAAGAACCTCGTTTACCGTACAAGTGCAATATCACAGAAAGTGAAAAATGGATAAAGAACTTGTGGTACTTACGTACAATGCAGTATCACTCAGCAATGAAATCTATGTCATCAGGCCCTTAGCAGCACAATGAGTGGATTCAGGTATGATGATTCTAACTGAAATAAGTCACACAGAAAAAGAAACATCATAAGATATCACTGATACACGGAATGGAAACTTGGCTACACAGGAACTGCATTCTAAAACAGAACAGGGTCTCAAATTTAGAAAACCAACTTATGCTTGCTTAAGGGTAAAGGTGAGTTGGGGTGCTGCATAAAACCAGAGATTGAAATGAGCACAGATAAAGTTCCTTAAGCCAAATATGGAATAGACAAGAGCTACTCCTTGCTCAACGAAATGGACTCAACACCCCATATTAAACGCCTAAGAATGTACCTGACTAGTAAGTATCTTAAAACCTATGAATTGCTATGTCTCCAAAAGAGAATCAAGCGTGTGTACAGGGGCAAAAACGCAGCAGTGATAGGATTGGAGAGGTTCAGTGAGCAAATGAAGACCCTTTGAAGTCATATTGCATGGTACCCATTACACGGGTCTCAACTCTCCAGGTTTAAGGTATTCTTCCTTCAGCTAAAACATGCATGTGGAACCCAGCGTATGATCAACCATGTGAACGGGAGACGTCTTCAAATATGTCTCAGTTTTCCTCTCCTGGTACTCGGGTGCAACATTCCAGACGCTTTACTAACACTCTCCCGACTTGGAGAGTCAGTGCCTTTAACCTCCTGTTTGGCCCAGTTTGCAATTTCTGCGGAAGATGAACAGGAATAGCGAGAACCAATGAGAGGCTAGCTGCAGGTGTCTGAATGGGCAAATTTAACTCTCATTTCCCACCAGGAAGAGGAATTAACCAAAGGCTCAGCATGCCGGGCCGGAACCAGATTAGGGCCTGAAGCCATCCTGCGGTGTTGCGGCCAGCTCACAAGAAAGCGAGTTGAAGAAAGGAGCTCAGGGGCACTGTAATTCACAAACCTGCAGAGTTATAAATGACAGCTATCGTCCAAAAATATACTGAAGTAAGGCTGCCAAGAGGACTTGAAAGCGGGGCAGAATTGCAGGAAACCGATTTCAGGAGGTAGACTGGAATTGCATTGAAAGCATAGGAAAAGAGGCAGAACGTCCACAATGATGCACTTGGCCAAAAAGGGCGTATGCGTTTTTTCCTGAATATATTCAGGAAAAAACGCATACGCCCTTTTTGGCCAACCAAGCAAACTTGCAAAGGAAATCTGCACTACAATGAAGTCTCACTTCCCCCCAGTCAAAAGGGCCATCTGAAAAAAGTGTAAAATCCAGAAAGGCAGGACAGGCCATGGAGAACTGGGAGCCTTGTTATGCTGATGGGCGGGATGTAAATTGCCAACAGACACTCGGGAGAAGTGTATGGTGTTTCCTGAAACATCTAAAAAACAAAGCAACAGAGCCTAGGGCACTTCCACTTATGGTCCTATAGCTTAGGGAAATTAAAATCAAAAAGACACAGCCACCCCAAAGTTTGGAACGGCTCTGTTTACAAGAACCTCGTTTACAGTACAAGTTCAACATCGCAGAAAGTGAAAAATGGATAAAGAAGTTGTGGTATTTACTTACAAAGCAATATCACTCAGCAAGGAAATCTGTGTCATCAGGCCCTTAGCAGCACAATGAGTGGATTCAGGTATGATGATTCTAACTGAAATAAGTCACACAGAAAAAGAAACATCATAAGATATCACTAATACACGGAATGTAAACTTGGCTACACAGGAACTGCATTCCAAAACAGAACAGGGTCTCAAATTTAGAAAACCAACTTATGCTTGCTTAAGGGGAAAGGTGAGTTGGGGTGCTGCATAAAACCAGAGATTGAAATGAGCACAGATAAAGTTCCTTAAGCCAAATATGGAATAGACAAGAGCTACTCCTTGCTCAACGAAATGGACTCAACACCCCATATTAAACGCCTAAGAATGTACCTGACTAGTAAGTATCTTAAAACCTATGGATTGCTATGTCTCCAAAAGAGAATCAAGCGTGTGTACAGGGGCATAAACGCAGCAGTGATAGGATTGGAGAGGTTCGGTGAGCAAATGAAGACCCTTTGAAGTCATATTGCATGGTACCCATTCCACGGGTTTCAACTACCCAGGTTTAAGGTATTCTTCCCTCAGCTAAAACATGCATGTGGAACCTAGAGTATGATCAACCTTGTGATCGGGAGACGTGTTCAAATATGTCTCAGTTTTCGTAACCTGGTACTCGGGTGCAACATTCCAGAAGCTTTACTAACACTCTCCCCACTTGGAGAGTCAGTCCCTTTAACCTCCTGTTTGGCCCAGTTTGCAATTTCTGCGGAAGATGAACAGGAATAGCGAGAACCAATGAGAGACTAGCTGGAGGTGTCTGGACGGGCAAATTTAACTCTCATTTCCCACCAGGAAGAGGAAATAACCAAAGGCTCAGCGTGCCGTGCCAGAACCAGATTAGGGCCTTAAGCCATCCTGCGGTGTTGCGGCCAGCTCACAAGAAATGAGTTGAAGAAAGGAGCTCAGGGGCACTGTAATTCACAAACCTGCAGAGTTATAAATGACAGCTATCGTCCAAAAATATACTGAAGTAAGGCTGCCAAGAGGACTTGAAAGCGGGGCACAATTGCAGGAAACTGATTTCAGGAGGTAGACTGGAATTGCATTGAAAGCATAGGAAAGGAGGCAGAACGTCCACAATGATGCACTTGGCCAACAAGGGCGTATGCGTTTTTTCCTGAATATATTCAGGAAAAAACGCATACGCCCTTTTTGGCCAACCAAGCAAGTTGCAAAGCAAATCTGCACTACAATGAAGTCTAACTTCCCCCTGGTCAAAAGGGCCATCTGAAAAAAGTGTAAAATCCAGAAAGGTAGGACAGGCCATGGACAACTGGGAGCCTTGTTATGCTGATGGGCGGGATGTAAATTGCCAACAGACACTCGGGAGAAGTGTATGGTGTTTCCTGAAACATCTAAAAAACAAAGCAACAGAGCCTAGGGCACTTCCACTTATGGTCCTATAGCTTAGGGAAATTAAAATCAAAAAGACACAGCCACCCCAAAGTTTGGGACGCCTCTGTTGACAAGAACCTCGTTTACAGTACAAGTTCAACATCACAGAAAGTGAAAAATGGATAAAGAAGTTGTGGTATTTACTTACAAAGCAATATCACTCAGCAATGAAATCTATGTCATCAGGCCCTTAGCAGCACAATGAGTGGATTCAAGTATGATGATTCTAACTGAAATAAGTCACACAGAAAAAGAAACATCATAAGATATCAGTAATACACGGAATTGAAACTTGGCTACACAGGAACTGAAATACAGAACAGAAGAGGGTCTCAAATTTAGAAAACCATCTTATGCTTGCTTAAGGGTAAAGGTGAGTTGGGGTGCTGCATAAAACCAGAGATTGAAATGAGCACAGATAAAGTTCCTTAAGCGTAATATGGAATAGACAAGAGCTACTCCTTGCTCAACGAAATGGACTCAACACCGCATATTAAACGCCTAAGAATGTACCTGACTAGTAAGTATCTTAAAACCTATGGATTGCTATGTCTCCGAAAGAGAATCAAGCATGTGTACAGGGGCATAAACGCAGCAGTGATAGGAATGGAGAGGTTCGGTGAGCAAATGAAGACCCTTTGAAGTCATATTGCATGGTACCCATTCCACGGGTTTCAACTACCCAGGTTTAAGGTATTCTTCCTTCAGGTAAAACATGCATGTGGCACCTAGAGTATGATCAACCATGTGATTGGGAGACGTGTTCAAATATGTCTCAGTTTTCGTACCCTGGTACTCGGGTGCAACATTCCAGACGCTTTACTAAAACTCTCCCGACTTGGAGACTCAGTCCCTTTAACCTCCTGTTTGGCCCAGTTTGCAATTTCTGCGGAAGATGAACAGGAATAGCGAGAACCAATGAGAGACTAGCTGGAGGTGTCTGGACGGGCAAAATTAACTCTCATTTCCCACCAGGAAGAGGAATTAACCAAAGGCTCAGCGTTCCGTGCCGGAACCAGATTAGGGCCTGAAGCCATCCTGCGCTGTTGCGGCCAGGTCTCAAGAAAGCGAGTTGAAGAAAGGAGCTCAGGGGCACTGTAATACACAAACCTGCAGAGTTATAAATGACAGCTATCGTCCAAAAATATACTGAAGTAAGACAGCCAAGAGGACTTGAAAGTGGGGCAGAATTGCAGGAAACCGATTTCAGGAGGTAGACTGGAATTGCACTGAAAGCATAGGAAAAGTGGTAGAACGTCCACAATGATGCACTTGGCCAAAAATTGCGTATGCGTTTTTTCCTTCAGGAAAAAACGCATACGCACTTTTTGGCCAACCAAGCAAGCTTGCAAAGGAAATCTGCACTACAATGAAGTCTCACTTCCCCCCGGTCAAAAGGGCCATCTGAAAAAAGTGTAAAATCCGGAAAGGCAGGACAGGCCATGGAGAACTGGGAGCCTTGTTATGCTGATGGGCGGGATGTAAATTGCCAACAGACACTCGGGAGAAGTGTATGGTGTTTCCTGAAACATCTAAAAAACAAAGTAACAGAGCCTAGGGCACTTGCACTTATGGTCCTATAGCTTAGGGAAACTAAAATCAAAAAGACACAGCCACTCCAAAGTTTGGGACGCCTCTGTTTACAAGAGCCTCGTTTACCGTACAAGTTCATTATCACAGAAAGGGAAAAATGGATAAAGAACTTGTGGTACTTACGTACAATGCAGTATCACTCAGCAATGAAATCTATGTCATCAGGCCCGTAGCAGCATAATGAGTGGATTCAGGTACGATGATTCTAACTGAAGTAAGTCACACAGAAAAAGAAACATCAAAAGATATCACTAATACACGGAATGTAAACTTGGCTACACAGGAACTGAATTAAAGAACAGAACAGCGTCTCAAATTTAGAAAACCAACTTATGCTTGCTTAAGGGTAAAGGTGAGTTGGGGTGCTGCATAAAACCAGAGATTGAAATGAGCACAGATAAAGTTCCTTAAGCCAAATATGGAATAGACAAGAGCTACTCCTTGCTCAACGAAATGGACTCAACACCGCATATTAAACGCCTAAGAATGTACCTGACTAGTAAGTATCTTAAAACCTATGGATTGCTATGTCTCCGAAAGAGAATCAAGCATGTGTACAGGGGCATAAACGCAGCAGTGATAGGATTGGAGAGGTTCGGTGAGCAAATGAAAACCCTTTGAAGTCATATTGCATGGTACCCATTCCACGGGTTTCAACTACCCAGGTTTAAGGTATTCTTCCTTCAGCTAAAACATGCATGTGGAACCCAGAGTATGATCAACCATGTGATCGGGAGACGTGTTCAAATATGTCTCAGTTTTCGTACCCTGGTACTCGGGTGCAACTTTCCAGATGCTTTACTAACAGTCTCCCGACTTGGAGAGTCAGTCCCTTTAACCTGCTGTTTGGCCCAGTTTGCAATTTCTGCGGAAGATGAACAGGAATAGCGAGAACCAATGAGAGACTAGCTGGAGGTGTCTGGACGGGCAAATTTAACTCTCATTTCCCACCAGGAAGAGGAATTAAACAAAGGCTCAGCGTGCCGTGCCGGAACCAGATTAGGGCCTGAAGCCATCCTGCGGTGTTGCGGCCAGCTCACAAGAAAGCGAGTTGAAGAAAGGAGCTCAGGGGCACTGTAATTCACAAACCTGCAGAGTTATAAATGACAGCTATCGTCCAAAAATAGACTGAAGTAAGGCTGCCAAGAGAACTAGAAAGCGGGGCAGAATTGCAGGAAACCGATTTCAGGAGGTAGACTGGAAATGCATTTCAAGCATAGGAAAAGAGGCAGAACGTCCACAATGATGCACTTGGCCAAAAAGGGCGTATGCGTTTTTTCCTGAATATATTCAGGAAAAAACGCATACGCCCTTTTTGGCCAACCAAGCAAATTTGCAAAGGTAATCTGCACTACAATGAAGTCTCACTTCCCCCCGGTCAAAAGGACCATCTGAAAAAAGTGTAATATCCAGAAAGGCAGGACAGGCAATGGAGAACTGGGAGCCTTGTTATGCTGATGGGCGGGATGTAAATTGCCAACAGACACTTGGGAGAAGTGTATGGTGTTTCCTGAAACATCTAAAAAACAAAGCAACAGAGCCTAGGGCACTTCCACTTATGGTCCTATAGCTTAGGGAAATTAAAATCAAAAAGACACAGCCACCCCAAAGTTTGGGACGCCTCTGTTTACAACAACCTCGTTTACAGTACAAGTTCAATATCACAGAAAGTGAAAAATGGATAAAGAAGTTGTGGTACTCACGTACAATGCAATATCACTCAGGAATGAAATCTATGTCACCAGGCCCGTAGCAGCACAATGAGTGGATTCGGGTATGGTGATTCTAACTGAAATAAGTCACACAGAAAAAGAAACATCAAAAAATATCACTAACACATGGAATGTAAACTTGGCTACAGAGGAACTGAATTACAGAACAGAACAGGGTCTCAAATTTAGAAAACCAACTTATGCTTGCTTAAGTGGAAAGGTGAGTTGGGGTGCTGCATAAAACCAGAGGTTGAAATGAGCACAGATAAAGTTCCTTAAGCCAAATATGGAATAGACAAGAGCTACTCCTTGCTCAATGAAATGGACTCCACACCCCATATTAAACGCCTAAGAATATACCTGACTAGTAAGTATCTTAAAACCTATGGATTGCTATGTCTCCAAAAGAGAATCAAGCGTGTGTACAAGGGTCATAAACGCAGCAGTGATAGGACTGGAGAGATTCGGTGAGCAAATGAAGACCCTTTGAAGTCATATTGCATGGTACCCATTCCACGGGTCTCAACTCTCCAGGTTTAAGGTATTCTTTCTTCAGCTAAAACATGCATGTGGAACCCAGAGTATGATCAACCGTGTGATCGGGAGACGTGTTCAAATATGTCTCAGTTTTCGTCCCCTGGTACTTCAGTGCAACATTCCAGACGCTTTACTAACACTCTCCCCACTTGGAGAGTCAGTGCCTTTAACCTCCTGTTTGGCCCAGTTTGCAATTTCTGCGGAAGATGTACAGGAATAGGGAGAACCAATGAGAGACAAGCGGGAGGTGTCTGGACGGGCAAATTTAACTCTAATTTCCCACCAGCATGAGGAATTAACCAAAGGCTCAGCGTGCCGTGCCGGAACCAGATTAGGGCCTGAAGCCATCCTGCGGTGTGGCGGCCAGGTCACAAGAAAGCGAGTTGAAGAAAGGAGCTCAGGGGCACTGTAATTCACAAACCTGCAGAGTTATAAATGACAGATATCGTCCAAAAATAGACTGAAGTAAGGCTGCCAAGAGGACTTGAAAGCGGGGCAGAATTGCAGGAAACCGATTTCAGGAGGTAGACTGGAATTGCATTGAAAGCATAGGAAAAGAGGCAGAACGTCCACAATGATGCACTTGGCCAAAAAGGGCGTATGCGTTTTTTCCTGAATATATTCAGGAAAAAACGCATACGCCCTTTTTGGCCAACCAAGCAAGCTTGCAAAGGAAATCTGCACTACAATGAAGTCTCACTCCCCCCGGTCAAAAGGGCCATCTGAAAAAAGTGTAAAATCCAGAAAGGCAGGACAGGCCATGGAGAACTGGGAGCCTTGTTATGCTGATGGGCAGGATGTAAATTGCCAACAGCCACTCAGGAGAAGTGTATGGTGTTTCCTGAAACATCTAAAAAACAAAGCAACAGAGCCTAGGGCACTTCCACTTATGGTCCTATAGCTTAGGGAAATTAATATCAAAAAGACACAGCAACCCCAAAATTTGGGACGGCTCTTTTTACAGGAATCTCTTCTACGGCACAAGTTAAATATCCCAGAGAGCAAATAATGGATAAAGAAGTTGCGGTACTTATGTACAACAGAATACCACTCAGCAATGAAATCTATGTCACCAGGCCCGTACCAGCATAATGAGTGCATTGAGGCACGATGATTCTAAGTGAAATAAGTCACACAGAAAAAGAAACATCATAAGGTATCACTAATACACGGAATGTGAACTTGGCTACACATGAACTGAATTACAAAACAGAACAGGGTCTCAAGTTTAGAAAACCAACTTATGCCTGCTTAAGGGGGAAGGTGAGTTGGGGTGCTGCATAAAAGCAGAGTTTGAAATTAGCACAGATACCGTTCCATAAGCCAAATATGTAATAGACAAGAGCTACCCCTTGCTCAACGAAATGGATTCAACAATGAGGTATCACCTCACACCTGGTAGAATAGGCATCATTGAAAATCTACAAACAAAAAATGCTGGAAAGGGTGTGGAGAAAAGGAACCCTCTTCCACTATTGTTGGGAATATAAATTGATACAGTCATTATGGAGAACAATATGGAATTTCTTAAGAAACTAACAATAGAACTACCATATGATACAGCAATCCCAGTACTGGACATATGCCCAGACAAAACCATAAATCAAAAAGTCATTCACCGCAATGTTCATTGCATCACTATTTACAATATCGAGGTAATGGAAGCAACCTAAATGCCCACAGACAGACGAATGCATAAAGCTGTGGTACATATATAAAATGGAATATTACTAAGCCATGAAAAGGAATGAAATTGGGTCATTTGTAGAGACGTCGATGGATCTAGAGACTGTCATACAGAGTGAAGTAAGTCAGAAAGAGAAAAACAAATCTTGTATATTCATGCATATATGTGGAACCTAGAAAAACTGTACAGATTAACCATTTTGCAAGGCATAAATAGAGCAACAGATGTACACAACAAACGTATGGACAACAAGGGGGGAAAGCTGTTGGGGGGGTGGTGGTGGGAGGAGTTGAGAGACTGGGATTGGCATGTATACATTTATATGTATAAAATAGATAACCAATAAGAACCTGCTGTATAAAAATATAAAATAAAATTCAAAATTAAAAAGAAGTAAAATTTAAAAAATAAAACAGAAAAAACAATTATTCCCTGCACATACATGTATTTATATGAATAAATTATTTCCATGCTTATATCTGTAAATACAAAAAAGAGGAATAAAATCTACCTTGAACCAAAAACGAAAAAGAGAAAAAAAACACAGAACCCACCAGTTACACAGAGGAAAACCGTATCAGGGCACTTGCTCCAGTTGTAAACAATTCTGAAGTTGGTCAGTGGTGGGGAATCGTCTCCCATTCAGCCAGCAGCCCCCACGCAACAAGCGTCCTCATTGCAAAGCTGGGGCACCGTGCCGAGGCATCTGTGAGTAAACGTGAGCTGAGCCCCAGGCCAGTTGCTGCTGAACTATTCCCACCCGTCCCAGGTAAAACACCTGAATATATACAAGGACTTGAAAGCCTAGAGGAAGGGCCATAGAGCCACACGAGTGACAGCATGCCGGCCGACTTGGTGCCTGCAGGCCAGCCAGGATGGTCCTGGCCCTGGGTGCTCTTCTGGAAGATTTCCATTTCCCTGCCTGAGATACCCGTCCTGTCCCTGCCCCCACTGCTTTTTTCCTTCCTCACCTCTGCCCAGGGAGAAATTCCAGCAGCAGGTATGGGTGACACATCCTCTTCTTTAGCAGGTGGCAGCCTGGCAACTGCTGCAGAAAGTCCAGCAGAGCCCCACTCACACTGGGCCACCCACAAAGCCGTGGCCTCTCACTCCCTCCCACCAGCCCAGCCCCGAGACTGCTGACAGGGCAGAGAAAATGGCGTCAGGCACGGCTGCAGGGGCTCTTGCTGCCTGGAGTGGTATTTATATTGATCTCAACCCAGGCACACCTGGGGAGGGCTGGCCGGCACGGTAAGGCTGCCCAGGTCAGCCAATCATCACCCCTCAGGGGCTCACAGTTGCAGAAAATGGAACTTGCTGAACCGGCCAGGTCCAAGGAACAGGTGTGGGCTCCTGAGAGTCAGGATAGACAAGGGGCTGCAGCTTTGGCTTGTTTTCTAATCATTTTATCTGGCCCATGAGTGGGAGACAACTTCAAGAAAACCCTCTCCTAATGAGAGGAACCCAGGAGTCAGGCAGAGGAGGGGTGGGTGGTGGTTGGAGACAGAGGCCTGGTGCCCCGGGTGCAGTGGAAGTCTCTGGAAGACCAGGTGGAGGGAGGCCTCACGGAGTGATGCCCAGGGTCACAGACCTGTCGCAGCTGCTGTTTGTTAGTTCAAGTCCTGCTCTGAGGTGCTCTGTGTCAGCTCTGAGCGACAGGTGAGCTGGGGGTGCTCTGCAATGAGGGCTATGTGCACGGTTCCTGTGTGCCCAGCCCTGCCACGGTACCTGCAAGGGTAGCTCTGTATCCTGGGAGGGGCCTGACCACGAGAGCCCCGTGGGCTGGGGTGGGGGTGGGGTACCTGCCCAGGTGAGCTCCATATTCTGGGATTGGTCTGACCACGAGAGCCCCATGGGCTGCTGGGGACCTGGTAAAGGATGTCAGGACAGTCAGTGAAGCCACCGAGGATATACCTCCAGTTGCTCCTAATTCCTACACCCTGCTGGTCATTCTACCAACCACCAGGACATGGTATTCTGTATTAGTCTTCAATGATGCCTTCTTTTGTATTCCATTAGTCCCAGAGTCACAAGAAATTTTGGCTTGTGAGTGGCAGGACTCAACATACAACTAAAACAATACTTCCGGGCCGTCTGGCCCCAAGGGTGCAAAAATTCCCACACCATCTTTGGGGAAAGCTTAGCTAAAGACCTAAAAGTTCTACCTCTGGAAAAGGAAACCCTCCTTCAATATGCAGACGACATTCTGATCACCAGCCCTACTAAGGAGGCCTCTGAACTACCAAGCCAATAAAGGATAGAAGTTGTCCAAGAAAAAGCTCAAATATCACAGACTGCGGTGACCTGCCTGGGCTTCATTCTCACAGAAGGTCAGAGAAGCCCATTCCAGGAAAGGGAAGAAACCATTTTCAGCCTTACCCCTTTCTAAAACTAGAAGACAGCTTAGGGGTTCCTGGGGAGGCCAGGGTTTGCTGCTTCTGGATCCCTAGCTACAGTCTACTAGCTGGGCCTCTATATGAAACACTGAAAGGAAAAGATGATGATCCTTTTGAATAGAATCCAGAAGTGGCCTTTCAAGAATGGAAAGAGCAGTCAATTCAGACCCTTGCCCTGGAACTCCCTAATTTAGCTAAACCCTTTGACCTTTACATTCCCGGTGAAAGGTGAATCGCCATTGGAGAATTAGTGCAAAAACTGGGACCACTTGAAATGGAACAATGCAAGAATGCCATCCAGGTAGGATAAACTACGGTCACTAAGGGGCTTGGCCCACTGCCACATCTGGCCAAGATACTGGCGGTATCTAAAAACCTGGAAATCAGCAGCCCAAAAGGCCACCTCCCTCCTAAGGGAAAAGGACCCCACGTGGTGATCCTAACCACCAACCATGCCCTGAAGTTGCAGGGTTCGCTCCGTGGGCACACCGACCTCGAGTGAGGAGGCCCTCCAACTCCAACATCCAGAGAGATAACCGGGGGCAACAGGGCACCATGACGACTCGTGTGAACATCACTTGACCTGGAGTTTCTCTCATAAAACAACAAGAGTGTGTCCCAAAAGAGTAGACTACTGCTTGCAGGACTTACTGCACCCAGAGGGGAGCTAATAATCTTGGCGGGGGAACAGTATACCACACTGTCACCATAGAAAAGCCTACAGACACCGTGATGATGGTGGCCAATAAGACCGGCTGGACTCCTGTTTACTTCAAAAGGCTGTTGACTCAGTAGCCATCATGGTCCTTGGTCACCACTGACCCTGGACTGTCTGGGAGTTGAGCGGGCAGGGCTCTGACACCTGGTGCTGTTTGTACGTTAATTCAGGGGCCTAACTGAAGAAAGCGCAGACTACTGGTCAGAGCATCTAGGCTGGCAGAGACGGTCAGCCTAAGGTGGCCGAACAAATGTGGGGCGGGGTGAAACCGGCCCCCACAGCGTCTCTGCACATCTCTTTCCTGGACCCTTAAAGGTCATTAGAATCTATAACACTTCCAATGCTGGTGCTCAGGTGGACGAGCAGGGAGGCAGGGGTCCTGGGGACAATCAACGTCACCGGGAGGCTGCTGGGGAGAAGCTCTGACCCTCGCCCCAGGGTATGAGGGCTCCCAACTCAGCACTCAGCAGTTACAGAAGAAGGGTCTGCACCCTCAGCACTCCAAGAATGAGGAACGGGACAAAAGGCAGAGGAGGGGTTTGTCCCCAGCAAAGCCCATTAAAAATCCCTGGGAGATAAAAATAGAATCTGGGCAATAAAGTCAAGTCTAACCTTTTTTATCCTTTGTGCTTTGTCTAATTTCACGTGCTCCTAGGGTCCCGCATGCAGAGGTTCCACACCCGGCACTTCAGACCAGATTTCCTAGTGCAGAATGGCTGGGTCGACACCTCAGCTCCTGGGGCCCAGTGCAGACTCCACGATATAGAGCCTGAGCTACAGCCAACCCGGCCCTCGAGAGCTCCGCCGCCTCCCTCCCTCCCACTGACTCTGACAGGATCTCTACACAGCAGCCCAGCCCACAGCCCACGGGGTAGTGCATGCTCTCACCTCTCCATTCTCTGATCAAAATATAAAGTTTCCTTTGCTTGTGAACCAAACTCAGTCTCGATCTGTTGGCCCCAATGACACTGGGCAGGGGGACACTTGTTGGGGTCCACTCTGGAGGATCAGTAACAGAAATTGAGACTATTGTAACCTCAATGAACAGATGTGTGAGCCAAACTGTAGTTAACATAGAACAGTGTATAAGGCTCGGGTAAAATAAGATGTTTTTAACACTTCCATTTGATATTTCCATCACTTTTTATAAGCAAGTTCAGTGAAAAGGTTTGTCTTATTTGTCAGGTCAATATTAGAGAAACGAAGTGATTTCTTTCCAAGGATGTACAGCTAATAATCTTGGTTAAACCTTCAATCTTGTTTTAAATGCTTTTCCATTGAAAATGATACCTCTCTTTCGGCTCCCCCATTTCTGAGAAGTATAAAATCTTATAATTTATTATTACCAAAGGGGAAAGGTGGGAGGAGGGATAAATTAACAGTTTGGAATGAACACATACACACTGCTATGTATAAAATAGATCATCAACAAGGAACTACTGTATAGCACAGGGAACTACACTCAACATTTTGCAATAACCTATAAGGGGAAATAATCTGAAAAAGAATAGATATTTTTATTGACATCATCTATCAATGACAGTTAAAGTGTAGCCTAAGGGAAGCTGGTGGTGAGTGCTTCTGACCCTGAAGACTTCAATCATCTAAAGTTTGGACTCTGCCTACTTCCCAAGGCCCTTAATGAACATATGTGTAGCCGTAGCTTAAAAACTTCCCCAGTTTGGATTTCGGGGAGACACTGATTTTGAAAAAGCCCTGGTGTTCTCCTTACATGAATGGGACTCTTCCTACTGCTAAAACATGTCTGTCACACCCAGAGGATGGTATACCGTCTGATCGGGAAGAGTTTGGAAAAGGCATCTCATCTCCTCATCTCCTGGTGCTCGGGTTCACCCCTCCAGCGTCTTTACTAACAGTCTCCCCACTTGGAGATGTCAGCACTGTCAACATCCTGTTGCGTACAGTTTGGAATTTGTCCAGAGGATGAAGCGGAAGGATGAGGAACAATGAGAGACAAGTCCTAGGTGTTCAGACAGGCACATGTCACTCTAATTTCCAATCAGGAAGACGAATTGACCAAAGGCTAGGGTTGCCCATGGAAACAGTATAGGGCTTGAGGAAATCCCGCTGCTTTGTGGCCAGTTCCCATAAACACGAGTTGAACAATGGAACTCAGGGGCAGTAAAATTCACAAAACTGCAGAGTTGAAAATATCCATCACTGAAAAATGTCTTGAGGAAAGTCAGAGAAAAGGACTTGTAAGCAAGGGAGAATGGCAGGAAAGGGATTTGAGGAGGTAGAAAGGACTCGCCATTAAGCACAAGAAAAGGAGCTGAACATTGCCAACATTGCCAACATTGCAGTTGGCCAAAAAGGGTGTATGCGTTCTTTTCTGTATATATTCAAGAAAAGGGCATACACTTTTTTAGCCAACCAAACAGGTGGGCACTGGAAGTCAATACTACAAAAGATATCACTTCGCATCAGTCAGAAGAGCCATCCTCATAAAGCGTAAACAACAGAAATGCAGGACAGGGCAACGAGAAGAGGGAGCCCTGTGAGACTTATAGTGGAAATGTATATTGCCAACGGCCATTCTGGAGAAGTGTATTGTGTTTACTAAAGCATCTAAAAAATGAGCTACAGAGCATAGGGCACTTGCACTCATGGGCGTATATCTTGGGAAAAACAAAAATCGAGAGGACACAGGCACCCCAATGTTTACCCCCTCTCTGTTTAAAAGATCCTCGACTAGGATATAACTTAAATGTCTCTGGAGGGGAAAAATGGATAGAGATGTGGTACTTAGGTAGAGTGGAATATTATTCAGCCTGGAAATCAATGAAATATGGCCAGTTGTAACAACTCCGGAGGAGTTACGTATGATCATTCTAAGTGACAGAATTCAAAAAGAAAAAGACACATATCATAAGATATCACTTAAAGGTGGAATCCAAAATGGCTACACATGAAATAAATTACAAAACAAAAACATAGTCAAATATGTAGAAAACACGCATAAGGCTGCTAAACGGGAAAGGTGGGGAGGGGTGAGGCATCATCCAGGAGGTTGAAATTAGCAAAGATACCATTCCAAATACCAAACTGATAATCAACAAGGCCTACACGGTAGCTAAAAGAACTGCACTCAGCACACTCAAGTCACCGGAAAAGAATATATACGACTGGTAAGAATCTGAAAAAGAATTTATTGATGTCTCTCTGTACGTGAATCAAGTGGATGTACAGCAGCAAGAAGCAGAGCTTTGAAAATCAGCTGTAACCAATATAGTAATAAATTGAAAAAAATAAACGACAGAGAGACAGAGAAAACCTCTTACAACTTTTCCTCAGGGACGGTGATGCAACATGGATTGAACACATCTAGACCCACAGCAGGATGAGACATAAGGCTGGAAACTGTTTGCGCTAAGAGAAATGTGAGGTTGGGTGAGGAAATGCACACCCTTTAAAGTAATACTACCTGGTACCCATTCAATGGGTCCCAAATCTGCAGGTTCAAGGGATCTTCCTACAGCTAAAACATGCATGGAAAACCCAGAGGACTGTACACCATGTGATCGGGAGATGTGTCTAAAATGCACCTCATTTATCCTCTCCTGGTGCTCCTGTTCACCATTCCAGCCACGCTACTTAGAATCTCCCCACTTGGAGAATCAGCACATTTAAACTTCTGTTTCACACATTTTGCAAATTGTGAGGAGGATGAACGGGAAGAGGGGGAACCAATGAGAGAAGAGTTGTAGGGGTTTGGACGGGCACATATCACTCTAATTTCCCATTAAGAATAAGAATTAAAGAAAGGCTCAGCCTGCCTCGCCGGAGCCAAAATAGGGCCTGAAGCAATCCTGCGGGTTTGAGGCCAGCTCACAAAAGAGCAACTTAAAAAATGGAGCTCAGGGTCACTGCAATTCACAAACCTGCAGAGTTATAAATGAAAACTAACGTCCAAAAATATGTTGAGGTAAGGCAAAGAAGAGGATCTGAATGCAAGACAGAATTGCAAGAAACAGATTTCAAGAGATAGATTGGACTCGTCTTTAACGCACATGAAAAGCGGCAGAATTTCGACAATGATGCAGTTGGCCCAAAAGGGCGTATGCGTTTTTTCCTGATTATATCCAGGAAAAAACGCATACGCACTTTATGGGCAACGAAGCAAGCAAGCAATGCAAATGTGCACAACAAAGAAGTCTCACTTCCCACCGGTCAAAAGGGCCATCCTAAAAAATTGTAAAAACCAGAAATGCAGGACAGGCCATGGAGAACAGGGAGCCTTTATATGCTGATGGGCAGTGTGTGAACTGCCGAGAGCCACTCTGGAGAAGTGTATGGTGGTTCCTAAATCATCTAAAAAACAGAGCTACAGAGCATAGGACACTTCCAATCATGGGAGTATATCTAGGGAATCTAAAAATCAACAAGACACAAGCACACCACAGTTTAGGGCTACTCTGTTTACAAGAACCTCAACTTCAGTACACCTTAAATATCCCAGGAAAGAGAACAATGGATAAAGAAGATGTGGTACTTATGTACAATGGAATATCTCTTCACCATGAAATCAATGTAATAAGGCTAGTAGAAGGATAAAGAGTGGATTTAGGTCCGATAATACTACTTGAAATAAGTCAAACAGAAAAAGAAACATATCATAAGATATCACTTATAGAGGGAGGGTAAATATGGCTGCACAAGAAATGAATTACAGAACAGAACAGTGTCTCACATTTAGAAAACACACTTATGTCAGCTTAAGGGGAAAGGAGAGGTGGGGTGATGCATAAAACCAGAGTTTGAAATTAGCACAGATACCGTTCAATAAACCAAATAGGTATTAGACAAGATCTACACCTTGCTCAATGAACTGGCCTCAACACACCCTATACACCGCAGAGAAATATATCTGAGGAATAAGAATCTTAAAACCCATGTATTGATATATCTCCATAAGGGAATCAAGTGTGTGCAGAGCGGCACAAACACAGCAGTGAAAAGGAGCTAAACCCCATTATAGAAATAAATTTTAAAAACAAAACGCTGAAACAATGAAAGAGAGAAAAATTCTTACAAAATTCGCTCAGGGGCTGTGATGCAACCTGGATTGACCACATATAAACCCACAGCTGGATAAGACATAAGGCTGGACACTTGGGGCTGACAGGATTGGTGAGCTTTGGTGAGCAACTGCCGAAAGTTTAATGCAATACTTCATGCTACTCAGTCCAAGGGTCCCAACACTCCAGGTTGAAGGGAATCTTCCTACAGCTAAACCATGCTTGGGAAACCCAGCGACTGGTATACCATATGATCGGGAAAGGTTTCTAAAACGCACCTCATTTTTCCTCTCCTGGGGCTCCGGATCGACATTCCAGCCGCTTTACTAACAACATCCCCACATGGAGTCAATGCCTTTAAGTTCTGGTATCGCACAGTCTGCAGTTAGTGCAGAGGATGAATGGGAATAGGGGGAACCAGTGAGAAACTAGCTGTAGCGGTTTCAATGGGCACATGTCACTCTAATATCACATCAGTAAGAAGAATTAACCAAAGGCACAGCAAGGTGCCCCAGAAGAAAAATAGGGCTTCAAGGAATCCTGTGGTTATGGGGCAAGACCACAAAAATAAGAGCTAAAAAATGGAGCTAAGGGCCACTGCAATTCAAAAACCTGTAGAGTTATAAAGGCCAACTATTTTTAAAAAATATATTGAGGTAAGGCTATGAAGAGGCATTGAAAGCAAGGCAGAATTGCAGGAAACCGATTTCAGGAGGTAGACTGGAATTGCATTGAAAGCATATGAAGAGAGTCAGAAACTCGACAATGATGCACTTGGCCAAAAAGGGCGTATGCGTTTTTTCCTGAATATATTCAGGGAAAAACGCATACGCCCTTTTTGGCCAACCAAGCAAGCTTGCAAAGGAAATCTGCACTACAATGAAGTCTCACTTCCCCCCGGTCAAAAGGGCCATCTGAAAAAAGTGTAAAATCCATAAAGGCACGACAGGCCATGGAGAACTGGGAGCCTTCTTATGCTGATGGGCGGGATGTAAATTGCCAACAGCCACTCTGGAGAAGTGTATGGTGTTTCCTGAAACATCTAAAAAACAAAGCAACAGAGCCTAGGGCACTTCCACTTATGGTCCTATAGCTTAGGGAAATTAAAATCAAAAAGACACAGCCACCGCAAAATTTGGGACGGCTCTGTTTACAAGAACCTCGTTTACGGTACAAGTTCAATATCGCAGAAAGTGAAAAATGGATAAAGAACTTGTGGTACTTACGTACAGTGCAATATCACTCAGCAATGAAATCTATGTAATCAGGCCCGTAGCAGCATAATGAGTGGATTCAGGTATGATGATTCGAACTGAAATAAGTCACACAGAAAAGAAACATCATAAGGTATCATTAATACACAGAATGTCGACTTGGCTACACATGAACTGAATTACAAAACAGAACAGTGTCTCAAGTTTAGAAAACCAACTTATGCTTGCTTAAGGGGGAAGGTGAGTTGGGGTGCTGCATAAAACCAGAGATTGAAATGAGCACAGATAAAGTTCCTTAAGCCAAATATGGAATAGACAAGAGCTACTCCTTGCTCAACGAAATGGACTCAACACCCCATATTAAACGCCTAAGAATGTACCTGACTAGTAAGTATCTTAAAACCTATGGATTGCTATGTCTCCAAAAGAGAATCAAGCGTGTGTACAGGGGCATAAACGCAGCAGTGATAGGATTGGAGAGGTTCGGTGAGCAAATGAAGACCCTTTGAAGTCATATTGCATGGTACCCATTCCACGGGTTTCAACTACCCAGGTTTAAGGTATTCTTCCTTCAGCTAAAACATGCATGTGGAACCTAGAGTATGATCAACCATGTTATCGGGAGACGTGTTCAAATATGTCTCAGTTCTCGTACCCTGGTACTCGGGTGCAACATTCCAGACGCTTTACTAACACTCTCCCCACTTGGAGAGTCAGCGCCTTTAACCTCCTGTTTGGCCCAGTTTGCAATTTCTGTGGAAGATGAACAGGAATAGCGAGAATCAATGAGAGACTAGCTGGAGGTGTCTGGATGGGCAAATTTAACTCTCATTTCCCACCAGGAAGAGGAATTAACCAAAGGCTCAGCGTGCCGTGCCAGAACCAGATTAGGGCCTGAAGACATCCTGCGGTGTTGCGGCCAGGTCACAAGAAAGCGAGTTGAAGAAAGGAGCTCAGGGGCACTGTAATTCACAAACCTGCAGAGTTATAAATGACAGCTATCGTGCAAAAATAGACTGAAGTAAGGCTGCCAAGAGGACTTGAAAGCGGGGCAGAATTGCAGGAAACCGATTTCAGGAGGTAGACTGGAATTGCATTGAAAGCATAGGAAAAGAGGCAGAACGTCCACAATGATGCACTTGGCCAAAAAGGGCGTATGCGTTTTTTCCTGAATATATTCAGGAAAAAACGCATACGCACTTTTTGGCCAACCAAGCAAACTTGCAAAGGAAATCTGCACTACAATGAAGTCTCACTTCCCCCCAGTCAAAAGGGCCATCTGAAAAAAGTGTAAAATCCAGAAAGGCAGGACAAGCCATGGAGAACTGGGAGCCTTGTTATGCTGATGGGCGGGATGTAAATTGCCAACAGACACTCAGGAGAAGTGTATGGTGTTTCCTGAAACATCTGAAAAACAAAGCAACAGAGCCTAGGGCACTTCCACTTATGGTCCTATAGCTTAGGGAAATTAAAATCAAAAAGACACAGCCACCCCAAAGTTTGGGACACCTCCGTTTACAAGAACCTCGTTTACCGTACAAGTGCAATATCACAGAAAGTGAAAAATGGATAAAGAACTTGTGGTACTTACGTACAATGCAGTATCACTCAGCAATGAAATCTATGTCATCAGGCCCTTAGCAGCACAATGAGTGGATTCAGGTATGATGATTCTAACTGAAATAAGTCACACAGAAAAAGAAACATCATAAGATATCACTGATACACGGAATGGAAACTTGGCTACACAGGAACTGCATTCTAAAACAGAACAGGGTCTCAAATTTAGAAAACCAACTTATGCTTGCTTAAGGGTAAAGGTGAGTTGGGGTGCTGCATAAAACCAGAGATTGAAATGAGCACAGATAAAGTTCCTTAAGCCAAATATGGAATAGACAAGAGCTACTCCTTGCTCAACGAAATGGACTCAACACCCCATATTAAACGCCTAAGAATGTACCTGACTAGTAAGTATCTTAAAACCTATGAATTGCTATGTCTCCAAAAGAGAATCAAGCGTGTGTACAGGGGCAAAAACGCAGCAGTGATAGGATTGGAGAGGTTCAGTGAGCAAATGAAGACCCTTTGAAGTCATATTGCATGGTACCCATTACACGGGTCTCAACTCTCCAGGTTTAAGGTATTCTTCCTTCAGCTAAAACATGCATGTGGAACCCAGCGTATGATCAACCATGTGAACGGGAGACGTCTTCAAATATGTCTCAGTTTTCCTCTCCTGGTACTCGGGTGCAACATTCCAGACGCTTTACTAACACTCTCCCGACTTGGAGAGTCAGTGCCTTTAACCTCCTGTTTGGCCCAGTTTGCAATTTCTGCGGAAGATGAACAGGAATAGCGAGAACCAATGAGAGGCTAGCTGCAGGTGTCTGAATGGGCAAATTTAACTCTCATTTCCCACCAGGAAGAGGAATTAACCAAAGGCTCAGCATGCCGGGCCGGAACCAGATTAGGGCCTGAAGCCATCCTGCGGTGTTGCGGCCAGCTCACAAGAAAGCGAGTTGAAGAAAGGAGCTCAGGGGCACTGTAATTCACAAACCTGCAGAGTTATAAATGACAGCTATCGTCCAAAAATAGACTGAAGTAAGGCTGCCAAGAGGACTTGAAAGCGGGGCAGAATTGCAGGAAACCGATTTCAGGAGGTAGACTGGAATTGCATTGAAAGCATAGGAAAAGAGGCAGAACGTCCACAATGATGCACTTGGCCAAAAAGGGCGTATGCGTTTTTTCCTGAATATATTCAGGAAAAAACGCATACGCCCTTTTTGGCCAACCAAGCAAGCTTGCAAAGGAAATCTGCAGTACAATGAAGTCTCACTTCCCCCCGGTCAAAAGGGCCATCTGAAAACAGTGTAAAATCCAGAAAGGCAGGACAGGCCATTGAGAACTGGGAGCCTTGTTATGCTGATGGGCGGGATGTAAATTGCCAACAACCACTCCGGAGAAGTGTATGGTGTTTCCTGAAACATCTAAAAAACAAAGCAACAGAGCCTAGGGCACTTCCACTTATGGTCCTATAGCTTAGGGAAATTAAAATCAAAAAGACACAGCCACCCCAAAGTTTGGAACGGCTCTGTTTACAAGAACCTCGTTTACAGTACAAGTTCAACATCGCAGAAAGTGAAAAATGGATAAAGAAGTTGTGGTATTCACTTACAAAGCAATATCACTCAGCAATGAAATCTATGTCATCAGGCCCTTAGCAGCACAATGAGTGGATTCAGGTATGATGATTCTAACTGAAATAAGTCACACAGAAAAAGAAACATCATAAGATATCAGTAATATACGGAATGGAAACTTGGCTACACAGGAACTGAATTACAGAACAGAACAGGGTCTCAAATTTAGAAAACCAACTTATGCTTGCTTAAGGGGAAAGGTGAGTTGGGGTGCTGCATAAAACCAGAGATTGAAATGAGCACAGATAAAGTTCCTTAAGCCAAATATGGAATAGACAAGAGCTACTCCTTGCTCAACGAAATGGACTCAACACCGCATATTAAACGCCTAAGAATGTACCCGACTAGTAAGTATCTTAAAACCTATGGATTGCTATGTCTCCGAAAGAGAATCAAGCATGTGTACAGGGGCATAAACGCAGCAGTGATAGGATTGGAGAGGTTCGGTGAGCAAATGAAGACCCTTTGAAGTCATATTGCATGGTACCCATTCCACGGGTTTCAACTACCCAGGTTTAAGGTATTCTTCCTTCAGCTAAAACATGCATGTGGAACCTAGAGTATGATCAACCATGTGATCGGGAGATGTGTTCAAATATGTCTCAGTTTTCCTCCCCTGGTACTCGGGTGCAACATTCCAGACGCTTTACTAACACTCTCCCCACTTGGAAAGTCAGCGCCTTTAACCTCCTGTTTGGCCCAGTTTGCAATTTCTGCGGAAGATGAACAGGAATAGCGAGAACCAATGAGAGACTAGCTGGAGGTGTCTGGACGGGCAAATTTAACTCTCATTTCCCACCAGGAAGAGGAAATAACCAGAGGCTTAGCGTGCCGTGCCGGAACCAGATTAGGGCCTGAAGCCATCCTGCGGTGTTGC